>NC_054371.1:6078344-6390011 GCF_017654675.1 Xenopus laevis
TTTTTTGCCCAGTGTGTTATTCAACCAACTGCTATCTAGCTGTGTGACCGTGTTCACATTCTGTCTAAATATCCATAATATTACCGTCTCCAGAAAAAACACCGGAGTGACTTTTTTTCAAGCAGCATTCTTATATTTTACGTAATCCGTATCCACCGCTGTGTATACGTTGACCTTGTAGGCATTATTTGCACAGTGTTTTCTTCAAACCGCCATCTAGCTGTGTGAGCTTGTTCACATTTTGTCTAAATATTGATAATATTATCGTCTCTAGAAAAACCACTTGAGTTACTTTTTTTCAAGCAGCATTCATATATTTTACGTAATCCGTATCCACCGCTGTGTATACGTTGACCTTGTAGGCATTATTTGCACACTGTTTTCTTCAAACTGCCATCTAGCTGTGTGTATTATCGTTTCCAGAAAAACCAACTGAGTTTTTGTTGTTGTTGTTTTTTTAAAAATAATGCCAGGCAAAGGCAGGCCGCCACGCAGAGGCCGTGCTAGGGGCCGTGCTGCTATGCAATCCTGTGGCCCTAGCAAATTGCCCAGTTTTAAAAAGCCAATGACCCTGAACTCCCAAAATGCTGAAGAGGTAGTTGACTGGCTTACACAGCACACCCCATCCTCTACCGTTTCTAACTTTACCACAACATCCTCCTCATCCTCCACTGCTATGGCCACCCCACGTAACACTTCCTCCACCACCGGTGCCCCTTCTTCACTGGGGTCAGAGGAGTTATTTTCCCATGAGTTTCTTGAACTGAGTAATGCGCAACCATTATTGCCAGAAGAAGATGAAGGAGATGAGGACCTTACACCAGATTTAATTCTGGCAGAGAACACGATAGAGATGGACATAATGAGTGATGAGGAGGAGGTCCCCGCTGCTGCTTCCTTCTGTGATGTGTCAGAAGAAATTGATGCATCTGAGGAGAATGATGATGAGGAGATTGATGTTTTGTGGGTGCCTAGTAGAAGAGAGCAAGAGGAGGGTAGTTCAGATGGAGAGACGGAGAGTCAGAGAGGCAGTAGGAGAATAAGACCTAGAAGAAGCAGGGAGGACAGCCCGCAGGGATCAGTAGGGCAACAACATGTATCGGCACCTGTGTTCAGCCGGCCAACGCACCCGCCATTGCCGCCAATACCGCCAACTCCGCCAACTTCTACTGTTACCGCCAGATCGCACACTTCCAAAAAGTCAGCAGTGTGGGATTTTTTTAATGTGTGTGCCTCTGACAAAAGCATTGTAATTTGCAATGAGTGCAGTCAGAAACTGAGCCTTGGTAAGCCCAACAGCCACATAGGTACAACTTCTATGCGAAGGCACATGAGCGGCAAGCACAAAGCACTTTGGGAGCAACACCTCAAAGGCAACAGGCAAACTAAAAGCCACACTCCTTCTGGTCCAGCATCTTACTGCTCTACCTCTGCTCTCCTTGACCCGTCTGAACCACCCTCCACTCCGCCTTCCACCTTGACCACCTGTTCCCATTCCCAGTCATCTGCCACCAGCCAAGTTTCTGTGAAGGCCATGTTTGAGCGTAAGAAGCCAATGTCTGACTGTCACCCCCTTGCGCGGCGTCTGACAGCTGGCTTGTCTGCACTCTTAGCCCGCCAGCTTTTACCATACCAGCTGGTGGACTCTGAGGCCTTCCGCAAATTTGTAGCAATTGGGACACCGCAGTGGAAGGTACCCAGCCGCAATTTTTTTTCTAAAAAGGGAATACCACACCTGTACCAACATGTGCAGAGCCAAGTTACCGCATCTCTGTCACTTAGTGTTGGGCCAAAGGTCCATATGACTACTGACGCATGGTCCTCCAAGCATGGTCAGGGCAGGTATGTCACCTACACTGCCCACTGGGTGAACTTGGTAATGGCTGGGAAGCAGGGAATGGGTAGCTCAACAACAACAGTGGAGTTGGTGTCACCGCCACGGATTGCACGCGGTTCTGCCACCACCTCTACTCCTCCATCGCTCTCTACCTCGTCTTCTTCTTCTTCTTCTTACTCTGCTGCTGGGTCCTCCTTCTCCTCCTCCACACCTGTGCACCCCCAGCTCCCCCTAGGCTATTCGACGTGCCAGGTACGCCGTTGTCACGCTGTCTTGGGGATGACGTGCCTGGAAAGCAAAAACCATACCGGATCTGTACTCCTGTCATCTCTGCAGTCACAGGCCGATCGGTGGCTGACCCCACACCAACTGCAGATCGGAAAAGTGGTGTGTGACAATGGAAGCAATCTGTTGGCAGCGTTGAGACTAGGCAATTTAACACATGTGCCCTGCATGGCACATGTGTTAAATTTAATAGTCCAACGTTTTGTCTCCAAGTACCCAGGATTCCAGGACGTTCTCACCCAGTCCAGAAAGGTGTCGGCCCATTTCAGGCGTTCCTACACAGCCATGGCACGCCTTGCTGACATTCAGCAGCGCTACAACATGCCAGTCAGGCGTTTGATTTCTGACAGCCAGACTCGCTGGAATTCAACGCTCCTTATGTTGGAACGTCTGCTGCAACAACAAAGGGCCGTCAACGAGTACCTTTTTGAACTGGGTGGTAGGACTGGATCTGCACAGCTGGGGATTTTTTTCCCCCGTTACTGGGTGCTTATGCGCGATGCCTGCAGGCTCATGCGACCTTTTGAAGAGGTGACAAATATGGTCAGTCGCACCGAAGGCACCATCAGCGACCTAATACCCTTCGCTTTATTCCTGGAGCGTGCCGTGCGACGAGTGACAGATGAGGCTGTAGACCAGCGTGACGAGGAGCTGGAAGCGCACGATTTCTGGTCGGAATCACCAGAACGAACCCAGGCACCTGCTGCAACGCAGGGAGAGGTGCCAGAAGTGGAGTCAGAGGAGGAAGGTGGCTTTGTGGAGGAGGAGGAGGAGGACCAACAGGAGCAGGCTTCCCAGGGGGCTAGTGGTGACCTTTTGGGGACCCCTGGTCTTGTACGTGGCTGGGGGGAGGAGACCGTGGATGATGCAGTCCTTGATAATGAGGAAGCGGAGATGGATAGCTCTGCATCCAACCTTGTGAGAATGGGGTCTTTCATGCTGTCATGCCTGTTGAAGGACCCCCGTATCAAGAGGCTTAAGGAGAAGGACCTGTACTGGGTCGCAACGCTACTAGACCCTCGGTACAAGCATAAAGTGTCAGAAATGTTACCAACATACCACAAGTCCGAAAAGATGCGGCATTTACAAACCAGCCTGCAAAACATGTTGTACAATGCTTTTAAGGGTGATGTCACTTCAGGAACTCATCAACATTCCAGGGGCAGAGGTGCCAGTAATCCTGCCACGAGCACACCTGCAAGGACAAAGCCCTTTGGCCAGTCTGTAACGTCAGACATGCAAATGTTTTTCTGTCCAAGGCAGCGCCACAACCCTTCTGGATCCACCCTCAAAGAACGCCTCGACCGGCAGGTAGCGGACTACCTGGCATTAACTGCAGATATCGACACTCTGAGGAGCGATGAACCCCTGGACTACTGGGTGCGCAGGCTTGATCTGTGGCCAGAGCTGTCACAATTTGCCATGAACCTCTTGTCTTGCCCAGCCTCAAGTGTGCTCTCAGAAAGGACCTTCAGTGCAGCAGGAGGGATTGTAACTGAGAAGAGAACTCGCCTAGGTCACAAAAGTGTCGATTACCTGACCTTTATTAAAATGAATGAGGGGTGGATCTCGGAGGGTTACTGCACGCCGGAAGACTTGTTCTGACTTCTATGCAGCTGTCCTTCTCTTCAAGCCTCATGACTCCACACACAGCTGTCCTTTAGCGTCCTCCTCCCTCCGCCACCGTTACAAACTAGGGTGCAAACCCTACTGGTTTAATTTTTCTGGCCTCTGTGCTTCAGTGGCTGCAACCAAAAAAACTGGGCAAACAATGTCTACAAGGTCAACGTTATGGCGAAAAATGACTATTTTCAGCATTTATATGGCATATTTTTTCTGGCAACTGTGCTTCAGTGGCTGCGTCCAAAAAAATGCATATTTTCTGCATTTATATGGCATAATTTTTCTGGCCTCTGTGCTTCAGTGGCTGCAACCAAAAAAATGCATATTTTCTGCATTTATATGGCATAATTTTTCTGGCCTCTGTGCTTCAGTGGCTGCAACCAAAAAAATTTATATTTTCTGCATTTATATGGCATAATTTTTCTGTCAACTGTGCTTCAGTGGCTGCGACCAAAAAAATGCATATTTTCTGCATTTATATGACATAATTTTTCTGTCAACTGTGCTTCAGTGGCTGCAACCAAAAAAATTTATATTTTCTGCATTTATATGGCATATTTTTTCTGGCAACTGTGCTTCAGTGGCTGCAACCAAAAAAATTTATATTTTCTGCATTTATATGGCATAATTTTTCTGTCAACTGTGCTTCAGTGGCTGCGACCAAAAAAATGCATATTTTCTGCATTTATATGACATAATTTTTCTGGCCTCTGTGCTTCAGTGGCTGCAACCAAAAAAATTTATATTTTCTGCATTTATATGGCATAATTTTTCTGTCAACTGTGCTTCAGTGGCTGCGACCAAAAAAATGCATATTTTCTGCATTTATATGGCATATTTTTTATGGCCTCTGTGCTTCAGTGTCTGCGACAAAAAAAATGTATATTGTTAGCATTTATATGGCATATTTTTCCTGGCCTCTGTGCTGCAGTGGCTGCGACAAAAAAAAAATAATATTGTTTGCATTTATATGGCATATTTTTTCTGGCCTCTGTGCTGCAGTGGCTGCGACAAAAAAAAATTAATATTGTTTGCATTTATATGGCATATTTTTTCTGGCCTCTGTGCTGCAGTGGCTGCCACAAAAAAAAATTAATATTTTCAGCATTTATATGGCATATTGTTTCTGGACTTCTGGTTCAGTGGCTGCGACAAAAAAAACATAATTTTTCAGGAAAGTACACATGCCTAATTTTTCAGGGTTCTGCAACAGTGGCAAAATCGCATCTTTTATGGTCACCGCAGGTGATCAATAAAGTAGACCAAAACTGGGCCCACACTGCAGAATCTGTGTTTTTTGGTTCACTTCACTGTACATTGAATTACCTCTGCCTGACCGTGCACGTGCGCACAAGCACGGTGACTGCTAAACACACCACTACAGAAATATTGCCACCAACAGGACGAACATCCTGGAGGTGACAAGCAACTAGTAATTAAAAACTATTATTTGCTCACTTGACGGTATCATTCATTAAAGCTCTTTGCGTCTTTTTGCGTTGCAGTAAGCACCGCGTTTCGTCTTTGCGTGTGAACAGGCTGTAACTTTTACACGACTTGATTGGCATGTAGACGCCGGACGTTTTAAAGCATTTTATTACACAGGTTTAGAAATGTAGTGTGATTTCTGCCCTTTACAGCACAAAACGCAGCGCTGTGTCAACAATGGATTTTTTAGAAACATTTTTGCCCATGATCCCCCTCTGGCATGCCACTGTCCAGGTCGTTGCACCCTTTAAACAACTTTAAAATCATTTTTCTGGCCAGAAATGTCTTTTCTAGATGTTAAAGTTCGCCTTCCCATTGAAGTCTATGGGGTTCGCGAACCGTTCGCGAACCGCTCGCATTTTTGCGCAAGTTCGCGAATATGTTCGCGAACTTTTTTTCCGACGTTCGCTACATCCCTAGCCTCCACTTAGGGAGCACATCTCAATGAATTTCCACTGGGAAAAATAAACACACAGTTTGCAAATGAAACAGATATAAACTTTACATAAAACAGTAGTGAAAGAACTTGCGCAATCTAATACACAGTGCACTCCTGCACTGGGGTCACGTGTGACCTACCTATCTCACTATTAGTTACCTGACTGTTTCTCTTACACAGTCCTTTTTATTATCAAAGTCCCATTCCTCTGGTAGGGGTTAATAATGACACAGTTCAGTTCAAATAGAATGTCCCTTCCCCAGAGCTCTTATACACCAGGTAGCGATAAGTACCTCTCCCTTTGAAACTTAGCAGCAGCTCCCGCGTAGCAGGTAAATGCACAAGACCTTTCCTCAAATTGTGGCCCCATGCTTATATTCCTGCTAGTTTCTTCCTTTGGGTGTCTCACTCACCAGTGTGCTCTCAGAGGCGGTCAATAAGGAGATTACAGGCTGCTTGGCAGCAGGATCAATCTCACCAGTGGCACCTTTCTCCTTAACAATCTCTAGCAGCTTGGCAGGCAACAGGATGGGTTCTCTCTGTACTTCTACAGATGCAACAGCTTGGACAGTCTCACAAGAATTGGGTCTGCCTGGATGTTGCAGCATACAACCCCTGTCAAACTTTTGTCGGAGTCCCTGTACAAATTGTAATAACTCACCCTGGTGGTCTAGTGGTTCAGCGGGGACGCCTGCCATGCCATCAGTGGGGACGCCTGCCATGCCTCTCCTCTATTTCATGTGTGCCGGTTCCTTAGGGCGCAAGCGGCGTGCATCCTCTTTGGTTATAGGTGCTGGCGTGATAACGGCACTGCGCAATGGCGCGAAATTCAAAGATATTTAAAGGGACGTTTTGTATTTTTTCATTGCCTATTATAGGTTCATTTCTGTGAGTTCCTGGTGTTTTTCTTGTACAAATCTGATTCCTGTTTTGACCCCTGCCTGCCTGACTACTCTAGCTTCTGTGATCCTGACCCTGGCCTGATTTCTGACTATTCTGAACTCTATTCTGAACTTCTGATTGATCCTTAGGTTTTGACTTTTGCCTGCCTGACTTCTCTTGAATTCTGCCTGCATTGACCTGGCCTGTTTGACAATGCTCACATTTGTTCCTTATACTGTGATCTTCTGCCCAAAAGACTTTGCTTTAGGTTCGTGCCCCTCTGCTCGTTCAGAACCCTCGCTCGGCTCCTCTCTTTTTATGATGTGGCAGCATCCGATTAGCTGAGGTAATAGGCAGCTGTTAAAGGCAAAGCAAGAGCTGAGGACAGGGAGCCTAGCATTGGTTCTGGATTTTGGTTGCTGATCATGACATTATAACGGGCCAAGATGTATACCGAAGGTCAAGATGTATACCGAAGGTCATCTAACTCCTGAGGAAAAGGTCCGCAGGCGGTCTCAGGGTCTGTGTATTTACTGAGGGGAGAAGGGTCATTTTCTCAACTAGTGTCCTTAGAGGCTGGGAAACTTCAAAGCCTAAATGGAGAAGGGGAGCTCCATTTGGGTTGAGAAGTTTCCTCTCCCGAATTTTCCTCTAGGATCATGGTACCTGTTATTTTAACCAGGCCTTCAGGTTATGCTGAGGTTTCTGCTTTTGTGGATTCTGGGGCAGCGGGAAGTTTTTTGGATGCTGCCTTCGCAGTAAGGTATAACATTCTTCTAAACTAGGGGGGATTGTGGATGCACACCTGAGGCCAATTTCAAAAAGTGGGGTTTTACCTTGACATGGTATGGTGGCTTATCAATATTATGATCATAACTTTGTAACAAAAAAACCCTGTTTCAAAATTACATGCACTTGCATATTTACTTGAATCATTTAGACAGGGCTTTAAACTTTTTGAAATTGGCCTCAGGAGTGCATCCACAATCCCCCCTAGTTTTATAACATTCTTCTAACACCCCTTATTCCTCCCATGAGAATCTTAGCCATTGACAAAAGCCCTTTGGGGCCAGGTTTGGTAACCAAAAGATCTGTGGCATTGACCATGTGCACTAACCACTTGCATTCTGAGGAGTTATCCTTTCATATTATCGAGGGTTCTTCTTCTTCTCCACTAATTTTAGTGTTACCGTGGTTACAGGTACACAACTCCCATATTGACTGGACAACGGGGAAAATTCTTCAGTGGGATCTCAAATGTAAAGGTTCTTGTTTAAATATTCCTCAAATGGTGGCAGTCACATCCTTAGAGGGTTTACTTATGCAGAGTTTTCTGATGTGTTTTCTAAAAAAGCTGCTGAAACACTACCTCCACATTGGCGTTATGACCGCCCAATTGACCTCATTCCTGGGTCTACTCCCCCCAGAGGGAGAACTTTTCCCATTTCATTGCCCGAAGCCCAGGCAATGAAAGATTATATCAAGGAAAATCTCTAGTTCCCCTGCAGGTGCTGGGTTCTTTTTCGTGGGCAAGAAGCGTGGAGGCCTTGCCCATGTGTTGACTATAGAGGCCTTAATAAAATTACTATCAAGAACCGCTATCCGAACCGATGAGTGGAAAACGGCCTTTAACACCAGGGATGGCCACTTCCAATATTTAGTCATGCCTTTTGGTCTTTACAATGCCCCCACAGTTTTCCAGGAATTTGTTAATGACATCTTCTGGTACCTGCTTGGGTTATTCTTAGTGGTATATCTTCGACAATATTCTAATTTTCTCTTCTAACCTGGGAGACCATCAAAAACATGTCAGAGAGGTTTTACTCAGGTAAAGAAGGAATAATTTGTTCGCTAAACTTGAGAAATGCACCTTTGAGGTTTCTTCTGTGCAATTTTTGGGGTTTAATATTTCTGGTAGGGGTCTAGAAATGGACTCTGGGAAGGTTAAGGCCGTATTGGACTGAGCTCAGCCTCTTTCTTTACATGCAACCCAAAGGTTCTTAGGTTTTGCTAATTATTATCGTCAATTCATTAAAAACTTTTCTTTGGTGGTGTTTACAATTACGGATCTAACCAAAAAGGGTGCGGATCCAACTATGTGGCCTCCCAAGGCCATTCAAGCCTTTGAATTACTTAAGAAGGAATTTGTGTCTGCTCCCATTCTCCGTCACCCTGATACTACTCTTCCATCTATTGTAGAGGCTGATGCCTCAGAAGTTGGATCGAAAAAAACCACACTAGCACACAAGACTTGTATCTGCAGGGCAAGCCCTTGCAAAAGTTTTTACTGCGGTGGTGCAACATTTCGGGGCTCCGCCCCTTCGGACCCCCGAAACGTTGCACCACCGCAGTAAAAACTTTTGTAAGGGCTTGCCCTACAGATACAAGTCTTGTGTGCTAGTGTGGTTTTTTCAATTCAGTTACTAGGAGGTCACTGTATCCTCCATTCACTGTGCACCGAGCAAAGCTATATACCTGCACAACGGGTGTGCGAGGGTCTACTCCAATTGAAGTGCCTCAGAAGTTGGGGCAGGGGCAGTCCTTTCTCAACGGCATCTGATAACCAACAAGGTGCATCCATGTGCATTCTTCTCTAAAAAATTCTCATCTGCCAAAGCCAATTATGACATTGGTAATAGACAATTGTTGGCTATCAAATGGGCCTTTGAGGAATGATGACACCTGTTGGAGGGGGCTAAACACACCATAACAGTCTTTACTGACCACAGAAACTTGTTATACATCGAATCTGCTAAGCGATTGAACCCTAGGCAGGCTAGATGGGCTTTATTTTTTACCTGGTTTAATTTTTCTCTGACATACAGGCCTGGTTCCAAAAATACTAAGGCGGATGCACTCTCTAGGAGTTTTATATCAAACATGTCTGAACCTATACAGTGCACTCCCATCATTCCTGGTCAGATGATTGTGGCGGTATTGGGATCAGATCTCGCCACACGCTTATCTTCTGTACAGTCTTCTGCCCCTATACAGTAGATACTCCTCCTGGAAGATTATTTGTGCCTAAAGACTTAAGGGAACAGGTTCTGGGTGAGGCTCACAACTCCAAAATGGCGGGAGATCCAGGTATTTCTAAAACCTTGTCTTTAGTGTCTCGTAATGTCTGGTGGCCTTCATTTAAACATGATGTTAAGAAATTTGTTAATTCTTGTCCTGTCTGTCAGAGGTCAAAATCCTCCAGAAACTTGTCACAGGGAATTGCTAAGGCCACTGCCTATTCCTGATAGACCCTGGTCCCATCTATCCATGGATTTTATAGTTAATCTTCCTCGCTCTCAAGGGAAGACAGTAATCTGGGTAGTGGTGAATAGATTCAGCAAGATGAGTCATTTTATTCCCCTCCCACACCTCCCATCTGCTAAAACTTTGGCTGAATTATTTATTTCTAATTTGTTCACATTACATGGATTCCCAGTCAACATTGTCTCTGACAGGAGTACAATTTGTTTCTAAATTCTGGCGAGCATTTTGCTCTTTGGTTGGGATTTATCTGTCATTTTCTACTGCATATCACCCTCAAACCAATGGTCAGACTGAGAGGGTTAATCAGTCTTAATTCTTAAGATGTTATGTTTCTGACAACCAATCTTCATGGGCTGAGCTGTTACCCTGGGCAGACTTTGCTTACAATAATGCATCTTACGCTTCCACTGGCCAATCCCCGTTTTTCATTATTAATGGGTTACACCCAAAGGCTTTTTCTTTTTCTGGTTCCTTATCCTCTGTGCCATCTGTCAATTCTTCAGTTAAACCGTTTTCTAAGATCTGGTCTGGGGCACATGAGTCTCTTTCTACAGCAATGGCGTCTCAAACGAAAACAGCTGATAGATCTTGCAGGGAGGCACCTAATTATCAGGTAGGATGTATGGTTGTCCACAAGGAATATTAAACTTAAAGTCCCTTCACTCAAATTGGGTCCCAGATTTATTGGGCCATATCATGTTGTGGAGATTATCAATCCTTCCTCTGTCTGTCTCAAATTACCTGATCATTTTAAGATATCTAACTCTTTTCATGTATCACTTTTGAAACTAGCCTCACAGGTCCATCAGCAATCCTTTTCTCCCTTAGTGTTGGTGGAGGGTCAGCCTGAATTTGTAGTCGAAGAACTCCTTGACTCTCGCCTTGTGCAGGGTAAGTTGCACTGAGGAGAATTCTTGGGCCCTAAGGAGAATTCTTGGGTTCCTGTTTGTGATGTTAGGGCTGATCGTCTCAGGAAACAATTCCATCTTACATTTCCTGAGAGACCTGGGAGTCGGCGGCCCTTCCTTGAGGGGGACTTAATGTAACAACTCACCCTGGTGGTCTAACCCACCACGCCACTCCTCTTTTTCCTGTGTGCCGGCACCTTAGGACGTGCATGGCATGCATCCTCTTGGTTTTGCCCTGGCGTGATGACGTCAGCGTGCAATGGTGTGAAATTCAAGGATATTTAAAGGGACCTTTTGTACTTTTTCATTGCCCGTTATAGGTTCATTTCTGTGAGTTGCTGGTGCTATTCTTGTACAAATCTGATTATCTGATTCCTGTTTTGACCCGTGCCTGCCTGCCTGACTACTCTAACTTCTGTAATCCTGACCCTGGCCTGATATCTGACTATTCTGAACTCTGTTATCTGACCGTGCCTGTTTGACTATTCTGGTTGATCCTCCGGTTTTGACCTTTGCCTGCCTGACTTTGCTTGAATTCTGGCTGCATTGACCTGGCCTGTTTGACTACACTCACGTTTGTTCCTTATACTGTGATCTTCTGCCCAAAAGACTTTACTTTACATTCGTGCCCCTCTGCTCATCAAGAACCCTCTCTTGGCTCCTCTCTTTTTAAGAACTGACGGCATCCGATTAGCCGAGGGCTCCTCCGAGGTGAAAGGCAGCTGTTAAAGGCAAAGCAAGAGCCAAGGATAGGGAGCCTAGCATGGATACAAAGCCAGGCACTCCCTATCTCCCAAGGATGCACTGGGGTGCCCAGCAAATCGGATGGATCTCCAGCCTGTAACTGGGCTGGATGATGTCACAGACAGAAAAACAGGAGAAGGATTTCTCTAATCCACTACATTTGCTTCTTAGATTTAGATTTTAGGTTTTTTAGATTTTAGATTTAAGGTTTAGATTTTACTGAATATATTGCTTTATTTTTTAACTATTTGAAAGATAATACACTAATTTAACTGTCTGCACACATCCCCTACACTTTCCTACCTTGCTCCTGGCAGCTTGTGAAAATCCTCATCTCTGACTTTATAATGTGACAAACTTCAGCTTGAGCCATTAGTGAAACAGCTGGACCAATAGACAAATGAGCGCTTTTCTCATATACATATATATTACTTACTTGTTCCTGACATCATAGTCCAGTGCCACATGCCTCTTTACACTGTGCTGTGCCAATACAAATAGAAAATACAGATCTACATATGTTTGCTGTATTCTTAAAAAATGCATGGCATCATCCTGGATGCATTGGTGGAATATTCATCAGGGACGATTTATTAAGAAGGATTTGCTTTTGCCACAAAAAAGGTTTTGGCAGCAGACTTTACAACATTGTTTTCTATTGCCTAGTGCTTAAGGTGTCTGCCGCCCAGAGGCTTGGGTATGAACCTACCCATAGTTTGTGGGAAATAATGTTATTATTGAGCTACTGTTAAAATGATTTGCCTGAAGTAAAGCTATTTTTATGATATTACTGTACATTGACATTTAAATATTAATTATATTCCATAGGAACATCAGAGATTGAATAGAGTTTCCTATGTTAAAGGACCAGTAACACTAAATTTTTTTCCCCAAAATTCGTTAGTATAGAACGAAAAATAAACACCAAGGCAAATAAAACTTTTAAATTGCAAAGCCTTTATTAAGAGATAACTTACCAAAACTCCACTTCCTGCTACGATTACGGGTAGCAGTGGCCAGTGTATTTAGTAAAAATAAAAATGAGCCGGTAGCACTCCCGGCTCAAAGGCGGTGCGGAACGCAAAGCCAAGGTTTGCAGGAACTGTGCACTTGGAGAGTGCACTTAGCCGCATGGAAAGCCTTGAGTGTGCGCAGCTCCTCCACGTAGCACTGGTTCATCTTTACTTCGCTTGTGCACTGTAGTCCTACCCGCAATCGTAGCGCATCGACGGGTAGCAAGTGGTTCAGCGCTCCCACCTCATCCATGGATTCTGCAGCAACTGGAGTCTAAAATCGCTGGCTTCTTCTGCAGCAGCTGGGACTGCCAGCCCCTGGCACACTCAGATGGGCACATCGACAGGGAACAAGTGGTTCGTTCATGCGCTTGTGCACTGTAGTCCTGGGGACATTCTTCAGCAGATCGGTGCGTCTGCCGCCTACTATTACTGCCATTCTGCAGACAGCACTTGCCGCTGGAGAGGCAGAGGCTGCCCTCCTCCTCTTCTTCTTCCTCGGCGGAGGAGGAAAGGCTGGAGTCAAAGTCCGACTGCTGGGAATAGGGGAAGCGCTGCAGAGCGGATCACTGCCTCCTCTTCACATACTGTCACTAGAATAGCCAGGGAGGAGAAGTTGAACGCCGCTGCATGGATGGTCGCCCTTTCGCCCTTTTAGAAGAGGACAGGAAGTGGAGTTTTGGTAAGTTATCTCTTAATAAAGGCTTTGCAATTTAAAAGTTTTATTTGCCTTGGTGTTTATTTTTTGTTCTATACTAACGAATTTTGGGGAAAAAAAATTTAGTGTTACTGGTCCTTTAAATACCAATCTACAGTGCCACCAAAAAGGCTAAAATCAGCACTTCAACACTTTATGGTATATTTAGAATTTAGAAAAGCAAAACCATTCAAGCAGGATATATTTTATACCTGTAAGTAGTTGGTAGGCTATAAAGGATTGGAGTGTCCACAACACAGTTATGAATATATATGTACAGAATGTACTCCAATCCAATAGTCCACCAATAAATCAATATCACAAATGAGCTCAATTCACTTAGATTAAAAAGCAATATTTATTTGTTTTTAAAAACATTTAAAAACAAGCAGCGCTGCATAGAGGATGAGGAATCCCTCCTAATTAGATGTTAACTCATCAGGCAAATTCAATATGAATCACGTGTGAGAGAAGCATGAAGAGAAATGTTGCTATGGGTAGTTAACTGGATACTAAGCACCCCATTCTCGGCTCTTGCAGCCGCCTTTCACCTTGGGAGGAGCCCTTGGCTAATCAGACGCCGCCAGATCTTATTAAGAGAAGTGCAAAGCGAGGGGTTCTGAACAAGCACAGGGGCACAACGGTAATGAAAAGTCTTTGGGCAGAAGGTCACGATACAAGGCGTAGACAGAAGGACTAGTCAGATCAGGCCGGGTCGGGGCAGGCAGAGTACAACGGAGTCAGGCAGGCAAGGGTCAAACCAGGAGATCAATCAGAGGGGTTGTGGATACAGAAGAGTTGGTTATCAGGCTGGGTCAGGATTCCAGAAGTCGGGATAGTCAAAAACAGGCAGGGGTCACAACAGATAATCAGAATCAAACAGGCAAAACAGCACAGAAGCACCAGGAACAAGATACTATAACGGGCAGTGAGAAATTATGTTTTGGCACTTAAAATATTTTGAACTTTGCGCCATTTTGCGCTGGCGTGCTCCTTTAAATACAGCAGAGGAGCATGCGTGCTCCTTTAAATACAGAAGAGGCGCACTGTGTGTGCCCTAGTCACTGGCGCATATTGAAGAGGAGTGGCAGATGGAGCGGTGGGCGTCCCCTCAGCACCGCTGGACCACCAGGGTCAGCTGTTACACATTTCTTTGAAATGAAACATAATATTTTGCAGTTAAGATAGCAGATTCTAGAAGTGGTTCAGAAGGATTCAGGTAATGATATGAAAAAGTCTTTATTAAGGTGTGAGGCCTTTTGGATTTGGCAATTAAAAACGGCCTCAACAAAAATTTCAGTTTAGCATGTTTTTTGTAAATGTGAATGTGTAATATTGTTGTATATTGACTTTAATCTCGGCCCCTTCTTTTTTCCTTTCTCTACAGATAAGAAATACCAGGGGGATAGCAAAAGAATAGTAGTAGTAGTAGTAGTAACAACTTCAAAGGTAGTGAACAACATTTCTCCACTATATGTTTTTTCTAATTGTATTTTATCCTGAAGCAATTTGTTACTTGTTACCTATGTAATATATTGTGGATTGTGGACTTTTGACATATGTTGGGGAAAGACATTTTTACAAATTTGGACTTTTTCACTATTTATTGAGGATTTGGCTTTTTGAATGGATTTTTTCTATTGAAAATTATTTTTTCTATTGAGAATGCTTTTCCTGAGAATTGTTTCCACATGTGAACATGGGATTGTAGGGGAAAAGGCAGGGTGTTGCCTATAAAGTTGTTTGTTACACTTGGGATTGTATCCTGATGAAGGGAGGGTGTACCCCCCCCCCCACCAAAACTATGATACCCGTGGTGTTATAAAGAAAGGGGGACTACCCCTACTGAAGAAAACTGTGTGTGATGCGGATCCATGAACAAAAGTTGCTGAATTCTATTGGGACATGGTCTGATCATGTAATATTATGGGATTTCGTTTGATGGGGATATTCTAATGCAGTTTGGTTCATAAGGACATATGAATCCTGGTGTGAAGTTGTTAAACTGATGAGTAGTAGATGAAGTTTTTTTCCCATCATGTGTTGGATATGGCAGACATTATACAGTCCTGACCCCTGTAGCTTTTGCCTAAATTGTTTTGCTTAAATTTCTCCCGCTATGTTCACTCCTGCGGTAGAAATCCCATCGGCTGGCGAGCCGCGCACCTCTCCTCCATCTCGCTAAAAGGGGGACCCAAAAGCCTGCACAGGGTTCGTTACTCAATGCCTTATTCAGTTTGAATTTCAACCTTCACAATACTCTTCAGAGTGGGATTTGTGACATCTCGTTTGGAGGGCAAACCCGTTAGAGTGGGCAACACCTCTTTGGGAGAAGGATTCTTCTCTGACCTTCGATGCCAAGGCTTTTATCCAGGCTTTCCATACTTTGTTTGATGCTCACTAATGCCTCATCCCGGCTCCTGCAAATCCGGCAGGGAAGTCACACTCCAGTGAGTATGCTATTGACTTTAGAACCTTAATGGCAGAAACCAATTGGAATGAGGAGGCCTGTCTACCCGACTGAAGGATGATCTTGTCTCCAGAGAACTTTCTGAAGTGCTGGAAGATTTAATTGCTCTCACCATCAAGGTAGACACCCATCTCATTGAGCATCACCTGCCAAGAATCATAACAAGAAATTCCAACCAATACTTGCTCCCCTCTTCCAAAGACCTCTTCTACCTGCTTCTTCCCAGCAACTGCCTGTCACCTCTCTGGAGGAACCAATGCAGATCGGGAAGGCACATCTCTCTGAACAGGATAAACTCCGAAGACACTCTGCGGGTCTGTGTTTATACTGTGGAGGCCAAGCCCATTTTGCCAATTCCTGTCCTGTAAAGCCAAAAGGTAGCCCAGGGATATCACATGTGGGTGGCATTACACCAAGGCTCCAAGAGAACTCTCACCAGTTACACCTTCCTCTGCAGATTCGCCTGTCTGCCTGACAATCTAAGTCTCAGCTACTCCCCTCCACCGGGTGACCATCTCTTCGGCAGTCTACAGAGAGTTCACTGATGTCTTTTGTAAAAAGTCTGCAGAATTCCTCCCTCCTCATCATCACTATGACTGCCCCGTTGATCTTCTTCCTGGAACCATGCCCCCTAGAGGTCGTACTTATCCCTTCTCTCCTGCTGAAACGTCTGCCATGGAAGGCTATATCCAAGAAGATCTCAAGCTGGGATTTATCCATCCCTCCACCTCTCTGGCAGGGGCTGGTTTCTTCTTTGTGGAGAAGAAGGATATTGGTCTGCGTCCCTGTATTGACTACCTGGTGTAGGTATTTTTATTACTCGGACCTTGTTTAAAAAAGCAAAACTCAGAGAAAAGGCTATTCAAATAAGTGAGGTTATTTATTAGACAAACAAGACAAGAGTTTTGCCTAGGAAGTTGTCACAATCACACCACAGCATAGTACTTAAGTGTAACAGGAGAACTTCCCAATGACACTCCTCTTACAACAAGCTTTTATACCTTTTTACTGAGCATTTACCATAAGAGCAAAGGGTACACGGAAATACCATTCATGGTCAAAAGCCCTCCTCCTATATTAGAAGGCACGTACGCTTACTATAGTAAATATTGCAATACCTGTTACACCATTTAATGTTTCCCTGATTCCAACATACACAAACCATAAAATCTATATCTGCTAGTTTGAGACAGGATGGTTGTTTGCAGTTCTGAAGTAACACTTCTGTATCTCACTGTTGTTTGACTTCTGTCTGCAGAGTCTTGACCTTTGGTCAGCATGTCATTGTATGATTATTACCTGAGACTACCATGATCAGCATTCCCTTCCCCCTTATCTGCCTTAGGTCTAGCCTTTGTAAGTACCAGGGCGAGGGGTCTTGATCTTTAATTTATATTAATAGTCCTAAATACCAGCCATTACCCATCATGGAATAGGGTGTTCTCATTATTCTATTATTAATATCATTATTTTATTGTCACTGGACTCACCTAGCAATGGACTTTATTGTGGAGCTACCACCCTTGAAAGGGAACAATGTTATCTGGGTAGTTATAGATCGCTTCAGTAAGATGGCACACTTCACCCCTCTGAGAAAACTTTCCTCTGCGGTGGAACTGTCCCAACTGTTCATCCAATTTATTTTTCGACTGCATGGCTTCCTGGCTGAGATAGTCTCTGATAGGGGATCTTAATTTACAGCTAGATTCTGGCATTCCTTATGTAAAGATCTGGGTATCACTCTCCAGTTCTCTTTGGCCTACCATCCCCAAACCAATGGAGCAGCAGAACGGGTAAGTCAAGAGATGGAATAATTCCTGAGGAATCATATTTCCCTTTGTCAGGATGATTGGTCCGATCTCCTCCCGTGGGCAGAATTCTCTCATAATAACAATGCATGTCACACTTCCACTGGGAGGTCTCCTTCTATGTATGTATACTAACAACATCCTAAAACCTTCCCTCAAGACTTCTTCTTGTCAGATGTCCCCGCTGCGGATGATCACGCAGCTCATATGTCTGCTATTTGGGCTGCGACCAAAGCAAATTTGGAGAAGAGTGCTCTGGTGCATAAGACTTTCGCTGATTGCAGACTGTGCTCCCCTCCTCCGTACAAAGTTGGAGACAAGGTGTGGTTGTCCACTAGGAACATTCATATAAAGGTCCCTTCTCCCAAGTTGGGCCCAAGATTTGTCTGTCCTTTCTCCATTTCAGAGATAGTTAATCTGTGGCAGTCCGACTATTACTACAGGGTTTCCTGTAAACTCTTCAAGTTACCCCCTTCTTGGATGCATATCAAACAGTCCAAAAAGGCAAGTTTGTTCTCGTGGACATCTTCCCTTACAATGTGCCATTGTGATTGGATTAGTGGAAGAGTTTATATGCCTAGAACTTCCCACACCAGTCAGTTGAACTGAAGAAGCTGCTCGGATGAGTAGTGAAACGTCTTCATTGATTACTCAGCAAGTCCAGTTGTTTTAAAATTTACCTATACTAGATATTACTTTTAGAATTACCTATAATCATCGCCATCCCTGAACTTAACTATGCTACAACCAATTTAAATATATACTAGCTTCATCTTATACAAATCGGAAACTTTACAAATGTAATCACTTTAAAAAGAACTACTTTGTAGGAAATAATCAAGTTAATCTTTATTATACCTCTTTCATCAATCTCAATCAAAGTCATATAGAGGCAATGGTTCAGAGGCAATCAGACGTGGTCAGAAACAAAGTGAGGCATCAAAGTCAAAGAATTGAAGTGAATATATATAAGAATATATAAGAATTTTAAGATTAGTATTCCTAGTAGAGAGCTACACCTTTTCCCCTACTGTATTGGTGAGAGGATATATATATAATCCTTATTAAACAAGGAACTCTTTTCCAAATTTGCTTTAGTGGAGGACCAAATGGTGGACATGTAGGCCACATTATCATTAGCAACTGGATGTCTGACAAGAGAAAGTCTTGAGGGATGTTGATCGTACACTGCAACTGGGGATGTTGATCGTACACTGCCAGGAAGGATGATCTGCAAGTGGGTGCATGAGAGGCATTATTGTGAGCGAATTTCACCCAGGGATTCCACTGTAAATGAATATGTACTGGGTAAAAGTTGAGAGGTCTACCACAGAGGGAAGCTTCCAGAGAGGGATGAAATGTGTCATCTTTCTAAAACAGTCAATAACTACCCCAATAATTGTGTTACCTTTGGAATCGGCAGCTCAACAATGAAGTCCATTGCTAAGTGAATCCAAGGACGAGAGGGAATGGGTAGAGGTTGCAACAGTCTGCATGGTCATAAGTGACTGGATTTGGAAGAGGCACAAATAGCACAAGCTGCCATGACTTTAATGTCCTTTCATAAAGTTGGCCACCATACAAGGTGACTTAATAGATCCAAGGTTTTCTTTGTACTGGGATGCCAGGCTTGCTTGTTGGTTTGCTGGAGGATGGGAAGGTTGAATTCAGCTGCAATGTATACCATTCCAATGGGTGTGTTAGCAGGTGCCGAAGATTGAACAAACAGAATCTTGGTTGCAAATTGTGGAAGCAGGGAAACAATTATCTTGATAGGAGGGACAATTGGGTCTAGGTCAATATTATGGCGATCCTCAAGAAAAAGCTTCTAGAGAGTGTATCTGCCTTCAGGATAGTATGTAATGACAAATTAAATTGTGAGAAGAGGAGCCGAGGATTCAATCTCTTGAGAGTCTGAATGTATTCTAGATTTTTATGTTCTTCTCCCAGAGAGGATTTGTCCACTCCAGTGTTTTGCCTTCCAGTATAGTGATGACATGCCCCACTTTGGCTTGTTCTGATGCATAATGAAAGGGCTGGAGTTCAAACTGAATCAAGCACTGCTTCACAAACCCCCCTGCAAGCCTGTGGATCACTGCTGTAGTGAGGAGGTGAAAGGATGTGGGGCTCCTTGTAAGAGAGTGCTAAAGGAGGAGCAACCACCACAATGGCAGAAACAGCCATAGGGAGACTAGAAAGCAAGGCCTCCAAATCTTGTCAGTGCATGGCTGCGGGTGCCGCCATCTTGTCTACAAAGTGGAGTGCTCCACAACAGAGCATTCCTGACAATAATTACATAGATATTTGTAATGGGATTTACAGGGTTGCCCCTTGTCCCCTGCTTTATTTATTATAGCACTTGAACTGTTTCTGTCACATGTTAGAATTAATCCAGATATAAATGGAGTCATTGTTGCAGAAAGGCATGATAAACTTGCAGAATATGCTGTTGATTTGCTTTTTTCATTACAAAACCCGGTATTTCAATTCCTGTTCTGAATCAACAATTGGACTATTTCAACTACTTAAGTAATTTTAAGGAGCCCATTTACTCTAAGGGGCCCATTTACTAATTTACGAATTTCAAAGTAATTTTTGAGTACTTCAACCATCAAATAGGCCAAAATTTGATTTGAATTGAAAAAACTTCAAATATTCGACCATTTGAAAATCGAAGTACTGTCTCTTTAAAAAACTTTGACATTTCGCCACCTTAAACCTGCCAAAATGCTATGTTAGCTTATGGGGACCTCCTAGAACCTATAGCCTAAGTTTTTAGAAGTCAAAGTATTTTTTTTAAAAAATCGTTCGAATGAACGATTTAATCGATCAAACAATTTTTACTTTGATCGAAAACTGCCATTTTCGATTGAAAAAATACTTCCACTATCGAAGTATCAAATTCGATGGTCGATTTTCGACATTTTTTAACTTCGAAATTCGAACCTTAGTAAATGTGCACCTAAATCTTTAGCCCTGAATATATCACTTTCCTCCCCAAAATTGCGAAGCATTGTCACAGAACTTCCCTTATAAATAGTCCTCTAGCTTTTTGACATAACTGGGTGGTAAAATATCAAAGGATTATTCTGAGTGGGCCGCATGTCTCTCTCAGAGTAGTGGAGCAGGGGAGGAGGGAAGACAGAGAGGGAGGTGAGCGGAGCAGGGAAGCCGATCCACGGGAAAGGAGTGAAGAGCCTGATACACAGCTGCTGCTGGACGCCGGGAGGAGGATGCCTGTCAGTGAGGAGCCAGGGAGGAGAAATCGATCGATGCAGTGTGCAGTTCTGTAAGAAATAACTTACAGAAAATCCACTTCCTGTCCTCTTCAGAAACGGCGAAAAGGTGACCACCTTTTCGCCGTTTCTGAAGAGGACAGGAAGTGGATTTTCTGTAAGTTATTTCTTAATAAAGGCTTTGCTTTTTAAAAGTTTCATTTGTCTTGGTGTTTATTTTTCATTGTGCACAAACGAATTTTTAAATATTTTTTTTTGATGTTACTGGTCCTTTAATGTACTGCATAGACTTCAAGAGTTTTCACTTGATAAAAAGTGAGATTTTTCAATTTAATTGCAATTGGTAAGCTAGTCAACAAAGATAAGATTCACTTACTTAAACCTTTTACACATTTTGACCATTTTAAATTTACTCAGGTAACTCATTTATTTAATGGTTTGGGAATACCAGCTATATTGGGACGTAAATGTACTGCTTTTTAAACATTGGCCCAGATTCAATTCAGTGAAAAAAGGTTTATGATATGAAAACTCATGGATGAGATTCAATTTGAGATGCAATTTGTTGATGTATCCCTTTCTACTAGTGATGGGCGAATTTATTCGCCAGGCGCGAATTTACAAACAAATTTTTTTATATTCAATTTTGAAATTTGACACAGGGCTAGACATTTTGTTAATTTCCCAGCTGCCCCTGGTCATGTGACTTGTGCCTGCACTTTCGGAGAGAAATGCTTTCTGGCAGGCTGCTGTTTTTCCTTCTCAATGTAACTGAATGTGTCTCAGTGGGACATGGGTTTTTACTATTGAGTGTTATTCTTAGATCTACCAGGCAGCTGTTATCTTGTGTTAGGGAGCTGTTATCTGGTTACCTTCCCATTGTTCTGTTGTTAGGTTGCTGGGGGGGGAAGGGAGGGGGGTGATATCACTCCAACTTGCAGTACAGCAGTAAAGAGTGACTGAAGTTTATCAGAGCACAAGTCACATGACTGGGGGCAGCTGGGAAACTGACAATATGTCTAGCCCCATGTCAGATTTCAAAATTGAATATAAAAAAATCTGTTTGCTCTTTTGAGAAATGGATTTCAGTGCAGAATTCTGCTGGAGCAGCACTATTAACTGATTCATTTTGAAACAAAAAAATGTCCCATGACAGTATCCCTTTAAGTATATTTGAGATGCTGCAAATGGAGAAGGTTTACAATACACATTCTGTCTGTATTCAGGAGCTACAGAAATATTAATAAAACTGTATATCGGCAGTTCATATATAGTTCATGAGTGGGAACCAAATGTAGAGCACCCAAACGAATGACTGAGGTAAAGACATTGAATAAGAGCTTCTGTCTTTTCACAATTATAAAAGATTTGAGTTAAAAAAAAAACATCTTAGAAAGAGCATCATTGGGCTCCACCAAATAATGCCTCGTTGCGAAGGTTTTTACAGAAGGTGATCTGTTACATGAAGGTGTGACTGTGAGTGGTGAGACTAATCCTTCACAAGTTGTAGCTCCTAAGCTTGTGGAACCCTGAACAATGTATAGTATATTGTATAAATTTTGCTACACCAAATAATTCTCAAGTTTGCCTCATCTAAACCTTCACTCTGGAATTGTTGGGGACACTGGGGATTACCAGATTGACCTTTGAACTGTTTACCTCATAAAGAGCAAATTAGTAAATATTGTCAGGGAGCACTGAAGGCCCTCAACAAGAGTATGGCTGCAGATAAATATCTGGTGTATGGTAAAACACAGTTGTTTGGTTTTATTGAGTATCTGCTGTGGGAAATAATGGTTATTTTATATATTTTTATGTTTAATCCTTTTAAAGGGAACCCAATTTTTTACCAAGAAATTACAATTTTAAAGCAGAATTCTCAAGCTGTTTTGGAAAGGAATTACAGGTCATGTGTTCCCTCTCTTTAGAATAGTTTTAGGATGTCGTTCAATGGAAACCAGAAACAATTTATTGCATCTTCTTTCCAATTTTACAGGCATTCCCTGCCACAGTATGGTAACAGAAACCAGAAACTACAGTAGTTCAATGGTGATAGTCTAAATAACTTGCAGTTGCCATGTCTTACCTAAACTATTAATATAACTTTAATTTTTTATTTAGAAGACCTCACATGTGCATGCATCTCTGGATATATTCTGGATTTATGCAAAAGGCATGAAATACAAATCTGTGTACTGTGTGTATTTTAAAATTGTTTATTTTTTGTTTCCAAATAAACTGTTCTTTGTGTTTATTTCAGGTCTATATAGAATAATGTAACATTTGGGCAGAAATATACAGGCTAAAAGTCCAGCACTTGAGGTGAGTATGGCAAATATCTCCACACACACAGTGTTTTTGCCTTTGGTGCTCAGATAGGCCGGGATCATTGTGATCCAAACACTGCAGAAGAGCAACATGCTGAAAGTGATGTACTTGGCCTCATTAAAACTGTCCGGTAATGTCCGAGCTAAAAATGCTAAAACAAAACTAACAGCTGCCAGAAGCCCCATATACCCAATAACTGAGTAAAAGCCAATAGCTGAGCCCTCATTGCACTGAATGATGATGGTTCCAGGATAAGTGTGAATGTCCAGTTCCTGAAAGGGAGGAGAAATGGCCAACCAAGTCATGCAGATTATTATTTGAATGGATGAGCAGAACAAGACTACAGAATTGGACAGTTTGACTCCCACCCATTTTCTCCATGAGCTCCCTGGCTTGGTGGCTTTGAAAGCAACACAAACCATGATAGTCTTGGCCAGGAGAGAAGAGACAGCTATGGAGAAGGTGATTCCAAAAGTGATGTTACGCAGCATGCAGGTTATATCCACAGGGCGACCGAGGAACAGAAACACACTGAGGAAGCTCAGCTTGATGGAGACAAGGAGGAGGAAGCTGAGGTTCCTATTGTTGGCTCTCACAATGGGGGTGTCCTGATATTTAAGGAAAAGCCCCATTATCTGTACAATTATAAAGAAAAATAAAGTTGACATAAAAGAAAAAATTACAGAAATCATATTTATGTATGAGAGAAAGTCTTCTCTTTTTGGAATGCATTGGTTCCTCTTCTCATTAGGCCAGTCCATGTCTGGGCATCTGATGCAATTTTCACTGTCTAGATGGTAAAAGAAAATCAATCAATTATTGTATTCTAGAAAAAAAGTGTTTACTAAAATGGTACAGATTTAGGAAAGATTTGCCATTGCAAAGCATTTGGCAGCATTTAGTCACAAACTCAAGTGGCTGCACAATCCCCAAAATGACTAAATAATATGACAAGGGCAGTAATATATTGCTCAGTGTATCAGTGGTCAGGGAAAGATTTACGTATTCAGCCCATGGTATAGTACAAATACTGTAGCTTTGTTCTTTCTCCCAGTATAATTCACCATCTTCTGGTTATTCTCCCTGTATTGGAAATTAGTTGAGGTACTATTTGAGTTTGATTATGAACCTGTTAGGGGTGTCTAGGATTAGTTTTAATTATTTTACAGATCAATAATTTCCAAATTAGACCTGTTTTTAACAAAAATTGAAAGTTAGAGGGTGATCTAGTTTTATTTTGACTTAAAAAATGTTATGTAGCCCACCCTTGGGTGTGTTCAGGCAGTGTGTATTAAAGTCTGTAGACAGAGCTATGCTGCTTGTGTTGGGCCACTGACCCACCTGTACCCTGGCAACTACCTGGGAACCCTGGGGTCCTGTTCTCTACCTCAAAAACTATAGGCCAGTTAGTCTGATGTCTGTGGTAGGAAAGGTTTCCGAAAGGTTAATATAGGATAAGATACTGGACTTCATAGCAAATCACAATACTATGAGTTTGTGCCAGCATGGTTTTATGCGTAATAGGTTTTGCCAGTCTAACTTAATTTCTTTTTACAAGAAGGTGAGCAGGGACCTCGATTCTGGGATGGCAATGGGTGTGATTTACTTAGACTTTGCTAAAGCATTTGATACAGTGCCACACAAAAGGTTACTGGTTAAATTAAGGAATGTTGGCCTGTAACATAGTATTTGCACCTGGATAGAGAACTGAATAAAAGATAGACTACAAAGAGTGGTGTTGATAAATGCAGGTTATGCACTTTGGCAGAAATAATATATGATGTGATGCTGATTCAGTTAATGACTATAAGAGGGACTTGGATGATTTTTTGGACAGACATAATACAAAGGCTATTGTGATACTAAACTCTATAGTTAGTATAGATATGGGTATATATCATTTATGTGACAGTAGGGAGGGGTGTGTGTATGGGGCTGGGTTTTCATTTGGAGGGGTTGGACTTGATGGACTTTGTCTTTTTTCAACCCAATTTAACCAGGAAATCCTGGTACTTGAGTGCTCCTCTTTGCAATAAAGGATGCAGATTCCAGAGTTGTTTTGTGCAGCAAAATAACTGGTTTTCATAGAGAAAAGAACAGTTGCTTTGTTTGATGTGCTTCAAACATACAATGGTAACATATCCCTCCCAGAGGTGAAATAGACAAAGTGTAAGTTACCATATTCCTGTGGCAAATCCCCCCTTAGAGCAATGTGCTGTTCTTTTGGAATCCTCAGCCTGGGGTCTTGTACAGTATATTGGCACCCTACCTGGTCCTAAACTCATCCATTGAAATCCCTGTACTAGTGTTTTATACACCACAGGGTCCTAACCCCACTATTCCTCCACATTGGAGCTTTGTTGGAGCCTTCCTCTTACTCCTAGAGTGACTATAACAAAACTAGCTAATGTTACCTTCAACAACTGGAGCCCTGGCACTTTAACAACCTCCCAGAGAGGTGAGGTCCCAGGAAAAGCCTCTGTGCTATAAACTCTTATATTTTTAAATTCTGCCACCTACTGGGCATATCATAATTAGATCAGCATACAAGGGACCCAGGAAGATCAGCAATAGCTGTTTTGTGGATTAAAGGACCGCTTAGGTGTCCCAACATATAGTGAGAATGACCCTCAGTGTCTCTACAGTTACAAAATTTGAAAGCAAAGTTAAAAAGTTATGGAAAGTCATCACAATAACATGAGACCCCTTCCTACAGCATTGTGTTAGGATGTAGTATAAAGCAGGATTTCTATAGTAAATAGTCTTATGTAAATGTATCATGTCAATCAATTTGGTGTGAGAGGGAAATCCTACCTCCCAGTCCAGTAGGGAAAAATACTTTGCATCTAATTTGCATTGGTTATGTAACCTTGCCGATATTCATACCAGTTCTATTGGAGATCTCACCCTCAGAACATGGGACACAATCATAAAAGCAGGACTTTTCTCTAGGCTTCATTGCCTTCCTGAAACCAAAGGGACAGCTGGGGGACCTCTGAGATCTTGGGACCTGAAAAGGCAAAATAAAAAATATGAGGGTTTTTGTTACAGAAATGAAATCCCTTAACTTGGAACCTGTTAATAAAAATTACAAAATGCCAATCTCTCGTAGATTCCATTATAAGTAAATAATTGTAATTATTATAAATGATTTTCTCTAACCTTTAATCTAAGCTGCATGAATCCATACTGGTGGCAAAACAATCCTGCTGGGTTTATTTAATGTTAAAATGACATATGGTATGGTAATCTCGATTACAGAAATATAATATCTGAAAACCCCAAAGCATTCTGGATAAAAGGTCCCATACCTGTATAATGGCACATATATGATAGTCAATTAAATGTTCTTTTTAAATCAGTTTTGAATTAAACCACTGCACTGCTGAAGGAACGCTCAAATCAAATACAGATGGGGATTACCTTTTGCATTGATCGTGATAAAGCAGGGAAAATCTATTCTCATAAAGTCACATAAGGATATACCATATTTTCTGAAGGCTCTCAATCTCCCTCCAGTTGCAATAGAAAACTGGGAGTCGATGACTTGGGAACCACCGCAGCCTAAACCAGGCAGAATCACCACATCAACAAGCTCCCGACACTCAAAAGATACTGAACTCACAAGCGGCCATGGCTCTCCTCTTTAAAGACGGATCTTAGAGACCTGAACTGAATCCTGAATCTTGGAGACTCTGATACTGTATCCTAAGTAGTACTGGGAAAAGTTCATCATAAATATTGGTTCATGTTCTGATATTGATATACTGTAAGGTTCAACCTTCACACTAACCTTTTATCTTGCAGGGCAACAGAAGTATAATGAAGGTTAATATGTTGGCTCTAAAGAAAAAAGCTAGTTCACAATAGTTTGCACAGTTCTATTTCAACCTATGCCCCCACATAGGTATTTGCTCAGTGGGCATGACGGCCCAGCAGAAAGTTATGTTTGCTTATGTTGTAAAAATAACTTACTTACACAGAAGTTCTTACCCAAAGGGTTACAGTTCTTAAAGATATTGTTTGCATTGTTTTTATATGTATTTTACTCATTTTGTATGCTAGGCCATTTACTACAAATGAACCTGCACATGTGTATTGATCATGGCTAACTGCACTATATGCTCCTATAATGTCCGGGGATTTAATGCACCAAACAAAAGATCTCAGATATTGAATGAGCTACACAAGCAAAAAGTAATGATAGCATTTTTTCAAGAAACGCATTTGAACGGGGAAAAGGCCACAAATGTCAAATAAATATTATAAAAACTGGTTGTTTAGTGATAATCCTGAAAGTAAAAGCAAAGGTGTGGCAATTGCATTCCATCATCGACTCCAGTACAAATTATTGGACTCTTTGATAGATCCACTTGGTAGATTTGTCTTCGCCAAAATAGAAATTCATGGCCATAAGATAACATTGGCAAATTGGTATGCCCCAAACACAAAACAATCGCTGTTTTTAGATAAAGTACTGACGAAATTGGAAGAATTTTCTGAAGGCCCAATCATACTGGGTGGTGATCTTAATGTAGCGATTGAGCCACTACTAGATTCTTCCACAGGAAGGTCCAGTCTACCACTTAAAACCATACAAAAGATTAAATCTCTACTGCACTCTAATCAATTGATGGATTCCTGGTGGATTAACCATCCGAGAGATAAAGATTTTACCTATTTCTCACAGGTACATCAACAATATAGCAGGATAGACTATCTATTTGTTTCGCATTTTATACTAAATTGGGTCCGGCGATGTGATATTGGAATGCAGTTGCTATCAGACCATGCTCCAGTACTCTTACAGCTCTTAGTACCTTTTATTAACAAAAGAGACTGGACATGGAAGCTGAATGTTTCATTACTTCAAGATGATGACTGTCTGCAGGATGTTAAAAATGTTACACAAATATTCACTGAAACAAATAGAGATGATACAGCACATCCTTCAATAAAATGAGAGGCTCTAAAAGCAGTACTTAAGGGAGTTTTGATAAAACATGGCACTAGGATCAAAAAGGCACGAGCGGAACATCTGGCGGGCTTATTTCGCAAGGCAACAGAACTTGAACAAGCTCACAAAAATTCTCTAACAGATAACATAATGCAAGAACTCACTGCTACTAGAGAACTCATTAAAGCAGAGTTGAATAAAAGATCGATGTTTGCGCTGCAAAAATGCAAAAGCATTCTATGAGCACAGTAATAAGCCCTGCAGATTTCTTGCAAGAGCAATAAAACAAAAAAACAAACAAATTCCTTCATACAGGCAATGAAAACTAAGCAAGATAAAATAGTGTATACAACACAAGAGATTGCAGAGGGCTTACAGAATTATTACACTGAATTATACAACCTTAAAAACCCCCACAATAGAAGTAGGGATAAGCATGTACAAAAAATCATGCAGTATATAGAGCGCACAGCCCTGCCTATGTTAAATGCTGAAGTAGTTGAAAGTCTAGAAAACCCTATAACAGCACAAGAACTAATACTCGCTATTAAAAACACACCAAGTGGAAAAGCACCATGGCCAGATGGTTTCTCAGCACCATTTTACAAATCTCTAAAAAATTAATTGGTGGATCATATGCTAAAAGCCTTTAATGACCTAGCCCTGATCCCTAAACAAGTGCCCTCCACATTGGAGGCACATATAACACTAATTCCGAAAGCTGGAAAGGACCCCCTGGCGTGCTCCAGTTATAGACCCATATCTCTACTAAATGTGTATATTAAAATTTACTCTAAAATTCTTGCTGACAGCCTAAAGGTCTATTTACCTCATTGACCAAGATCAAGTGGGATTTATTCCACATAGGGAAGCCAAAGACAACACCCTGAAGACCCTGACATTAATAAATTACACCCAAAAGAATGGGATTCCCATGCTGGCCCTGTCGACAGATGCCGAAAAAGCATTCGACAGGGTCAGCTGGGATTTTTTACATGAAACACAAACAAATTGGCCTAGGTACACAGATGACAGGCAGAATCATGGCCTTATACCAACAACCACATGCCAGAATCAAAGTCAATGGGCAACTTACGGATCCAGTTATGATAAATAATGGGACATGCCAGGGGTGCCCCCTTTCACCGATATTGTACGCACTAGTGATGGAACACCTGGCTAATGCAATTCGGCTTAACAGGGATATCACGATAGCATTATATGCCGATGATTTGTTGGTGTTTGTGACCCAACCACATATTTCTCTCCCATTATTGTTACAGGAATTTAATGAATATGGTTTATACAGCAACTTTAAAATAAACTATGATAAGTCAGAGGCGCTCAATATCTCTCTAACACCAGAATTACATAAACAGTTACAAACAAATTTTCCTTTCAAATGGAAAACAGAAGCTATTACGTATCTGGGGATCCATATACCAGCAAATCTTACCCAAATCAGTACATTGAACTATACAAAACTACTGAAACAAATAACTCATGATCTTACAAATTGGCAACTTCCTAATATCTCTTGGTTTGGCAGAATTAATATCATAAAAATGAACATACTCCCTAGAGTCCTATATTTATTACATACAATTCCATTGGAACCGTCCCAACAATTCTTTAACTCACTTAACGCAGTAATCACATCCTTTATATGGGCTAAAGTTAAAGCGAGACTAAACAAAAAAATTTTTAACACATAGTAAATCTCAGGGAGGCCTAGGTTTACCGGATTTTAAGCAATACTTAAGGGCAACTACCTTGGGAAGGATTGTAGAGTGGTTCCACTGTCAAAGCATAAAAAATGGATCCAAATAGAACAATCCCTGACTGAACGACCACTCCAAGCATTATGGTGGCTACCCACCTCACAAAGACCAAACCCTAATCTTCTGCCTCTAATATGTAGGGAAACCTTAGCTATAGCTGACAAATTTTTGAAAAAGTCACCACATCTCATCTCACGCAAGGGCCCATGTACGCCAATAATAGGAAACCGCACTTTTGCACCTGGCATGATGCATAGCCTATTCCTGGATAGAAACCCCAACGTTAATCTCATGGGCTTTCATGTTATAAAGGATAAAGCATTGACCTCCCTAGCAAACCTTTGTCCTGGCAAAGAAGATTTTTTCCTCTATAAATTAAAATATGCTCAACTCAAACACTGGTTCCTCTTACCAGAAAACAAACAGATAGTAACAGAACCCACGTCTACTTTTGAGGACTACTGTCTAGCTAGACATCTCCCTAATCACCTCACCTCATTACTTTACAAAATAACAGACCACCAGATGGTAAATAGCCGAACAAAATATACCGATAAATGGGAGTGAGAACTTAATACAACATTCACTGATGAACAATGGGAAACTTGTTTCTTGCTCACTCATAAATTTTCCATAGCTTGCAAGGTTCAAGAAACACATTTTAAAGTGATCTCAAGATGGTATAGATGTCCTGACATAATACAAAAGATATATGACACTACGAATGCATTATGTTGGTGATGCAATGAAGAAACAGGGTCTATGTTACACATCTGGTGGGACTGTAAAATGTTGAAAGAATTTTGGGATAAGGTGTTTGAGGCAATTAATATAATATCGAAAGTACCTGTAGAGAAAACCCCATCTATTGGTTTATTATCAATGATCCCAGGCACTAGAGCTAAGTATAAATACTCACTACTGGGGTACTGTTTAGGGGCAGCTAGAACAGTAATACCCAGACACTGGAAATCCACAGCACCTCCCACATTCAACGAGTGGATTTCCGAAATGAGTCAGATAATGCGTATGGAGGAACTATTGTCATATATGCACGATAGACAAACATTGTATGTCAAGACATGGACAGCTTGGGTTATGTTTTTGGAATCAGACACTATAAAAAATATCTAACCGGACAGGAGCAATCTTTTAATTGAGTACAAACCATTGTATAACAGAATGAGCAAATTGTAGTGTTCGGCCTAGAACAAGTTTTATTTATTTATTTAAACAACCCCCCCCCCCTTTTTTTTTTTTACTATTATTATTTATGTTGTTGCTTGCCCGGGGTATCCCCGCTAGATCCCTTTTTCAACAATCCACCCCCTTCATGTCAGGGAAACATTTATTGTGATGTAAGTTAAGGAAGATGGACGTAGTGACATCACACTCTCTGCCATAGGATATGAGTAGAACGCTAACACTACGCAATATACGTATGGGTTAACACTCACTTATGTTTCTGAGATGTCAATGGAGAGAGGATAATTAGGAAAGAGAGCTTAGAACTTAAGAAAAGAAGTGATCGCCCTGGGGTTATGCATTAATACTGATAGTCACCTTCTCTTTCCCCATGTTCCACGTTCTCTCTAGCAGTTGAATGACCACAATGTATGGATAACATGCTTAATTATTATAAAATGACTTTCAAGGTGTTATTTTTGTGCATGCTATATAAACCAAAAATAAAGCTTATATAAAAAACAAAAAAAAAGTTTGGGGATCCCAGTTATAAAGTGTCCCATCAGGGGTATCCCCATGAACAATGACAATTCCACAACCACATTCCCCTAGATTTTGCTTCTAGGATTTACAGAGCTTTAAAGGAAGGGGAAAGAGGAGACAACTGACCTTGTTGTCTTGGGTTTTCCATTCTATTAAGTCTAGTGAAATATTTAGTTCCATTCCTGGTGGTGCCCAGGGCACGTACAGTCCAACATTGTTTATATCCAGAGTGGCATAGGAATTATTGGAGAAATTTACAATCCAGTATGAAGTATCAAACTCTCCTTTTTCATTAAAGGAATTCTTATGACTGGAACTGTCTGTGAACTGGACTTTTTTCAAGTAGTGAGCCAACTATAAAGTGCAAAGAGCAAAACTATCACTTACTAAAGGTTCTTGCCTTTGTTGACAGCAAACATCAGCAGCTTAAAACAATATTAAAGGAACAGTCACATCAATAAATTAAAGTGTTTTAAAATAATAAATATATAATGCAGTCTTGCCCTTCACTGGTAAAACTGGTGTGTTCAGGAACTCTACTATAGTTTATATAAACAAGCTGCTGTGTAGCCATGGGGGCAGCCATTCAAGCACAGGATACACAGTAGATAACAGATAAGTACTACTATAGTTTATATAAACAAGCTGCTGTGTAGCCATGGGGGCAGCCATTCAAGCACAGGATACACAGTAGATAACAGATAAGTACTACTATAGTTTATATAAACAAGCTGCTGTGTAGCCATGGGGGAAGCCATTCAAGCACAGGCTACACAGTAGATTGTAAAATGTCTAGACTGTGATGAGAAAAATAGACTTTCTCAAGCCTACAAGAAATTAAACTCACTAGAAGTGGAAGGAGTTAAATTGTTGATTTTCCAAGATTACTCGTTAATTCTCTCTCAAAAAAGGAAGGAATTCTCCAAAATTTGTCAATCATTGGCAAATTTGCATATTAAATTTTTATGCCTTCTGGAGCCAGAATTTTTAGTGATCCCAGAGAAGCAGATGCATTTGTCTCACTCCTGGAAAAGAAATCCTTTGGTAAATTCCCTTCAGATTCTGCATCTTGCTTAAAAGATGGCCCTTCTGCTAAGGATCAAAGAGTGCGGAGATATGAAAATTCTTACCAATTCAGGGTTACCAGAGATTTAAAATCTTCCCACAGTCAGGCCAATGCTAGGTCCAAATCCAGGTCTCCACTTCCTCCTAGAGTCAATAGTCCTCCACATTCCAGTGAAGAAGGCATGATCTCTGACACTTGACTCTCAAAGAAAGCTGATCCTATTATCACCTTTATGACCCTGTAGAGGGTGATATTTGCTCTGTTTAACGTCTCTCATTGAGAGAGTTTATTTGACTTCCATCTTTAAGGAAAAAAGGAAGTGTCTTCCAAATGTTTACAACAGTGTTTACTGTTTGCATGATAAATATGATAAGTTGTTTTAGTTCTACAATATACTGTTTTCAGTTTCATAGGCTAACTTTGTCAGCTATTGTATGCTTTGCTTTGTTTTTACCAGTGGACTTATCTATATTTGTATTGATCTATTTAAATCTGTTTAGAATCTTTTTTCAGATTGACGTTCTCGGCTAAATCAAATACTTTATCCATTGTTTCTTGGAATGTAAATGGGTTAAATCATTTTTCCAAGAGGAGCAGTATTCTAAAAAGTTTGAGAAATTCCAAATGCGACATAGCATTCCCCTGCTGTTAATAAAAAATGTGGGGTAGCTATATTATTTCATCGAAAATTGAATGTTGCTATTACTAAGTCAACTAAAGATGAACTTGGCAGATTTATTTACACTGAAGTAGTCATTATGATGTTACTTGGCACTTATGTTCAGCTTATGCTCCAAATAGTCCCAAAAAAGATTATTTTATTTGGCTTAAAAAACAAATTTCTTCACTTCCCACTAATAATATTATTCTGGCAGGGGACTTGAATGAATCCTTTCTTAGTTCATTAGATAGATCTGATTTTTTCTATGTGAAAAAAATTTTTTGCTTCAAAAATTTTTTTTACGCCTATAGACTTCTATGCATTTTGGAGAATGTTCTCCATTAAACAGAGTTTTGGCAAAGGGAGATGAGTAAGATTTGCCCCATCACTAATCCTGGACTTTGTGTGAATTTGTTGTGGGGGGTTTTGAGGTCAGAAGGGTGGTTCATTTGGTAATGTTCTGGGGGGAGGGGGCAAAGACCGTAACGCTGCCTTGGTCATAAAGAATATGCACAGAGATATGCACAGTCAGCTTGCACTTTTAAATCATACAATTAAGAAAAAACATCAAAAGATTTGGAGGCTACAGAAGGCTGAGATATATTTAACTCAACAAAATCCTCTATTGACATTTCAATGCAAAAACCAAGTTATTGATAATATATGTAGCTTGATATATGTATATTACCTGTTGCTTATAATCCATTATCTGCCTGTTCTTATCAGTGTTTTCCTTATCAAGTGACACCACTATATCATTCAGTGCATGGGACATTAAATCAACTGCCAGTTCCATACTGAAAATACCAAATCCATCATTATATTCTGGTAGGTCTGAAAGACGCTGCGTATAACAAGAATAAATCTGTCGCTTCCAAACCATGTCCCGGAGCGGGCAGAAAATATAGTCCATCCAAATACTGTCGAGTAAATTGTCCTCGGGGTAATAGTGGGGATGGAATCTGTCTGCAAATTGTCTAATTTGTGATTCATTTTGATATTGTACAAGATCTGGATTCAACGCCAACCCCCCATGATATAATTCAGGTACAACTCTTAGAAGAGTCTTGTAATATAACCAGTTAGTAGTAAAGATCAGTGTCTTTTCCTGGAGCACATCACGTAACCTATCTAATCCCTGCTCATCATTTCTACTGACTGTTCCACAGAAAATGATCACATTTGCCGAGATGTTTTGGAGAGTCATAAAGGAAGTTTCTATATAGGGAGACTGTATCATGACTCTAAACTCAACACAGATGCCCTCACTGGAGAGATAAGTCATTAGTAGTTGACAATCTCTCTCTCCGGTCTCATCTTTGCTTTGAATAATTCCAACCCAGGTCCATTCGAAATATTTCAGTATTTTGATCACAGCAGAATATTGTCCTTCATTACTTTGTACTGTCTGGAAAAAATACGGGTAGGTGACCCTGTCACTGAGCCTTGGGTCTGTAGCTCCGTAACTGATCTATTGGCATGAAAAAAAAATAATTGAAAAATATGTACAGGTATAGGATCCCTTATCTGGAAACTCAATATCCAGAAAGCTCCGAATTACGGAATGGCTGTCTCCCATAGACTCCATTTTATCCAAATAATCCAAATTTCTAAAAATGATTTCCCTTTTCTCCATAACAATAAAACAGTCGCTTGTACTTGATCCAAACTAAGATATCATTAATGTGTATTGGAAGCAAAACTAGCCTATTGGGTTTATTTAATGTTTAAATGAATTTCTAGTAGACTTCAGGCATGAAGACCCAAATTACGGAAAGATCCGTTATCAGGAAAACCCCAGGTCCCGAGCATTCTGGATAACAGGTCCCATACCTGTATATAATATTATTTTCTCTACACCAAACACACTATGTCAAAGACAGGACCACTACTGGTCTCCACCAATGTCTGTACAGACACATTTGCTTCTTTGTCTGAAACTATGAGCCAATATTGTCATCTCTTATTTTTCTGTCTTTCCTTTAATATTTCTTTTTTCTTAGCTGTAATATTGGTGTGGAGGTGCCATTTCAGTGCATTGTGCCTGATCCTGAGCTTTGAGGAGCCAGAACTTCAGGATGGAACTGCTTTGAGACAGTTATTGCTTCTCCCCTTCTCGTTGCATTTCAGTACGACCCAAGTCCTGTTCCCACCTAGTGGTAGACATGAAAATAGCACCCAAGCAGGAAAAAGCAGAGGTTTTCCTGTGTGGGTGCTATTCTCATATCTACCACTAGGGAGCAGTTTTAGCAATGCAAACAAAGCCTTGAGCAGAGGTGTCTGGTTAGCTGTGCATTGTTCTGTTCATAGGGTGCTGATGGGCTGCTGGGGGAAAGTGAGGTGGGTCATATCACTCCCACTTGCAGTGTAGCAGAAACAAAGTAACTGAAATTCATGAAAGCACAAGTCTAAACTGGGAGCACCTGGACAATTTAAATCATGTTGAGCCCCATGCCAAATTTCAAAATGAAATATTAAAAAATCTGTTTCCTCTTTTAATAAATGGATTTCAGTGCAGAATTCTGCCGGAGCAGCACTGTGACAGTTTCCCTTTAACAAAAGCAGCTCCAAGTAACAGAGTTAGAATTCTCAGGCAACACCTGCCAAAGTGTTAGCACCACAGTTTAAATAGTGGCTCAGGTTAGTACTTATCTCAGGTTAGTATCCCAATTGATGTGATGTATTACACTAAGGTTTCTCTATCTTCTAGTAAGATTCTGTCTCCTGTAGTTGATGGTGCATGATCTTCTGTACATTTGCTATACCATTATATTCTCCTGTTACTGTACTGAGGAAAGAACATTTGTACTGGTCAATTAATCACTAATCTGATTAAGGACTTCTGGTAACGAACACTTTCCACATAAGCTACAGTATATGTTGAGTTACAGTTCACCCACATTAAACCTTTCTTCTTTTACCAGAGTGGAAATGCCCATTCCAGGGCAGAGACTGGCAAATATGAGGACACTAGTGGGGGGCTGGTGTGACTGTGGATCGCAGGCTATAAATGGACGGGGCAGCAGGAGATAATGGGGGGGGGCTATAGCATCACAAGCCCTAGTTACACCATAGTACAAATGCATTGAATTTAGTGATACCCTCATTATAAATAAATGCAACCCTGTTCCTGTAATGCAAGACCATTTTGCCTGAACACCTGAAAAATATAAAATTGTAGTGCTACTGTATATGTTTTTCCTGTATTATCATAAAACTGAATAGTGTAGAGTCCAAACTAAGACCGCCTAACAAGTAAGCTTCAGAAGCCTTTAGTCTTGTATAAAAATGATTAGCTTGTCTATTTGGGATGGATAATAAATTGTGTAACTTAACTTAACCTTTGTACTTGTAGGGACAGCAGGGTAACAGGTACAGTATGTAATAAATGGATTGGTACCCAAGATAGGGGTCAAGTTCGAAGATGTAGCTTGTTGCTTGGCTGAAACTCTGATGTTCTTGATCTCCTGCCTGGTTCCTGTATTCCTTGCCTGGATCTGAGTCCTGTCCATTACCTGTATACTATAATTTCTGGTTTATTTTGTAGACTTTGCTTGTTTGTTGCCTTCCCAGACCTTGGTGAGTTATAGGACTAGTCCTTCATTGTGAATGGCTATTACACTTTTCTGTATGGGACTTTCTACTGGCGTTACCCAATATATAGACAGTAGTCTATCTTTATTCAGCTGGTCAGTCATAAAAAAAATGGTATCTAGATTAACTAAGAGGCAGGTACACCAAAGGAAGAACTTAGGTTAAAAGTGAGCAGCAGCAACATTGCCAGACAAGCAGTTATAATGTATCTCTATCTCTCTTTCTTACAATGACAGTTCCTTCTGGACAAAGAAGCACAGCAAGGAGAACTGAAATTAGTTGTCGTTTGTTGCAGTGTGAAATGATACAACTTCTCCTAGGATGAGAAATGCTGAATGCAAGCACAAGGCAATTTGGAAAGTGAGTAGTAGTCAAGTACAGACTTTGACAAACATAAAGAACAGTTCAATCCAAGTACAGAAAAGACAAGAAGCAGAATACAGGAGCCAAGGGTAGGACACACAGTCAAGGAGTACAGGATACACTAGAGGATAGGAGTCAAGACCAGTGTTGGACTGGGATACCAGGGGCCCACCAGAAAACCTTAGACCGTGGGCCCACCAGAAAACTTTAGACTGTGTGCCCACTGGAAAACCTTAGACAGTGGGCCCACTTTCCAAACTATTATTCCTCCTCTCTTCTCTCAAGCTCTTATTTTTCTGGTCTTTTATATCTACTTACTATATTTTCCATTATTAAGCATTTTCAGCATAAAACAATAGGTAAGGATCATAAAATAGGCTAAATGGTTAGAAGCAAGAGGGCCCACTGACACCTGGGCCCACCGGGAGTTTTCCTGGTATCCCGGTGGGCCAGTCCGACACTGGTCAAGACTCCTCAATTCACAAGCTGAGAAGCTGGTGTGGGGCTGGTTTCTCCATCAGCATAAATACACCAGCAGAGAAACCACCAATCCATGATTAGGGTTTAGTAGTTCTGAAAAAAGGAGAACATGCAGCCATTAGAAAATGGATGGTAGCAGAACAACTTGGAATAGAAGGTTTCATGCTGATATTAGATTGGTTTCTTGCTGATATTCCCCTCCAACAGATGTTCATATTCATTCATTCCTTAAGGGTAAGATGACAAACCTATGAGCAGTCCTATGTATTTGTACTTACAGAGGGCTGATATTCAATAGAGACAAGCGGAACGTTTCTCAAGGCAGATGTGAGGGACTGAAAAGAAATAAACTCAAATGGACTGTTCACAGAATTTCTAGACCAATTTTGCTTTATGTTTCTATTTAAGTGTTAGTGAATTGCATATATTTATCTGTAACTGTAAGGAAAATGAAGCCATGCTTTGTATCGAGGCATTCATGGGCAATGCTAAACTGCTGATTATAACTGTGTTCAGTTGAATATGTATCCTGAGATGTGTTATCAGTGTGTGCCTTCTTCATGCTGATCAACATTATCATCTGAATGTTGTTCTGACCCATATCTGAAAAAATGTAGATGAAATAAACAGCTTGATTTGTAACTGCAAAGTTTTCTTTATATTTTAGCAGTGTAAAACAGACACTACGGGGCAAATTCATCAAGGGTCGAATATCGAGGGTTAATTAACCCTCGATATTCGACTGGGAATGAAAATCCTTCGAAGGATTTTGCGCAAATTCTGCGATCGTACGATCGAAGGAATAATCATTCGATCATACGATTAAATCCTTCGAATCGAACGATTAGAAGGATTTCAATCCAACGATCGAAGGAATATCCTTCAACCAAAAAAAGTTAGCCAAGCCTATGGGGACCTTCCCCCTAGGCTAACATTGGGTTTGGTAGCTTTTAGGTGGCGAACTAGGGGGTCGACGTTTTTTCTTAAAGAGACAGTACTTCGACTATCGAATGGTCGAATAGTCGAACGATTTTTAGTTCGAATCATTCGTTTCGAAATCGAAGTCGTAGTCGAAGGTCGAAGTAGCCCATTCGATGGTCGAAGTAGCCAAAAAAACACTTCGAAATTCAAAGTTTTTTTTTTTTATTTTTTTTTATTTAATTTTTTTATTTCAATAAAGAAACGGGTTGCTAAGTACAGGAAAAAGCGGTGACTGGACATCCCAGTCCGCAATGCATGTTCAGTTGTAAATAAACAAATATTCCTGAGTATAACATGAAACATGAGAGAATGAAAGATGTGATACATATTACACAATACAAAACAAGCAACAACAATAAATAAAATATAAACAAAACAACAACAAAAAAAATGCTGTCTAAAACAAAGAATAAGGAGAAAAAGAGAAAGGATGGGTGAGCTTTGGCGGAGAGTACGGGTGAAACCTTCAGGCCTACAAAAACATTAGGAGATACGCCCCAAAAATAAGAAACAGTAAAAAAAATTAATCGTTGCGGATACCTCTGTAGGCTAGCCAAGGATTCCAGACTTTATTATGGCGCTTCAGTTTACCCGTGCGACAGCTGGTTAAGTGTTCAAGTACTAGGACAGAATCAAATTTAACTTTTACCATTTGAACGTCTAGGAAAGGGGATTTCCAATTTTTAGCAATTATCTGCTTTGCGGCAGATATATGTGTTACTAGAGTCCTGGTATATTTATTTCCCCCTGTGACAAACTTATTAAGAAGGGCTTCTGCTGGATCTTTTCTTAATGGAAGTCCAGTGACATTAGTGATCATAGCATAGATTCTCACCCAGAATCTGGAGACTTTCGGGCATTCCCACCAGATATGCATAAAAGAACCAACTTGACCACAGTTCCTGAAGCAAAGAGGCGACAAAGACGGGTACCATTTAGATAAGGTGGCGGGAACCAGATACCACTGATGAAGCACTTTTTGGGAAGTCTCCTGAATCAGAACATTAATGGAACAATGCGTAGAGGCCGAGATAATGTCTGACCAAGTCTCATCATCATAGCAAACCTTCAGGTCCTTTTCCCAGCGACGGACAAATGGTAAATCTCTAACGGTAGTCTGGTGAGCCATATAGTTATATAGTGCAGAAATCGATTTTTTATGAGGAAGAACCTGCAGGTACATTAGCTCAAATGGGGTTGGATGTAGAAAAGTATTTTCTTTCCAAATCGACTTTATGTAGTTGCGAATTTGGAGATAATGGTAAGCCTCTTGAGAAGGCATGTCATAATGATCCAAAACCTGCTGAAGGGTAATTAAGGAGGATTGCTTTATCAATGAATAAATTGTAGTCAAACCGTGTTGCTCCCACCATTGAAAGGCTTGTCGAGAGTGTCCTGGTATAAACTTCGGATTTGCAAAAAAACTGAGAGCAGGGTAGGAGGGAGATATCATATTGTAACGTGTCCGAAATCTCCGCCACAGCTCAATAGAATAAACAATAATCGGATTTGAGTACGTATAGGGACAGTGTTTAGCCATAAGACATTCCTAGCATAGCTAGAGGCCAGTTCCTCCAACTCAATAGCAACCCACAATGGGGCATCTGGTCCCCCATGCCATAAGGTCAACTGGCTAAATTGCGCTGCTAAATAGTATAAATGAAGATGGGGTATACCTAGACCACCCTTTTGTCTGTTACGGGAGGCCACTGCAAAACTAAGACGGGCCCTCTTATTGTCCCAAACAAATTTGTTAAAGGACCTTTGTAGGTGTTCTATGATACCTTTGGGAGGGGCAACTGGGAGAGTCCTGAATAGATAAAGCAGTAGGGAAATGCAGCCATCTTCAGTGCATTCACTCTACCCAACCATGACAATCTCAATTTTGACCAAGAGGCAATCATGCCTAACACTTTCTGGGAAACGCTTTTATAGTTACCTAAAGCGAGGGAGCTATAATCTGGGAAAAGGTAAACCCCCAAATATTTTGTGCTCCTCTTTTGCCATTTAAAGTGGAAATTTATCTCAAGTAGTTTTACTACATTATGGGGTAGAGTGAGGTTCAAAGCTTCCGTCTTAGCTGGGTTTATTTGGAGCCCCGACAATTTGGCAAAGGTACCCAAGGTCTCGAAAAGGTGGGGGAGAGAAGTCATTGGGTGGGAAATCGTCATCAGGATATCGTCTGCATATAGCATACAACGGTGATCGGTCTGTGCAGACTGAATACCCGATATTTTGGGGTGGTTTCGAATAGCTATGGCCAAGGGTTCGATGGCTAGGGCAAACAGCAGGGGTGACAAAGGGCAACCCTGCCGTGTGCCCCTACCAATCACAAACCGGTCCGAAAAGAAACCGCTATGATGAACCCAAGCTTTGGGAAAATCATAAAGAGCGGCTGTAACCTTAATAAATGACGGGGGAAGCCATATTTGGTAAGTACGGTCATCAAAAATTTCCAGGAGATAGAGTCAAAAGCTTTTTTTAGGTCTATCGACAAGAGCATAGATGGAATGTTTTTGGTTTTAGCTATACTAATTAAATTAAGGGCTCTGCGAATATTATCAGAGACTTGTCTGCCCGGAATGAACCCTGACTGGTCTTTATGAATTATAGTGTGGAGAAATTTGTTTAGCCTGGTAGCCAAGATCTTAGCTAGTAATTTGATGTCTATGTTCAAAATGGAAATTGGTCTAAAATTTCTGCAATCTGTGGGGTCTTTGCCCGGTTTCGGAATCACTGCTATTTGCACAGAGAGATATTCAGGATCACAAACAGAGGTTCCTTGCAAGATGTTATTAAATAGCGTGTGAAGCTGAGGGATTAGTTTGGGGGCTAAAAGATTATAATATTTGCTCGTTAAGCCGTCTGGCCCGGGTGATTTATTCAATTTCAAATTTCGAATAGCCAAGTCAATTTCTGCAGAGTCAATAGGATCAGATAGAGAGGTTATTTGTTCGAATGAAAGGTGTGGCAAATTGAGTGTGGCAAAACGTATGTAATGATTGTGAAGGGGGATCAGGTTGCTGAGAGTAGAGGGCCTGGTAAAAGTGGGCGAATTCCTCAACAATTTTCGACGGATTGAAATTCAAAGTTTTTTTACTTCAAATCCTTCACTCGAAGTTAATGAATTGGCCCCTACATGTTTTCGGGTAAAGACCCTTTATCAAGTGTCAAGGGTCTTTACCCGAAACATGTAGTGTGTGTTTTACACTGCTAAAATAAAAAGAAAACTTTGCAGTTACAAATTACTGCCTTTAAGCTGTTTATTCCATTTGCTCTACATTTCTTCGGATTACCTTGGGGGTTGCACAGACTCCTGGAATGTTTACAGCTATATGAACGGTTTGCAAGCTACGTTGAAGCCAGAACCCTGTTTTCTTCATAGCAATTCTGACCCATATCTGACTACACTGTGTAAAAAGCCATTAGGATGAAAAATACAAATCAATTTGATTAATTCTTCATTTCTCACCTGGGAATAGCCGAGGACACTGAGCGTTTGGGCCATGGGTATAGTTGTCTCTGAGGTGAGATCCCCAATAAATCCAACAATGTTGCTCTTTCCTGCACAGGAGTAATTGGGAACTGGCTCCCTTGTACCAGATAATATCTGAAACAAACTTCTCAGTGCCTTGATGCTTAATTTGCAAGAATCATATATATGGTATCCCAGAGTCAGGTTGGGTAAGAGCAGTGAATTGTTATTCATTTTCTCGACAGTGTACAGGAAATCCAGAAGATATTTGTAATTTTGGGGAGTCGCACTGGGAAAATAAAGAGTTTATGGCTTAGTGTTAGTCAACATTGTTTTCAGAGGTCCTGATGTTTGACTTAGGGCATGAAACCATTGTTTGAGTTTTCATTATAAATATGTAACCCCCCTGTTCTTAAGTTGACATCTTTTTGGCCAGATGAGCTGATATTTCCTCTCATTATGGTAAGAGCATGTGGGCCAAACTGAGATGGTCAGTGTCAGATGAAGCGTCAATGCAGACTTGAAGGTAGGAGAACTGCATCCACTGCCCAATGGTGACCTTGGGTGACAGTATTTTCCATCTCCCTGTACACTGGTGGTATAGATGCTATGCACTTCATTTCTTTCAAGAAGGTATAATGCCAACAAGACCTAATAGCTAAAGACAGCGGCAGCACTCACGCATGGTTGCTGACTATTGCACAAAAGCTCTGTGAATTTCAACAACTTCTTCAAAACCCTCTACCCATGAGTCTCACCACTAGTGGCAAACAGCCAGGGTACTAACCTTCACTATTCCATGGTCAAATTCTACTAACAATGCAATTTGATGGATTAAATCTCCTCCTAACCAAACTCAGATGCTGTCTCTCTATCTATTACATTAATATACTGTAAATGAGGAACATAAACCAATAGATGACATTTCAATTCAAACCTGAAAAATCACAAATAATTTGTTTCAACAGGCTAAAAACATAAAAATGAAGACAAAATGTTACATTAATTTCCATATTTGGTGACTTTTATTGATCTTATATGCCTTTTTCATTATGTGACTTACTTTGTACAAGAGAAGACCCTGTTGGTTTTCAGCGCATCTGTTAAATCATCCACTTGTATGTTGACAGTTACAATTCCTCCAACCATGAGATCTCCTTCTTGAATATATTCATAGTCTTCAGATAAATAAAATGTTGTTAGATGACAAGCAGGGTTTGTGAGTTTAGCATGAGATAGGCCTGACCCTGCACCAAACAATGTCAGATAGATCAGCACTTTCATAGGATTAGTTACAATTGTGCCTCCCAACATTGCACCCCCAGAAAGCACAATGTACCCCAATACAAGGCAGAGTATCAGAGCATTTTCCCAGTTCATAACACAGAGAGACACAGGAGATGCAGGATCCAGTTGCATGTGTAGAACAGAGTAAGGGGACCAGCTAAACCAACTGTCATTTTATAGAGAACAGAGAGAGAAGATCTGCACAGTAGAATGGATATAGACACAGCCACCAGGGAGTTCCAGTCTATTAAAAAGAGCTTACAAATGTGTCCAGCTAAAAAAAAGAGCATTACAATTATTCAAATATTCTGATTTCCTTTAAGCAATCAAAAATGTATAAACTGTATGTATATATGTATATATGTATATATAAGTAGAACTACAAGTCTACACAGTGCGTTACACAATGAAAACTCAAACAGGAGTATATTGTAATGAATTCGGCAAAGAAAATCATCAGTGTTTCAATTCACAATTGGAATGGTCCCTGCCCTGAAGAGCTTACAACCAATCAAAGTATGGTAGAAATATGTTTGTTTGGGCATAAACTGTTAATGGATCTGAAATACAAATGGCTATGTTGTCTCTTTATCCGTTCACATAGAGGCGATGAGTGAAAGCCCCAAAAACAATCAAATTCTATAGTTTACACTGACAGTTTGCCATTTTTGTTGGTAGTGCAGTTGTGGTCCCCACAATTTCCCTACAGACTTTTACACATAAAACCACATTGATTAAAGGTACTTACCTTAAGCTGGCCATAGACGCAAAGATCTGATCGTACGAATCGAGGATTCGTACGATTTTCAAACCGTGTGTGGAGAGTCCCGACATTTTCCGTCCGGCGGAGATCGTCGTTTGGTTGATGGGACAGGTTAGAAAATTTCTGTCGGCTGCCGATAATATCTCTGCGTGTATTGCCGATCGTACGATTTTCAGTGGGAGACTGTCACTAGTTTTGGTTGGACATAGATATCGTACGATTGCTGTCAGGGGCAAAACATCGGCTGATCTGTTCTTTAACTAATCTGACTGGTAAGACTTTGATCTGAATGGTTAGTGGCGGGTCGGGAGATGGGAAAGTCCAATCGTACGATGATTCGTACGATCGGATCTTTGCATCTATGGCCAGTTTTATTTTGTTACTTAATTACCTTAGAGGTAATTTCCTATGTACAATTTTCATTATGAGATGAGTGTGACGTGTACCCAGTGCCAATAGCCAGGAATTATTTATGTTTAGTTTGTATTTTGTATATAAATATATAGTACTTAGTAGTACTGAGGCTGCAGCATTGTCTGAGAGACCCTACCATCACAATGAGGAGAGTCCAACAGCCAGTAGGGGTGAACTCTATTCACTGGCCAATCAGAGGGGCTCATAAGATGAAGTCTGTGACTGAGGTCATGCAAGGACTTGCCAGTTGGAGTTTTCAGTAGGGGGTTTTCCCCTGTAATTATGGTTTTGTTCCAAGATGGGTCTCAACAGATGGGAGAGCTCTGGCAGACATATTACTTCGCCCACGGTGGACTTAAACCTGTCCTTCCAAGCACTTGTCAGCCAGCCGAGCTGCTTCCTCCAAAGTTTTCAGAGAATGATCCCATATCCATCCCTGGATTTCTGGTGAACATTTTTCCATGATCTGCTCTAGTAGACACAATTGGCAAAGATCCTGTATTGCGTGAACCTGGCTTGTGTTAACCCATTGGTTGAAGGCTCACTGCAATCGGTTCCCAAAATCCCAGTATGTATCAGAGGCTATTTTATTTAAAGTACTAAATGACTGTAGATATGTTTCTGGAGAGATGACATAATAATTCAACAATACACGTTTTACTTCCTCATAATCAGTGCACTGGAGATATGGGATCTCTCTATAGATTTCATTTGCTTTCCCTTCCAATTTACCAGCAAGTATCTTCATCCATTCTGCCTTAGGCACAGTGTAATTCTCACACATAATCTCAAAGATGTGCAGATACTTGTCAATTCCTTCCCTGTAGTTATCAAATGAGGGAAATGCAGCATGGGGGAGCTTAACCACAGGTTTGAAGTACTCGGGATGCTGCAGTTGTTCTGTGTTGGCAGTGGAAATGGAACTTTCTTCATCTGTTCTTCCTGAATAGTCAATTCAAGCAGTTTTGCACAAGGTAAGCTAAATAAACAATGAAAGCCCCTTATCTATTTTGTGTGAGTTAAGCACACAGTCATATGGGGGTGCAGAACAGTGAGCCAGTAAAAATGAAAAGTAAAATTTCCATCCAGATAGTCAAAGTACAAGAGGGCAGGTACTGGTTGATATGGAAACAAACTGCTCATTATTACATTCTATTGCTCCCACCTTCCCTCTCCCTCATTATCTCACACAGATTGAGATCACGTACAGTATGAACTAGTATAGTATGTGTTTGTTTTCAGCTTCACTTTACTTTTTAGTTCTTCCTATAGTTGAAAACTCAAGAATGCTCGATATGTATGCTGTTTATGTTTATCAATGTTTTGCCCTACGCCTTATATCAGTATTCTTTAGAACGTATATGTAGCATCAAGATATATTTTTTGAATCAAAAACAGACCATTTTTAACCCTTTAAGTGCCACAGAACATAGAATCTACGTTCTGTGGATCAAAGGACCAAAGTGCCACAGATCGTAGATTCTACGTTCTGCAGCACTTCCGGGTTTGCGAGCGGAGGAGCGGCTGTTAGAGCCGCTCGCTCCGCTCCTTCACGATCCCCTGCCCCTAGGCAACGAGCAGAGTAGGGGATCGAGTGGCCCCTGGGGCGCGATCGCCCAGGGGCCCAAAAACAGCAGCAGGCACGTGTTACTTACGTGTCCTGCTGCTGCAGCCTACACCGCGCCGGAGATCTCTGCCCCCACAGCACAGGGACACAGATGACGTCGCAGATCTCTTCCAGAGGCTCTTCCTGATCGTGTGCAACAGTCTCCAGCGACTTTTTCAGGTTAGTGCAACAATTACACACACAAACACACCAACACACACTTATTACAGTAATACACACTTAGATTCACACTTACACACACTTACACATACATTTTTGGGGATTGGGGGGGTCACTTACACTCACTGCACTTACACACACGTGCACACGCACACACGCGCACATAACATGTAATTTACCATTTGTACACACGCACACGCACATACATGGCATTGTGGCTTTTTTTTTTTTTCTTATCGCATCGTTTCTTTTTTTGGCTGAAAAAAATGTTTTATTGCCATTACGAATAGCGTATTCGCTAACCGTACTGTGCAATACCTTTTGTATGTTATTTCGGTGATTATATTGCAATTTTGGGTATTTTTTTGCATTTTTAGCCATTTTATTGAATTTTTAGCCATTTTATTGCATTTTCAGCTCTGCGTATGTTGTGTTCACTTGTTTCTAGCCGTATAACCTGTTTGGCCCAGCTAAAATATTCAAACTGTGATTCTGACGGCCGATAACACTAGTCTGGAAAAAAAAACATTGATTTTTGTGGTTTTATTGGATTTTTTTTGCATTTCACTCTTTACTGCCTTATTTTGTTTTGCCTTGTAAATTTTTTCTACTATATATCCATTTGGGGGTCTCTGTGCGCCACATAGTTTGGTATATCTATGCATACTGGGCATCAAAGTGTTCAGTAGACCCCTGGCGTTCATATTTAGGATGTTTTATGCTGATAAGTTACGAAATGTGTGGCATATAATGGGGTAGAATTGAAGCTTTGTGACGATTTTCAGAAATTTGATTAAAACCGTTACGTTCAGCATTGCTTTGCAGTTTGGCAGTTTGCAGTAGAAACACTTTTTAACCATATTGGATTCGTCAGAATGTGTACTTTCTGAAAATATATGGTTTTCTGGGGTCTCTGTACTGTTAGGGGGGTCTAATGTCGCATAATACACACACCAGGTGCTCATATTGCAGCAGCCAGCGCGTCAGCCGTGAAAATGTATATACACTATTGTCATTTGGGGGTCTCTGTGCGCCACATAGTTTGGTATATCTATGAATATTGGGCATCAAAGTGTTCAGTAGACCCCTGGCGTTCATATTTAGGATGTTTTATGCTGATACGTTACGAAATGTGTGGCATATAATGGGGTAAAATTCAAGCTTTGTGACGATTTTCAGAAATTTGATAAAAACCGTTATGTTCAGCATTGCTTTGCAGTTTGGCAGTTTGCAGTAGAAACACTTATTTACCCATATTGGATTCGTCAGAATGTGTACTTTCTGAAAATATATGGTTTTCTGGGGTCTCTGTATTGTTAGGGGGGTCTAATGTTGCATAATACACACACCAGGTGCTTATATTGCAGCAGCCAGCGCATCAGCCGTGAAAATGTATATACACTATTGTCATTTGGGGGTCTCTGTGCGCCACATAGTTTGGTATATCTATGCATACTGGGCATCAAAGTGTTCAGTAGACCCCTGGCGTTCATATTTAGGATGTTTTATGCTGATAAGTTACGAAATGTGTGGCATATAATGGGGTAGAATTCAAGCTTTGTGACGATTTTCCGAAATTTGATAAAAACCGTTATGTTCAGCATTGCTTTGCAGTTTGGCAGTTTGCAGTAGAAACACTTATTTACCCATATTGGATTCGTCAGAATGTGTACTTTCTGAAAATATATGGTTTTCTGGGGTCTCTGTACTGTTAGGGGGGTCTAATGTCGCATAATACACACACCAGGTGCTCATATTGCAGCAGTCAGCGCGCCAGCCGTGAAAATGTATATACACTATTGTCATTTGGGGGTCTCTGTGCGCCACATAGTTTGGTATATCTATGCATATTGGGCATCAAAGTGTTCAGTAGACCCCTGGCGTTCATATTTAGGATGTTTTATGCTGATAAGTTACGAAATGTGTGGCATATAATGGGGTAGAATTCAAGCTTTGTGACGATTTTCCGAAATTTGATAAAAACCGTTATGTTCAGCATTGCTTTGCAGTTTGGCAGTTTGCAGTAGAAACACTTATTTACCCATATTGGATTCGTCAGAAAGTGTACTTTCTGAAAATATATGGTTTTCTGGGGTCTGTGTACTGTTAGGGGCGTCTAATGTCGCATAATACACACACCAGGTGCTCATATTGCAGCAGCCAGCGCGTCAGCCGTGAAAATGTATATACACTATTGTTATTTGGGGGTCTCTGTGCGCCACATAGTTTGGTATATCTATGCATATTGGGCATCAAAGTGTTCAGTAGACCCCTGGCGTTCATATTTAGGATGTTTTATGCTGATACATTACGAAATGTGTGGCATATAATGGGGTAAAATTCAAGCTTTGTGACGATTTTCAGAAATTTGATAAAAACCGTTATGTTCAGCATTGCTTTGCAGTTTGGCAGTTTGCAGTAGAAACACTTATTTACCCATATTGGATTCGTCAGAATGTGTACTTTCTGAAAATATATGGTTTTCTGGGGTCTCTGTGCTGTTAGGGGGGTCTAATGTTGCATAATACACACACCAGGTGCTTATATTGCAGCAGCCAGCGCATCAGCCGTGAAAATGTATATACACTATTGTCATTTGGGGGTCTCTGTGCGCCACATAGTTTGGTATATCTATGCATACTGGGCATCAAAGTGTTCAGTAGACCCCTGGCGTTCATATTTAGGATGTTTTATGCTGATAAGTTACGAAATGTGTGGCATATAATGGGGTAGAATTCAAGCTTTGTGACGATTTTCCGAAATTTGATAAAAACCGTTATGTTCAGCATTGCTTTGCAGTTTGGCAGTTTGCAGTAGAAACACTTATTTACCCATATTGGATTCGTCAGAATGTGTACTTTCTGAAAATATATGGTTTTCTGGGGTCTCTGTACTGTTAGGGGGTCTAATGTCGCATAATACACACACCAGGTGCTCATATTGCAGCAGCCAGCGCGTCAGCCGTGAAAATGTATATACACTATTGTCATTTGGGGGTCTCTGTGCGCCACATAGTTTGGTATATCTATGCATATTGGGCATCAAAGTGTTCAGTAGACCCCTGGCGTTCATATTTAGGATGTTTTATGCTGATACGTTACGAAATGTGTGGCATATAATGGGGTAAAATTCAAGCTTTGTGACGATTTTCAGAAATTTGATAAAAACCGTTATGTTCAGCATTGCTTTGCAGTTTGGCAGTTTGCAGTAGAAACACTTATTTACCCATATTGGATTTGTCAGAATGTGTACTTTCTGAAAATATATGGTTTTCTGGGGTCTCTGTACTGTTAGGGGGGTCTAATGTTGCATAATACACACACCAGGTGCTTATATTGCAGCAGCCAGCGCGTCAGCCGTGAAAATGTATATACACTATTGTCATTTGGGGGTCTCTGTGCGCCACATAGTTTGGTATATCTATGCATATTGGGCATCAAAGTGTTCAGTAGACCCCTGGCGTTCATATTTAGGATGTTTTATGCTGATAAGTTACGAAATGTGTGGCATATAATGGGGTAGAATTCAAGCTTTGTGACGATTTTCTGAAATTTGATAAAAACTGTTATTTTCAGCATTGCTTTGCAGTTTGGCAGTTTGCAGTAAAAACACTTATTTACCCATATTGGATTCGTCAGAATGTGTACTTTCTGAAAATATATGGTTTTCTGGGGTCTCTGTACTGTTAGGTGGTCTAATGTCGCATAATACACACACCAGGTGGTTATATTGAAGCAGCAAGCGCGTCAGCCATGAAAATGTCTATACATATTGTCATTTGGGGGTCTCTGTGCACCACAAAGTTTGGTATATCTATGCACATTGGGCATCAAACTGTTTAGTAGACCCCTATGTTTATATTTAGGATGCTTTATGCTGGTAATGATACATGGACAATACGATGCTGGAAAGTTGAAGCTTTGAGGCAATTTCCAGATATTTCACCAAAACCGCCAAATTTGGCAAAGCCTTGCGACTCAGTAGTTTGGAGCAGAAAGGCATGGGTACCCATTTTAGATTCGGTAGAATGTGTACTTTCCAAAACTATATGGGTTTTGGGGGGCAAACATATATTTCTGTGTTTTTACCCCACAAAAATGCAGTCAATGTGTTGATTTTTCATTAGCTGAAGTTACCCACGGAACTGTTTGTATGCGCTAACTTCATTTTGGGGCCTCTAAATGCCAGAAACTTTGGTAAACTTATGAACAATGGCCACCAAAATGTTCAGAGGAACCCTGGCAATCATATTTAGGGTGCTTTTTCTTAGTACGTAATGATACATGGGTGATATAGTGCTGGGAAGTTGAAGCTTTGAGGCAATTTTCAGATATTTCACCAAAACTGACAACTTTGGGAAAGCCTTGCGACTCAGTAGTTTGGAGCAGAAAGGCATGGGTACCCATTTTAGATTCAGTAGAATGTGTACTTTCCAAAAATATATGGGTTTGGGGGGTAAACATATATTTCTGTGTTTTTACCCCACAAAAATGCAGTCAATGTGTTGATTTCTCATTAGATGAAGTTACCTACAGGACTATTTGTCTGCGCTAACTTCATTTTGAGGCCTCTAAATGCCAGATACTTTGGTAAACCTATGAACAATGGCCACCAAACTGTTTGGAGGAACCCTGGCAATCATATTTAGGGTGCTTTTTCTTGGTGTGTAACGATACATGGGTGATATGGTGCTGAGAAGTTGAAGCTTTGAGGCAATTTTCAGATATTTCACCAAAACCGACAATTGTGGGAAAGCCTTGCGACTCAGTAGTTTGGAGCAGAAAGGCATGGGTACCCATTTTAGATTCGGTAGAATGTGTACTTTCCAAAAATATATGGGTTTGGGGGGTAAACATATATTTCTGTGTTTTTACCCCACAAAAATGCAGTCAATGTGTTGATTTTTCATTAGCTGAAGTTACCCACGGGACTGTTTGTATGCGCTAACTTCATTTTGGGGCCTCTAAATGCCAGATACTTTGGTAAACCTATGAACAATGGCCACCAAACTGTTTGGAGGAACCCTGGCAATCATATTTAGGGTGCTTTTTCTTGGTGCGTAACGATACATGGGTGATATGGTGCTGAGAAGTTGAAGCTTTGAGGCAATTTTCAGATATTTCACCAAAACCGACAATTGTGGGAAAGCCTTGCGACTCAGTAGTTTGGAGCAGAAAGGCATGGGTACCCATTTTAGATTCGGTAGAATGTGTACTTTCCAAAAATATATGGGTTTTGGGGGTAAACATATATTTTTGTGTTTTTACCCCACAAAAATGCAGTCAATGTGTTGATTTTTCATTAGCTGAAGTTACCCACGGGACTGTTTGTATGCGCTAACTTCATTTTGGGGCCTCTAAATGCCAGATACTTTGGTAAACCTAGGAACAATGGCCACCAAACTGTTTGGAGGAACCCTGGCAATCATATTTAGGGTGCTTTATCTTGGTGCGTAACGATACATGGGCGATATGGTGCTGAGAAGTTGAAGCTTTGAGGCAATTTTCAGATATTTCACCAAAACCGACAATTGTGGGAAAGCCTTGCGACTCAGTAGTTTGGAGCAGAAAGGCATGGGTACCCATTTTAGATTCGGTAGAATGTGTACTTTCCAAAAATATATGGGTTTTGGGGGTAAACATATATTTCTGTGTTTTTACCCCACAAAAATGCAGTCAATGTGTTGATTTTTCATTAGCTGAAGTTACCCACGGGACTGTTTGTATGCGCTAACTTCATTTTGGGGCCTCTAAATGCCAGATACTTTGGTAAACCTAGGAACAATGGCAACCAAACTGTTTGGAGGAACCCTGGCAATCATATTTAGGGTGCTTTATCTTGGTGCGTAACGATACATGGGTGATATGGTGCTGAGAAGTTGAAGCTTTGAGGCAATTTTCAGATATTTCACCAAAACCGACAATTGTGGGAAAGCCTTGCGACTCAGTAGTTTGGAGCAGAAAGGCATGGGTACCCATTTTAGATTCGGTAGAATGTGTACTTTCCAAAAATATATGGGTTTGGGGGGTAAACATATATTTCTGTGTTTTACCCCACAAAAATGCAGTCAATGTGTTGATTTTTCATTAGCTGAAGTTACCCACGGGACTGTTTGTATGCGCTAACTTCATTTTGGGGCCTCTAAATGCCAGATACTTTGGTAAACCTATGAACAATGGCCACCAAACTGTTTGGAGGAACCCTGGCAATCATATTTAGGGTGCTTTTTCTTGGTGCGTAACGATACATGGGTGATATGGTGCTGAGAAGTTGAAGCTTTGAGGCAATTTTCAGATATTTCACCAAAACCGGACAATTGTGGGAAAGCCTTGCGACTCAGTAGTTTGGAGCAGAAAGGCATGGGTACCCATTTTAGATTCGGTAGAATGTGTACTTTCCAAAAATATATGGGTTTTGGGGGTAAACATATATTTTTGTGTTTTTACCCCACAAAAATGCAGTCAATGTGTTGATTTTTCATTAGCTGAAGTTACCCACGGGACTGTTTGTATGCGCTAACTTCATTTTGGGGCCTCTAAATGCCAGATACTTTGGTAAACCTAGGAACAATGGCCACCAAACTGTTTGGAGGAACCCTGGCAATCATATTTAGGGTGCTTTATCTTGGTGCGTAACGATACATGGGCGATATGGTGCTGAGAAGTTGAAGCTTTGAGGCAATTTTCAGATATTTCACCAAAACCGACAATTGTGGGAAAGCCTTGCGACTCAGTAGTTTGGAGCAGAAAGGCATGGGTACCCATTTTAGATTCGGTAGAATGTGTACTTTCCAAAAATATATGGGTTTTGGGGGTAAACATATATTTCTGTGTTTTTACCCCACAAAAATGCAGTCAATGTGTTGATTTTTCATTAGCTGAAGTTACCCACGGGACTGTTTGTATGCGCTAACTTCATTTTGGGGCCTCTAAATGCCAGATACTTTGGTAAACCTAGGAACAATGGCAACCAAACTGTTTGGAGGAACCCTGGCAATCATATTTAGGGTGCTTTATCTTGGTGCGTAACGATACATGGGTGATATGGTGCTGAGAAGTTGAAGCTTTGAGGCAATTTTCAGATATTTCACCAAAACCGACAATTGTTGGAAAGCCTTGCGACTCAGTAGTTTGGAGCAGAAAGGCATGGGTACCCATTTTAGATTCGGTAGAATGTGTACTTTCCAAAAATATATGGGTTTTGGGGGTAAACATATATTTCTGTGTTTTTACCCCACAAAAATGCAGTCAATGTGTTGATTTTTCATTAGCTGAAGTTACCCACGGGACTGTTTGTATGCGCTAACTTCATTTTGGGGCCTCTAAATGCCAGATACTTTGGTAAACCTATGAACAATGGCCACCAAACTGTTTGGAGGAACCCTGGCAATCATATTTAGGGTGCTTTTTTCTTGGTGCATAACGATACATGGGTGATATGCTGCTGAGAAGTTGAAGGTTTGAGGCAATTTTCAGATATTTCACCAAAACCGACAATTGTGGGAAAGCCTTGCGACTCAGTAGTTTGGAGCAGAAAGGCATGGGTACCCATTTTAGATTCGGTAGAATGTGTACTTTCCAAAAATATATGGGTTTGGGGGGTAAACATATATTTCTGTGTTTTTACCCCACAAAAATGCAGTCAATGTGTTGATTTTTCATTAGCTGAAGTTACCCACGGGACTGTTTGTATGCGCTAACTTCATTTTGGGGCCTCTAAATGCCAGATACTTTGGTAAACCTATGAACAATGGCCACCAAAATGTTCAGAGGAACCATGGCAATCATATTTAGGGTGCTTTTTCTTAGTGCATAATGATACATGGGTGATATGGTGCTGGGAAGTTGAAGGTTTGAGGCAATTTTCACATATTTCACCAAAACCGACAATTTTGGGAAAGCCTTGCGACTCAGTAGTTTGGAGCAGAAAGGCATGGGTACCCATTTTAGATTCGGTAGAATGTGTACTTTCCAAAAATATATGGGTTTGGGGGGAAAACATATATTTCTGTGTTTTTACCCCAAAAAAAATGCAGTCAATGTGTTGATTTCTTAGTAGCTGAAGTAAAGTCCTGATCAATTTGGATGTGCTAACTTCATATTGGTGTCTCTAAATGCCAGATACTTTGGTAAACCTATGCATAATGGGTATCAAACTGTTCAGTGGACCCCTGGCAATCATATTTCAGGTGCTTTTTCTTGGTACCTAATATAGTTTGGGATATGCGGAGCAGCAAAATAAAACCTTTGAAATGATTTTTCAGAATTTTGAATTTTTTTTTGAAGAACCGCTATGTTCAGACAAGCTTTTATGTTTGGTAGTTGGGAGTAGAGAGACATAGTTGCCCATTTTGTAATCGGCAGAATGTGTACTTTTCAAAAATGTATGGTTTTCTGGGGTAAACCTACAGTTTCAGGAGTTTTTGCCTTGGAATCTAAAGCATGCCGTTTTCTGCCTTAGTGCTTTCAAAATTCGGCAATATACTGCCGGGAGTTTTTGAGGTACAGAAGTCCTAAATCTCCCTAAAACTATACATATCTGGTATTGGCACGTTCGAGAGACATAAGGCTTTCCAAATCAGTTGGATTTTCATCCGTAAAATGAAATATTTTTCTGGTATAAATTGATATACGAAGAAAAATGGTAATTTTTCTTTTTTTTTTTGGTATTTAGCACTATAAATTTTTTTGCACAGGTGGAAATACATGAAAACTCAGGCAGATTTAGAAAGCTCAGTTTCTACCGAAAAAAACAATGTATAGTTTTCCTAGGTAAACTATAGGTTTCCCCTCAGAAAATGCCCCTAAAGTGAGAGAGCACAAAATGTTTCAAAAACGGCTGGCATTTCGCGTAACCAAAATGTGAAATTATGCTGGCACTTAAAGGGTTAATGTTGAAAAAATGTTTATTTACAACTTTTTTTTCTTCAATTTTTTTTATTGTTTTCCCTGTTCCAGGAGGTCCACCCAATTCTCCAGTCACTGGAGCCAGCGCAACACATTTGCAAGGGTGGCCTCCTGGCTTCTTCTTGGCAAACTGCCTTCAGCCTCCTCCCGGCAGGATTACAGTAGCTCTGGCGTGTGGATTTCTGAGTAAAAAAAATTGCAAATTTAGTTGTTATTGCTCCCTTCATTTCATCGTTTAGTGTTTTTTTACAGACTTTTACATCATTAAAGGGAACCTGTCATCAGAAAACATGTTTTTTTCAAAATGAATCAGTTAATAGTGCTACTCCAGTAGAATTCTGCACTGAAATCCATTTCTCAAAAGAGCAAACAGATTTTTTTATATTCAATTTTGAAATCGGACATGGGGCTAGACATATTGTCAATTTCCCAGCTGCCCCTGGTCATGTTAGTGTTTGTGTGTATTTCAAGTGTGGCCCCAGAAAATGTTTCTTCTTCCAATGTGGCCCAGGGAATTAAAAAAGTCGGACACCCCTGATCTATTGCCACGCTCAGTTACAGGAAGACTTGAGCTCCCACCACCGAACACTCGGACACTAAGCCCAATTGTGCAGAAATGCAAGGATTTGACATTCTAAACCTTGAAACTCCTTCAGTACCTACATGTATATCTAAAGGTCTCACCCCCAAGAGAAGAATTAAATATTTACACCATTTTCTAGGGTTTTGCTTCTTTGCCTGCATTGGAATATTAAAGTATGGAGATGGGCAGGCAGCAAGTAAAAATGGCTATTGCAAATTGTGCCAACTGCCACTCCCTTCAGAAGTTACGGGATATGTAGTGGGAAAGAGGACAATGCCTACAGTATGTGGCTTAACTTTCCTGCACCTCATAAATACAGCATTGGCAAAATAGAGTCCAGGTACATGTGACAATAAGTGGAGCAAGGAAACCACTACACAATTGCTCCTATTTTTTGCCATCCACACAACCAAACTCCCATTTTAGCTTACTTAATAGGATTGCGGAAAAACTTGATAAAATCTAGTGAAAACCTGAATTGGTCAAATTTTTCTGTCTTTTTCCCAAATTGCTAATTTTTTTCAGGCTCTTTTCCCAAATCGTTCAAATTTTTTGAGTTTTTGTCTAAAACCCACCAAAAATTTGGATTTTCAAGCTGAGCGTAGACCACGCAAACTTCAAGTTGAGATAGGTGCCTCCCCTTTGACTTATACAGGACCTCAACAGGTCTGAGATGGTGAATTTTTGGACTCTGGCTTTTTGCATCATTGGGGTATAATAAATCTAAAAATTCCTCTAAAAATTTGAGTTTTCTAGTGAAAAAAAACCCTCATTTTTGGATTTTAATAAATAAACCCCCAAAGTGTTTGTTGAAAAAGCTTGTGTTGGTGTGTCTCGGATCCACATTTATCAGGTATGGTACCTATGGATTATAGGAAAGCTGACATAATTCCATTATTTTAAATGGATCAAGATCTCAGCTTGGCAATTTTAGGCCTGCAAGTCTATCATCTCTTGTTGGTTATCAATTTGAATGATTTTCATTCCATTGAGTACCACAGAACATAGAATCCATAAAGAACTGAGGTTCCTCGGATTGGAGACTCTACTTTCTGCAGCACTTTGTTCTCCACATGTTTCCAGCCTCTAAGCTCTAAACAGAGTTGAGGAACAAGTGGCTCCTAGGGTATAATCACCAAGGGACCCCTTGTAAAGGAGTAGACATGTGGAAACTAAGTGTCTGCTGCTCCATGTAATTCCTGCCCCCCCCAGCATGGCCCCTCTGACCAGATTTTAAGAAGATGATGGTCTCCTTTTGTTTCCCTCCAGGTGTATCTGTAGCCTTCCAACTGATGCTGAGCAATTTTTTTTTTGCCAGGCATGGATTTGCTGCAAAACTCTTCATTTCATCATTGCCATTTTTTGAAAACTGTGGTAAACATTTGCTGGGAATATTTTCACCATGATAAACACATTGAAAAATTCCAATAGCCTATAATGCATTTTTAGTCTTTAAAAAAGCCCTTTGACTTCAATGCATTGTTTGCAAAAAACAAGGTAAAAAATTATTTTCTGGCAAAGCAAAATGTACATAAACACAAATACATTTTGGGGGGATTGGGAGGTTGCATGTTAACAGGAGCTACATATACAGAATACACGCACACATATGCACACAAAATGCATTTTCTCTGAAAAAATGTTTCATTGCTATTGTGAATACATAGTAACATAGTAACATAGTAACATAGTAAGTAAGGTTGAAAAAAGACACATGTCCATCGAGTTCAACCTTTTTTTTTTGTTTTTTTGTTTATTAACTACCTATCTGCCAGTTGATCCAGAGGAAGGCAAAAAACCCATCTGAAGCCTCTCCAATTTGCCTTAGAGGGGGAAAAATTCCTTCCTGACTCCAAAATGGCAATCGGACTAGTCCCTGGATCAACTTGGACTATGAGCTATCTCCCATATCCCTGTATTCCCTCACTTGCTAAAAAGCCATCCAACCCCTTCTTAAAACTATCTAATGTATCAGCCTGTACAACTGATTCAGGGAGAGAATTCCACATCTTCACCGCTCTCACTGTAAAAAACCCCTTCCGAATATTTAGGCGGAACCTCTTTTCTTCTAATCGGAATGGGTGACCTCGTGTCAGCTGGAAAGACCTACTGGTAAATAAAGCATTAGAGAGATTGTTATATGATCCCCTTATATATTTATACATAGTCATCATATCACCCCTTAAGCGCCTCTTCTCCAGCGTGAACATCCCCAATTTGGCCAGTCTTTCTTCATAGCTAAGATTTTCAATACCTTTTACCAGCTTAGTTGCCCTTCTCTGTACCCTCTCTAATACAATAATGTCCTGTTTGAGTGATGGAGACCAAAACTGTACGGCATATTCTAGATGGGGCCTTACAAGTGCTCTATACAGTGGAAGAATGACCCCCTCCTCCCGTGACTCTATGCCCCTTTTAATACAGCTCAAGACCTTATTTGCCCTTGATGCTGCTGACTGGCATTGCTTGCTACAGCCAAGTTTAACATCTACAAGGACTCCAAGGTCCTTTTCCATAATGGATTTGCCTAGTGCAGTCCCATTAAGGGTATAAGTGGCTTGGATATTTTTACATCCCAGGTGCATGACTTTACATTTATCAACATTGAATCTCATTTGCAACTTAGCTGCCCAGATTGCCAGTTTGTCAAGATCCTGTTGCAAGGATGCCACATCCTGGATGGAATTAATTGGGCTGGATAATTTTGTGTCATCTGCAAACACTGATACATTACTTACAACACCCTCCCCTAAGTCATTAATGAACAAGTTAAATAAAAGTGGACCCAATACTGAGCCCTGGGGGACCCCACTAAGAACCTTACTCCAAGTAGAGAATGTCCCATTAACAACCACCCTCTGTACCCGATCCTGTAGCCAGTTTCCTATCCATGTGCAAACGGCTTCATTAAGACCAACAGACCTTAGTTTAGAATGCAGTCGTTTGTGGGGCACAGTATCAAACGCTTTGGCAAAATCCAAATAGATCACATCTACTGCCCCCCCCCACTATCCAGAATCTTACTTACCACATCATAAAATGCAATCAAATTCGTCTGACATGACCTATCCTTCATAAAGCCATGCTGATTGTTGCTCATAATGCCATTCATTAGGACAAAATTTTGAATGTGATCCCTTAACAAGCCTTCAAATAATTTGCCAACCACAGATGTCAAGCTTACTGGCCTATAATTGCCAGGCTGAGATCGTAATCCCTTTTTAAATATTGGAATAACATCAGCTTTTCTCCAATCCATAGGCAACATACCAGATGACAGTGAATCTGAGAAAATCAGAAATAAGGGCTGGTCTAAAACTGAACTAAGCTCTCTTAGAACCCGGGGGTGTATGCCATCAGGCCCTGGAGCCTTGTTTACATTAATTTGTATTAAAGCTTTTTGAATCATATCCTGATTCAGCCACTGACTAGATTGAGCTGAGCCATTTGTGCAGTTATAAAGTGAGCCTGGGAACTCACACTCCTCTATTGTATACACTGAAGAAAAGAACTGATTTAACACATTTGCCTTATCTGTATCTGTTACAACCATACTGGTACCATTATTTAATGGAGCAACACTCTCAACCTGCATCTTTTTACTATTAATATATTTAAAAAACTTTTTAGGGTTAGTTTTCACCTCCACCGCAATTAACTCTTCATTTCTTTTCTTAGCCTTCCGGATTGCTGATTTACAACATTTATTACAGTGTTTATATTCATTAAATGCAGCTTCTGTCCCTACAGATTTGTAGTTATTAAATGCCTTTCTCTTCTTTCCCATTAACATCTTTACCTCTGTATTAAGCCACACAGGATGATTCTTAGAGCTTCTATGTTTAGTCCTTAAGGGAATAAATTGAGAACAGTAATGATTTAATATCATTTTAAAGGACAACCATTGCTGTTCTGTGTTTTTAGCTGAAAACCTAATGCCCCAATCAATGCTCTGTAGGGCAGCCCTCAAGGCACTAAAATTAGCTTTTCCAAAATTCATGGTTTTTGTTGTCCCAGTATATTTTTGTTTTTTGCACCAGACATTAAAAGATATAACATTATGGTCACTATTACCCAGGGGATCAATGACTTGCACATTTGCTATAAGTTCTGGCTCATTAGAGATCACTAGATCCAGAATAGCATTTTTTCTGGTTGGCTCCTCAACAACCTGTGCTAAAAAACTGTCGTGCAATAAGTTTATAAACTTGTTCCCATTAACTGATCTGGCAGTACCGTTGCTCCAGTCAATATCTGGGTAATTAAAATCCCCCATTATCATTACTTTACCTAAACTAGCAGCCTTTTCTATTTGCATTAGGAGCTTTGTCTCTTCCTCCTCACTTACATTAGGGGGTCTATAGCATACTCCTACAATTAATTTGCTGGATTCTTTACAATTGGTGAAGAACTCCACCCATACGACTTCTGGCCCCTCATTTTCTAACATAACCTCCTCCTTTATATGAGCTTTTAAATCCTGCCTAACATACAGACATACCCCTCCTCCTTTTCTATTGCCTCTGTCCCTCCGAAACAAAGTATAGCCACTGATATTTACTGCCCAGTCATGCGACTCATTCAGCCATGTTTCGGCCACACCAATCACATCATATTTTCCTTCCATCACCAGCAGCTCTAGCTCTCCCATTTTACCAGTCAGACTTCTTGCATTTGTAAACATACATTATGTTTCTGGTTGAAACCTTACACTTGTGAAGGCAAAGTGAGTGTGGGAGCTGCTTAGCGAGTGTTGCATGTGATCGAAGTGTTGCAGGTGAATTAAGTGTTAAGCAGCGTTAAAAACCTTAAGGCGTTTAAAACTGAAAAGGTGTTGGTGAGGAATTACATTTGGGAGACTGTAAGTACCCAGTGTAAATATGAGTGGGTTTGCTGGTATTACTCAGTGTGTGTCTTGTCACATGTATGTGGTGTTGGAGCAGCAGTTCCATGCAGTATTTACATGTGAGAGATGTCGGTGGGTTTTCATCTTGGAATCTGAGCTGCAGACTCTAAGGGGTGAACTTGCAGCACTGAGAGCAGCGGCAAACGAGGGGAATGACAGGAGGCTCGCAGAGCAACCACTGGCAGGGGCTAGTGAAGTGGGGGGAGGAGAAGGGGCAGTGGAGGCTAATGAGGGAGGAAGGTTTGTGACAGTCAAGAGGGGAAGTAGGGGACAGAAGAGTAGGGGGGCTGGTCCACAGTTTGTCCAAAACAGCAAATTCACCGTTTTGGCTGAAGATGCTGGGGAGGAAAACTCCAAACTGGCGTGTATGGAGCAGGCTGACTCTCGGAGCACCCCGGGAGGCAGTGGCTCTAATACGGGTGGTGAAGGGAGTGCAAGGAAGGAAAGGCAGGTTCTAGTTATAGGGGATTGAATTATTAGAAAGGTGGATAGGGTAATCTGTCGCAAGGCCCCTACATGCCGAACAGTCTGCTGCTTGCCTGGTGCTAGGGTTCGGCATGTGGTGGAACCAGTGGACAGATTATTGGGAGGGGCTGGGGAAGACCCAGCGGTCTTGGTACACATAGGTACCAATGACAAAGTTAGAGGAGGTGGTGAAGTCCTCAAAAATGATTTTAAAAAACTAGGTTCAAAGCTGAGGGCGAGGACTTCCAAGGTAATTTTCTCAGAGATATTACCTGAGCCACGAGCAACGCTAAGGAGACAGCGGGAGCGTAGGGAGATTAATGCGTGGCTGAAAGATTGGTGTAGGGAGGAGGGTTTTGGGTTTTTGGAGAACTGGGCTGATTTCTCAGTCGGCTACAGGCTCTTTGCTAGGGATGGGCTGTACCTCAATGATGATGGGGCAGCTGTTTTGGGAGAGAAGATGGCTAGAGGGTTGGAGGAGATTTTAAACTAGGTGTGGGGGGGGAGGGTTCCGTAAAAGATTCAGTGGTAGACAGGTTAGATGAGATAGTGGGCAAAGAAAGGGAAAATGGGGGAGGAGATTTGGCTGGGGATACTGTTAAGGATAGGGAGGACCACATGTCATATGTTCAATATGGTGCCAGTATTAAATGTATGTTTACAAATGCAAGAAGTCTGACTGGTAAAATGGGAGAGCTGGAGCTGCTGGTGTTGTAAGGAAAATATGATGTGATTGGTGTGGCCGAAACATGGCTGAATGAGTCGCATGACTGGGCAGTAAATATCAGTGGCTATACTTTGTTTCGGAGGGACAGAGGCAATAAAAAAGGAGGAGGGGTATGTCTGTATGTTAGGCAGGATTTAAAAGCTCATATAAAGGAGGAGGTTATGTTAGAAAATGAGGGGGCAGAAGACGTATGGGTGGAGTTCTTCACCAATTGTAAAGAATCCAGCAAATTAATTGTAGGCGTATGCTATAGACCCCCTAATGTAAGTGAGGAGGAAGAGACAAAGCTCCTAATGCAAATAGAAAAGGCTGCTAGTTTAGGTAAAGTAATGATAATGGGGGATTTTAATTACCCAGATATTGACTGGAGCAACGGTACTGCTAGATCAGTTAATGGGAACAAGTTTATAAACTTATTGCACGACAGTTTTTTAGCACAGGTTGTTGAGGAGCCAACCAGAAAAAATGCTATTCTTGATTTAGTGATCTCAAATGACCCAGAACTTATAGCAAATGTGCAAGTCATTGATCCCCTGGGTAATAGTGACCATAATGTTATTACATTTAATGTCTGGTGCAAAAAACTAATATATACTGGGGCAACAAAAACCAGGAATTTTGGAAAAGCTAATTTTAGTGCCTTGAGGGCTGCCCTACAGAGTATTGATTGGGGCATTAGGTTTTCAGCTAAAAACACAGAACAGAAATGGTTGTCCTTTAAAATGATATTAAATCATTACTGTTCTCAATTTATTCCCTTAAGGACTAAAAGTAGAAGCTTTAAGAATCATCCTGTGTGGCTTAATACAGAAGTAAAGAAGTTAATGGGGAAGAAGAGAAAGGCATTTAAAAACTACAAATCTGTAGGGACAGAAGCTGCATTTAATGAATATAAACACTGTTATAAATGTTGTAAATCAGCAATCCGGAAGGCTAAGAAAAGAAATGAAGAGTTAATTGCGGTGGAGGTGAAAACTAACCCTAAAAAGTTTTTTAAATATATTAATAGTAAAAAGATGCAGGTTGAGAGTGTTGCTCCATTAAATAAGGCTCCAGGGCCTGATGGCATACACCCCCGGGTTCTAAGAGAGCTTAGTTCAGTTTTAGACCAGCCCTTATTTCTGATTTTCTCAGATTCACTGTCATCTGGTATGGTGCCTATGGATTGGAGAAAAGCTGATGTTATTCCAATATTTAAAAAGGGATTACGATCTCAGCCTGGCAATTATAGGCCAGTAAGTCTGACATCTGTGGTGGGCAAATTATTTGAAGGCTTGTTAAGGGATCACATTCAAAAGTTTGTCCTAATTAATGGCATTATGAGCAACAATCAGCATGACTTTATGAAGGATAGGTCATGTCAGACGAATTTGATTGCATTTTATGATGAGGTAAGTAAGATTCTGGATAGTGGGGGGGCAGTAGATGTGATCTATTTGGATTTTGCCAAAGCGTTTGATACTGTGCCCCACAAACGACTGCTTTCTAAACTAAGGTCTGTTGGGCTTAATGAAGTCGTTTGCACGTGGATGGGAAACTGGCTACAGGATCGGGTACAGAGGGTGGTTGTTAATGGGACATTCTCTACTTGGAGTAAGGTTCTTAGTGGGGTCCCCCAGGGCTCAGTATTGGGTCCACTTTTATTTAACTTGTTCATTAATGACTTAGGGGAGGGTGTTGTAAGTAATGTATCAGTGTTTGCAGATGACACAAAATTATCCAGCCCAATTAATTCCATCCAGGATGTGGCATCCTTGCAACAGGATCTTGACAAACTGGCAATCTGGGCAGCTAAGTGGCAAATGAGATTCAATGTAGATAAATGTAAAGTCATGCACCTGGGATGTAAAAATATCCACTTATACCCTTAATGGGACTGCACTAGGGAAATCCATTATGGAAAAGGACCTTGGAGTCCTTGTAGATGATAAACTTGGCTGTAGCAAGCAATGCCAGTCTGCAGCATCAAGGGCAAATAAGGTCTTGAGCTGTATTAAAAGGGGCATAGAGTCAAGGGAGGAGGGGGGGGTCATTCTTCCACTGTATAGAGCACTTGTAAGGCCCCATCTAGAATATGCCGTACAGTTTTGGTCTCCATCACTCAAACAGGACATTATTGTATTAGAGAGGGTACAGAGAAGCGCAACTAAGCTGGTAAAAGGTATTGAAAATCTTAGCTATGAGGAAAGACTGGCCAAATTGGGGATGTTCACGCTGGAGAAGAGGCGCTTAAGGGGTGATATGATGACTATGTATAAATATATAAGGGGATCATATAATAATCTCTCTAATGCTTTATTTACCAGTAGGTCCTTCCAGCTGACACAAGGTCACCCATTCCGATTAGAAGAAAAGAGGTTCCGCCTAAATATTCGGAAGGGGTTTTTTACAGTGAGAGCTGTGAAGATGTGGAATTCTCTCCCTGAATCCGTTGTACAGGCTGATACATTAGATAGCTTTAAGAAGGGGTTGGATGGCTTTTTAGCAAGTAAGGGAATACAGGGTTATGGGAAATAGCTCATAGTCCAAGTTGATCCAGGGACTGGTCCGATTGCCATTTTGGAGTCAGGAAGGAATTTTTCCCCCTCTAAGGCAAATTGGAGAGGCTTCAGATGGGTTTTTTGCCTTCCTCTGGATCAACTGGCAGATAGGTAGTTAATAAAAAAATAAAAAAAAAAAAGGTTGAACTCGATGGACATGTGTCTTTTTTCAACCTTACTTACTATGTTACTATGTATATCTCATTTTGGGTGATTTTGTTGCAATATTAGCCATTTCTTTTGCTTGTTTCTGTCCATACAACTTCATTGGTCAGGCTAAATGACCTAAATACAGATTACACCAAGTGACAACAATTGTATTGATTTGAGTGTCTTTTTGGATTTTAGTGATTTTGTTTCCTGCATTGTTCTTTGTTACTTGTTTTTGCCCCGTGAATACTTTGTGTGTTATATTTGATTTGGGTGCCTCTGCACATCACATAGTTTAGTAATTCTGTGTATATTGTGCCATTAAACTGTTCTGTAGACTCCCAGTGTTTATTTTTAAGTTGTTTCATGCTGGTATGTTATGAAATTCATGTCATGGGTAGTGATGAAGGAATCCGTCCTGTTTCTGTCCGGCAAAATTTAGAAAATCTCATAAAAGCCATTAGTTGTTTTTGAGGTGTCTGTGTGACTTTTCCAATATACAAAACATTGGAATCATTGGCTGGAAAAAAGTGAAAACAGAATATATATATATATAATGGGAACTTATATTCCAGTGTCAGCTGTGAAAATTCATATGTGCTATTTTCATTTGGGTAACCATTTTAGAATCAACAAAATGAGCTGCAAACAGAACGCTAAATGATTTCCAAGTGGGTCTGCCACTTTATTGGTAATATTCACCAATTCATTTTCAAGTTTTTCAAGAAATGTTTTTTGATTGTATTATTGGCAATAGTTGATAATCAATTACAAGTGCATTGCTATTGGTGTTGATGGCAGCGCAGGTGATTCAAGAAATTCTGTAATGGCCAATTCAATCTTCCAAATCCCAAGGCTTTAAATGGAGGTCTAACCACACGTCTTTTTTGCTGATGAGGCGTTTGAAAGTTACCAACATTTATTATAAACTATACCCAAAAAAAGGACCTGATATTCATAAATGTGTAGGGCACAAAGGATTGTGGAGTATGCTTTCGGAATCTTCCAATAAATGGCACATTTACACACCACTATGCAGCTGGATATTAAACATGTGGATATGGTCATTGAAGCATGATCTGTCCTACATATTTTTTAAGATTAGAGACAAAAATTACATGTTTTGTGATTTGTTTAATAATGTAAGTGATTTTGAAGATCACATGCTCTTTAGATTACAGATCATTTTATTGATTATTTTGTTTCTCCTCAAGGTGAAGTCATTTGGCAATATATCATCATTTAAAGGACATGTCCCTTAGCTTTACACATTCCTAATAATAATTACTTTGTAGGAAATAATCAAGTTAATATTTGCTATATTTCTTTCATCCATCTGTCACTCTTTATCCTCTCTTCATGTAGCTTCAGTTCAACATCTGAGAGTTGGGTAGAACACAATTTTTACTGTGGGCTATCTTTCCCTAGCAGACTATGGGGCACATTTATTAACAAAGGAGAGAAACATCAATCAGATCTTTGCTTTTTTTCTAACTTGCAGGTGACTGTTAAAATCAAATTGCTGATTGGTTGCTATTGGCAACATCACTGGTAATGTTCTTCTCCAATGTTAATAAATACACCCCTAACTGACTACCAGCTGACTTAAAGGGCAAACTCAGAACAAAAAAACGAACACAATAATGGATTCTGGCACAACTCCTGCATGTAGAGAGTCAATCTTTCTGTCACAGTTATTTTCAAAAACATTTACTGGGCAAAGGGAGAATCCCACAAAAAGATAAATTCTAACTAACTGTCAATCAAAATCTCACTCAGACTCTTACTTCAAGAGATAATTAAGACAGACAGATTGCTCATAAAAGAACAATAAAAAATCTGCTTGAGTATTTCATAAACAAAAACACATTTTAATGAAGTATATTTAGATATAGATTTAGATAATATATTTTCATGAGCTTAGACGTATGTTTGATAGGTTGATGACTGTTATATTGGCGTGTGTTTTTGTTGTAGTTTGGGAATTAGGATTTGAAAGTTAGAAAATGGATTTCAAATATGGTGAAAAAGAGATAAGGTTTATTTATTATTCCAACGTTTTGGTCTCCCTTGAGACCTTTGTCAAGGTAACAACACAGTATATATATATATATATATATATATATATATATATATATATATATATATATATATATATATATATATATATATATATATATATATATATATATATATATATATATATATATATGCAGTTCATATATGGTTCATGAACAGAACGTACACCCAAGTGAATGAATAAGGTAAAGGCAATAAATTGAAGCTTTTGAAGGAACTGTGAGTGAGAGCAGCTTTGGGCTCCACCAAATGATGCCACAGTGTGAGGCTTTTACACAAAGAGATGAATTACATGGAGTGGTGAGATTAATCATTCATAAGTTGTAGCTCCTATGCTTGTTGGTGTCTGAACAATGTATAGTAAATTGTATACATTTTGCCACACCAAATAATCCTCAATTTTGCTTTATCTAAACTTTCACTCTTAAATAATTGGGGATGCTGTAGGATTCCAGGATTGACTTTTTAACTATTTTCCTCACAAATTAGTTAAATATTGTTAGGGAGCCCTGAGCACAGAAGAATGGTTGTAGGGAAATTTTTTTTACCAAGAATTTTAAATTTTAAAACATGTGCTCCCTCTAGCATAGTTTTATGATGTAGTACAAAGCAAATCAGAGACGTTGTCTTCCATCCTGGTTTCTGCAATTTTACAGTATTTTAAAGGCATCCCCTACCATAGTGCAATAACAGAAACCAGAAACTAGTTCAAGGACAATAGTTTAAGTAACTTGCAGTTTCTATGTCCGAAACCATAAATATAACTTTCATTTTTTTTATTTAGAAGACCTCACATATGAATGCATCTCTTTTTATATTCAGCTGATTTCAGCTGGTGATTACTAGCATTCCTTTAAGAAAGTAAAAATCGTACCATACTAAGGATTTATACAAAAGACATAATGTGCAAATCTGTGTACTGTGTGTATTTTAAAATTATTTATTTTTTGTTTCCAAGTAAACTGTTCTTTGTGTTTATTTCAGATCTAAACAAAATAATGTAACACTTTGGTAGAAATATACAACCTACAAGTCCAGCACTTGAGGTGAGTATGGCAAATATCTCCACACACACAGTGTTTTTGCCTTTGGTGCTCAGATAGGCCGGGATCATTGTGATCCAAACACTGCAGAAGAGCAACATGCTGAAAGTGATGTACTTGGCCTCATTAAAACTGTCCGGTAATGTCCGAGCTAAAAATGCTAAAACAAAACTAACAGCTGCCAGAAGCCCCAAATACCCAATAACTGAGTAAAAGCCAATAGCTGAGCCCTCATTGCACTGAATGATGATGGTTCCAGGGTAAGTGTGAAGGTCCAGTTCCTGAAAGGGAGGAGAAATGGCCAACCAAGTCATACAGATTATTATTTGAATGGATGAGCAGAACAAGACTACAGAATAGGACAGTTTGACTCCCACACATTTTCTCCATGAGCTCCCTGGCTTGGTGGCTTTGAAAGCAATACAAACCATGATAGTCTTGGCCAGGAGAGAAGAGACAGCTATGGAGAAGGTGATTCCAAAGGTGATGTAACGCAGCATGCAGGTTATATCCACAGGGCGACCGAGGAACAGAAACACACTGAGGAAGCTCAGCTTGATGGAGACAAGGAGGAGGAAGCTCAGGCTCCTGTTGTTGGCTCTCACAATGGGAGTGTCCCAGTATTTAAGGAAAAGTCCCATTATCTGTACAGTTATAAAGAAAAATAAAGTTGACATAAAAGAAAAAATTACAGAAATCATATTTATGTATGAGAGAAAGTCTTCTCTTTTTGGAATGCATTGGTTCCTCTTCTCATTAGGCCATTCCATGTCTGGGCATCTAATGCAGTTTTCACTGTCTAGGTGGTAAAAGAAAATCAATCAATTGTTTTCTAGAAAAACGGTTTTTTCTAAAATGGTACAGATTAAGGAAAGATTTGCCATTTCAAAGCATTTTGCACATTAAGTCACAAACTCAAGAGGCTGCACAATCCCAAAAATGACTAAATAATATGACATAGGCAGTAATATATTGCTCAGTGTATCAGTGGTCAGGGAAAGATTTACGTATTCAGCCCATGATATTGTACAAATTGTCACGGTCGGCCCCCAAAACCAGAACAAATGCCAAGAACCCTAGTCTTAAGCAGAATCGAAGTCAGTAATCAGGCAAGGGGTCAGGATACAGAATGTAGAATTTTCAAAAGCCAGGCAGGAGTCAAAACAGGTAATCAGAATCAGGTTCAAAGAGAATAGCAACAGCTAACAGCACCAGGAAACAAATCCTATAATGGACAATGAGGGTAGTGTACTGTGGCTTTAAATACATTCGAATTTCGCACCAATGCGCGCTGACGTAATGACACCAGCGTGATTGCGCCTGTAAATTACACAGAGGCGCGCGCCCTAGTTATTCAGTGCGGAAGAGGACGCGGCAGAGAAAAGAGCTTGTGGCGGGCGTCCCTGCCCCCCCCCCACTAGACCACCAGGGCAAGTACTCTTTATTACACAAATACTGTAGCTTTGTTCTTTCTCCCAGTATAATTCACCATCTTTCTGGTTATTTTCACATCTGCATTGGAAATTAGTTGAGGTATTATTTGAGTTTGATTATGAACCTGTTAGGGGTGTCTAGGATTAGTTTTTATTATTAATTCTAAATGGCAGTGTGTTGGGAGTTTCCTTAAATGAGAAGGATCTTGGAGTTTTTGTAGATAACAAGTTGTCTAATTCTGGACAGTGTCATTCTGTGGCTACTAAAGCAAATAAAGTTCTTGTATAAAAAAGGGCATTAACTCAAGGGATGAAAACATAATTATGCCTCTTTATAGGTCCCTGGTGAGGCCTCATCTGGAGTATGGGGGCAGTTTTGGACTCCAGTCCTTAAGAAGGATATAAATGAGCTGGAGAGAGTGCAGAGACTAAGTGCAACTAAACTGGTTAGAGGGAGGGAAGAGTTAAATTATGAGGGGAGACTGACAAGGTTGGGGTTGTTTTCTCTGGGGGGAAAAAGGCGCTTGCGAGGGGACATGATTAGACTTTACAAGTACATTAGAGGACATTATAGACAAATAGCAGGGGACCTTTTTACCCATAAAGAGAATCACCGTACCAGAGGCCTCCCCTTCAGACTAGAGGAAAAGAAGTTTCATTTAAAGGAACAGAGTAGGGGGTTCATCACAGTGAGGACAGTGAGGTTGGGGAATGCACTGCCGGGTGATGATTCAGTTAATGACTATAAGAGGGACTTGGATGATTTCTTGGACAGACATAATACAAAGGCTATTGTGATACTAAACTCTATAGTTAGTATAGATATGGGTATATATCATTTATGTGACAGTAGGGAGGGGTGTGTGTATGGAGCTGGGTTTTCATTTGGAGGGATTGGACTGATGGACTTTGTCTTTTTTAAACCCGATTTAACAATTTAACTATGTACTGTAACTACCAGCAAATCCTGGTACTTGAGTGCTCCTCTTTGCAATAAAGGATGCAGATTCCAGAGTTGTTTTGAGCAGCAAAATAACTGGTTTTATTTAAACTGAACACTTTCATAGAGAAATGAACAGTTGCTTCACACATACAATGGTGACATATCCCTCCTAGAGGTGAAATAGACAAAGTGTAAGTTACCATATTCCTGTGGCAAATCCTCCCTTAGAGTAATGTGCTGTTCTTTTGGAATCCTCAGCCTGGGGTCTTGTACGGTATCTTGGTACCCTACCTGGTCCTAAACTCATCCACTGAAATCCCTGCACTAGTGGTTCACGCACCAAGGGATCCTAACCCCACTATTCCTCCTCATTGGAGCCTCATTGGAGCCTTCCTCTTACTCCTATTCTCTTACTCCTAGAGCGACTATAACAAAACTAGCTAACCTTACCTAAGACTTCAACAACTGGAGCCATGGACCTGTAACAACCTCCCAGAGAGATGAGGTCCCAGGAAAAGGTTCTGTGCTATAAACTCTTATACTTTTAAATTCTGCCACCTACTGGGCAAACCATAACTAGATCATCTTACAAGGGACCCAGGAAGAGCAGCAATAGCTGTTTTGTGGATTAAAGGACCACTTAGGTGTCCCAACATATAGTGAGAACGATCCTCAATGTCTCTACAGTTATAAAATCTGAAAGCAGAGTTAAAAAGTTATGGAAAGTCATCACAATAACATGAGACCCCTTCCTACAGCATTGTGTTAGGATGTAGTATAAAGGAAACCAGAGATAACCAGCAGCAGGGTTTCTATAGTAAATAGTCTTATGTAAATGTATCATGTCAATCAATTTGGTGTAAGAGGGAAATCCTACCTCCCAGTCCAGTAGGGAAACATAATAACAGAGGAGTTTGCAAGTAATTTGCATTGGTTATGTAACCTTGCTGATATTCATACCAGTTCTATTGGAGATCTCACCCTCAGAACATGGGACACAATCATAAAAGCAGGACTTTTCTCTAGGCTTCATTGCCTTCCTGAAACCAAAGGGACAGCTGGGTGAGCTCTGAGATCTTGGGACCTGAAAAGGCAAAATAAAAAATATGAGGTTTTTAGTTACAGAAATGAAATCCCTTAACTTGGAACCTGTTAATAAAAACTACAAAATGCCAAACTCTCATAGATTCCATTATAAGTAAATAATTGTAATTATTATAAATGATTTTCTTTAACCTTTAATCTAAGCTGCATGAATCCATACTGGTGGCAAAACAATTCTACTGGGTTTTATTTAATGTTAAAATGACCTATGGTATGGTAATCCTGATTACAGAAATATCCATTATCTGGAAAACCCAAAGCCCAAAGCATTCTGGATAAAAGGTCCCATACCTGTATAATGGCAGATTTATGAGAGTCAATTAAATTTTGTTCTTTTTTAATCCATTTTGAATTAAACCACTGTAGAAATTACACTCACTCACTACAGAATAAGAAATGAGGTATTTTATCTAAAGTACATTGGATTATTGTGTATGCCAAAATAGGTGTTCAAAGTATATATGAAAGATTGGTATATGTCTATAAGAAAGAAACACAGTACAGAGAGATACAGTAATGCAGAGATCCCCAAACAGGAGCTTGTGAGCAACGTTACTCACCAATCCCTTGGATGTTGCGCCCAATGGCCTCAAAGCAGATGCTTATTTTTTAGTTGAATAAAAACCAGGTGTCCTTCCAAACAGAGCCTCCTATTGGGCTACAAAATGGCCAATCACACTTACTTTGCAACACTCTTATTACATCTGAATGTTGCTCACAGGTATAAAAAGTTTGGGGATCCCAGTTATAAAGTGTCCCATCAGAGGTATCCCCTATACAATGACAATTCCACAACCACATTCCCCTAGATTTTGCTTCTAGGATTTACAGAGCTTTAAAGGAAGGGGAAGAGGAGACAACTGACCTTGTTGTCTTGGGTTTTCCATTCTATTAAGTCTAGTGAAATATTTAGTTCCATTCCTGGTGGTGCCCAGGGCACGTACAGTCCAACATTGTTTATATCCAGAGTGGCATAGGAATTATTGGAGAAATTTACAATCCAGTATGAAGTATCAAACTCTCCTTTTTCATTAAAGGAATTCTTATGACTGGAACTGTCTGTGAACTGGACTTTTTTCAAGTAGTGAGCCAACTATAAAGTGCAAAGAGCAAAACAATCACTTACTAAAGGTTCTTGCCTTTGTTGACAGCAAACATCAGCAGCTTAAAACAATATTAAAGGAACAGTCACATCGAAAAATTAAAAGTGTTTTAAAATAATAAATATATGGGGGCGTGGTCTGACTATGCGCGGAAGCAGACGTGTTTGAGCAGAGCTCCGTCCTAAAGCCAGCTAATACGCTATTTGTTAGCCCTAAATACTCCAGAATCATGATGGGAAGGACGAGAAAGAACAAGAAGAGTCCAGACCATCAAGAGACACCGCAAAAATCTCATCTAACGAGGTTTTTTCAGAAGCGCTCTGCCTCGTGCTCCAGTGTAATGCAGGAGGCTCGGGCGGCGGCGCCATCTTGGAACGCATCGCAGCTTGTGCAACAGTCCCTGCAAGCGAGTGACTCGAACGGAGAGGAGGATAATTTCGGCATGGAGGATGCAGCTGCCGATAACCCACAAGGTGAAGCTACTCACCCTACTCCCATAGGCCCGGTGTCGGACCCGGCTCAGCCTCCGCAATGGGAGAGCGGGGATGAATGGCAGTTGTCGCTACCGCAACAGCATCACACTAAGGACACAGGGGGAGCAGGCAGTGCCACCACGCAACCGGGGATCTCGCGGCCGCATTCCCGGGTCGTATCCATTGATGTACTGGGTGAGTCACCTCTTTCTAATCAAGGGGGGAATTCTTACGCAACCCAACTGAATCTCCCTACTCCGACCCAGGCAGACATAAACAAGGCCCAATTACCTTCCGTGGACCAGGACTTAAGGGCACACATACTTTCACTGCCATCTAGAGCAGATATCGAAATATTAATGAGGAACACAGAAACGGCACTTAAGTCTGAACTAAATACAGTACAGACTCAAATATCTCTCATTGGAGAGAAATATGACTGCCTGGAGAAATCGGTCCAAACAAATACGGGGAAAATCACAGATCTAGAGGCCAAGGTTGAGATGTTTGAATCCCACCTAAATGTACTGCAATACCAACTAGATGATCAAGAAAACCGTTCCAGAAGGAACAATATAAGGATCAAAGGGTTATCAGAGGCTGTTGGACAACAGGAACTGTTCCCAACCTTACGCAAAATCTTTAACTCCATGTTGGGTAAACCTCCTGATCATAATGTTATTATTGATAGAGCACACAGAGAGCTCAGGCCTAAGGATCCCAACTCGGAAACCCCACGTGACGTGATATGCCGTATTCATTTCTATAACGTGAAAGAGGCCTTGATGCTAAAAGCCAGAGATTTGGGAGCTGTCCCATTTGAGTCCTCACAGTTAAAGTTTTTCCAGGACTTATCCAGAAACACTCTGCGACAAAGGAGAGCGTTAAAACCGGTCCTAGATGTCTTGAAGGAACACTCCATTAAATACAGATGGGGATTCCCTTTTGCACTAAATGTGATGAAACAAGGGAAATCTTTTTTCATAAAAACACCCAGGGATATCCCTAACTTCATGAAGGCGTTAAACCTCCCACCAGTTTCAGTGGCAAACTGGGAAACATTGGATTGGGGCACACCAACTTCACAACCGGGCAAATATGCTGCTGCATCAAATGCCCGCCACCCAACAGATGGCAACCGCAAGAATGATGGTAAATCCCCCAGGAAGAGACAGAATCTGGAGACTTGATATGCCACTAATCTACCCTATCACTTAGTGACATTGTCACTTCCCTTTCTCAAACATACGGTTATGTTTACTTCGCCATTATAGAGACTCAATAACTGTTTTGCTTTTCAGGGCATTGCTGTTTAAAGTAAACCTTTGAGCTGGCTCGGTCGGCTTTGAGCTGGTCTGTTTTTTCGTTGGTTTCAACCTATACCCCCATATAGGCTCTCTTTCTACGGGCTAGAAAACCCAGTGGTAAGATTTACAAAACGTTTTAACCCAGAATGGTTTTAGTTAACATTACTGTTTCACGTATTGATGTTCTTTTACTCATCTTTTATATTTTTTTTGCTGTATTTGCTAGGTCACCCTGTTCTGCAATGTATGCTTTTACTTATTTATGATGGCTAATTGTACTATTTGCTCCTTTAATGTCCGAGGATTTAATTCACCAACCAAAAGATCCCAAATATTACATGGTCTTCACAAACAGAAAGTAATGATAGCGTTTCTCCAGGAAACACATTTTAAAGTGGGGAACAGGCCACACGTGGCGCACAGGCACTTTAGGAATTGGTTATTCAGTGACAACCCAGATGGTAAGAGTAAAGGTGTGGCAATTGCATTCCACCATCATCTCTCCTATAAATTGCTTGACTCTAAAATTGACCCCTTGGGGAGATATATCTTTGCCAAAATAGAAATTCATAACCAAAAACTAACGCTGGTTAATTGCTACGCCCCAAATACAATGCAAGCTGGGTTTATGGATAGAGTTTTTACATCCCTGGAGGGGTTCGTGGAGGGCCCGTTGGTCTTTGGAGGCGACCTTAATGTAGCAATTGATCCATCATTAGATTCATCCACAGGGAAAACTTGCCTCCCCTTCAAATTGTTGAAAAAAGTGAAATCCCTGTTACACTCCAATCAATTGATGGACACCTGGAGGATAACTCACCCCCCAGATAGGGACTACACATATTTCTCACAGGTGCACCAATGCTACAGTAGAATTGATTATATCTTCGTCTCACATTATATCTTGGAATGGGTTAGGAGATGTGATATTGGAGTGCAGTTGTTGTCAGACCATGCTCCAGTTCTCTTACAAATTTCGATTCCTCTTCTTAATAGAAGAGACTGGACATGGAGGTTGAATGTCTCCTTACTTAAGGATAATGACTGCTTACAGGAACTAAGGGAAGTTATTCAAACATTCACTGACACCCATAGAGAAGACGCGACACATCCGTCTTTTAAATGGGAGGCACTGAAGGCTGTACTTAGAGGAATTTTAATAAAATATGGCTCAAGAATTAAGAGAGCTCGGGCGGAGTACCTGGCGGGCTTATTTCGCAAAGCATCCACTCTGGAACAGGCTCATAAACTGTCACTGGCAGATGAAACAATGCAAGAGCTAACGGCAACGAGAGAATTGATTAAATCTGAGCTTAACAAAAGGTCCTTATCTGCTCTCCAAAAGTGCAGGAGCCTGTTTTATGAGCATAGTGATAAGCCTGGCAGGTATCTGGCGAGAGCAATGAAACAAAGGCAAGCAAATTCGTTCATTCATGCTATGAAAACTAAGCAGGATAAAATTGTGCACACAACTCAGGAAATTGCAAAAACTCTACAGCACTACTATACCGATCTATACAACATTAAAGCCCCATATAATCAAAATAGAGAGAAATTTCTAGATAAGCTAAAACAATACATTGGACGCACAGCACTCCCCTATCTAAACTCAGAAGCTTCTAATAGTCTGGAAACTCCGATATCAGAGCAAGAGTTACTATTTGCTATTAAGAATTCCCCAAGTGGGAAAGCCCCGGGGCCGGATGGATATTCCACCCCTTTTTACAAAACGCTTAAAAAAGAATTGACGGAACATATGCTGAAAGCTTTCAATAGCTTTGCACAGAACCCTAACCCACCCATCTCCACCCTAGAAGCTCACATTACCTTGATATTGAAATCGGGCAAGGACCCCTTGGCGTGTTCCAGTTACAGACCCATATCTTTATTAAATGTGGACATTAAACTGTACTCCAAAATACTAGCTGAAAGATTAAAGGTTTTCCTCCCGGAGCTCATCAATCAGGATCAAGTGGGCTTTATCCCACATCGCGAAGCTAAAGATAATACCTTGAAAACCTTAACTCTTATAGATTATGCTCAAAGGAGGGGGATACCCATGCTGGCCCTGTCCACGGTAGGGATGTAGCGAACGTCGGAAAAAAAGTTCGCGAACATATTCGCGAACTTGCGCAAAAATGCGAGCGGTTCGCGAACGGTTCGCGAACCCCATAGACTTCAATGGGAAGGCGAACTTTAACATCTAGAAAAGACATTTCTGGCCAGAAAAATGATTTTAAAGTTGTTTAAAGGGTGCAACGACCTGGACAGTGGCATGCCAGAGGGGGATCAAGGGCAAAAATGTATCTGAAAAATCTGCCTGTGTGTGCTTGGAAGAGATAGTGTAGGGGGAGAGCTGTTAGTGATTTCAGGGACAGATGATAGTAAGCTTGCTGGCTAGTAATCTGCTTGATACTGCTCTGTATTGGAGGGACAGAAGTCTGCAGGGATTTGAGGGACATTTTAGCTTAGGTAGCTTTGCTGGCTAGTAATCTACTGTTCTCTTTAAACAACTGCCATACGTTGACCTTGTAGGCATTGTTTGCCCAGTTTTTTTGGACGCAGCCACTGAAGCACAGTTGCCAGAAAAAATATGCCATATAAATGCTGAAAATAGTCATTTTTCGCCATTACGTAAAATATATTATGGCTGCTTGAAAAAAGTGACTCCGGTGTTTTTTCTGGAGACGGTAATATTATGGATATTTAGACAGAATGGGAACAAGGTCACACAGCTCGATGGCGGGTTGAAGAAAACAGTGTGCAAATAATGCCTACAAGGCCAACGTATACACTACTACAGCGGTGGATACGGATTACGTAAAATATATTATGGCTGCTTGAAAAAAGTGACTCCGGTGTTTTTTCTGGAGACGGTAATATTATGGATATTTAGACAGAATGTGAACAAGGTCACACAGCTCGATGGCGGGTTGAAGAAAACAGTGTGCAAATAATGCCTACAGGGCAAATAATGCCTAAAAGGTCAACTTATACACTACTACAGCGGTAGTAAAATAAAAAAAAGTAAAATAAAAAAAAAATGAATATTAAAAAAAAAAATTAAAGTTGGTGCTGCTGAACTACTAGGAGCAGCAGATTAGCACACCAGTCCCACTCCCCAACACTGCTAGACTAATAGCACTGGGCTCTTATAGTAGTAGTAGTAGTAGTAGTAGTAAAACAACAAAAAAATAAATAAAAGCAGTCCTTACAAGGACTACTGTTATTGCAGCAGTCAGCAGATGAGATCAGAAGCAGGACAGCTGCCCACTGCAGCTACATACAGAGCACTGCAGTAGAAGGTAGATTACTAGCCAGCAAAGCTACCTAAGCTTAAATGTCCCTCAAACCCCTGCAGACTTCTGTCCCTCCAATAACAGAGCAGTATCAAAACGATTACTAGCCAGCAAACTTTCAACTGTCCCTGAAATCACTAACAGGCAGCAGCTCTCTCCCTACACTATCTCTTCAGCACACACAGGCAGAGTGAAAAAACGCTGCAGGGCTTCGGTTTTTATAGGGAAGGGGAGTGGTCCAGGGGAGAGCTTCCTGATTGGCTGCCATGTACCTGCTGGTCTGGGGTGAGAGGGCAAAAAAAAGCGCCAACAATGGCGAACCCAAAATGGCGAACGTCGCGCGACGTTCGCGAACTTCCGGCGAGCGCGAACACCCGATGTTCGCGCGAACAAGTTCGCCGGCGAACAGTTCGCGACATCTCTAGTCCACGGATGCTGAAAAAGCGTTTGACAGGGTCAGCTGGGACTTCCTCAGAGAAACTCTGGTCCAGATAGGCATAGGTCCTAGAATGCTTGATAGCATTATGTTTCTATATAATAAACCGCATGCTAAAATCAAAGTGAATGGCCGACTGTCTGACTCGGTCCAGATAAACAACGGAACACGCCAGGGGTGCCCACTTTCCCCATTGCTGTATGCATTGGTGATGGAGCACTTAGCTAATGCGATCAGACTTAATGAAGACATAACAGGTGTACAAATTAAGCACACTCACCACAAGATAGCGTTATACGCCGACGACTTATTAGTTTTTGTAACCCATCCACACATTTCTTTACCCTCATTGCTGCGGGAGTTCAAGGATTACGGTCTCTATAGCAATTTTAAAATCAATTATGATAAATCTGAAGCTCTCAATGTTTCCCTATCCACAGCCCTACAACAACAACTACAAGCTAACTTCCCCTTTAGATGGAAAACGGAAGCAATCACATATTTGGGAATCTGTATACCATCCAACTTACACCATACTAATACATTAAACTATACGAAATTGTTACAACAAATAAGGCACGATCTCACACACTGGCAGCTCCCAACCATATCCTGGTTTGGGAGAATCAATATTATTAAAATGAACATACTACCCAGGGTCTTATATTTGCTACACACCATTCCGATAGAACCCCCTCAGCAATTTTTTGACACCCTGAATTCAGCAGTCACTTCATTCATTTGGGCTAAAGGGAAACCTAGGCTAGCCAAAAAAGTTCTCTCACGTAATAAACGCCAAGGTGGGTTGGGCCTACCAGACTTCAGGAGATACATGCAAGCAACTACTCTAGGTAGGATAGTTGAGTGGTTTCACCATCACGACACTAAGAGGTGGATTCAGATCGAACAGTCTGTGATTGATAGGCCACTTCAGGCTCTATGGTGGTTGCACACTACCCAAAGACCGAAATCCAACCTCCTGCCTTTGATCTGTAAAGAAACCCTGCACACAGCAGATAAATTTCTGAGAAAATCACATTATTTGATCTCACGCAAAGGTCCTTGTACACCAATTATGGGAAACCCTTCTTTTGCTCCTGGTGTGATGCATAGCAGGTTCCTAGGCAAAAAACCAGTTGACAATTTGATGTGTATTAGTTTATTACGTAACAAGGCCTTACAGCCGTTAGCAGACATCTGTCCCGGTAAAGAAGGGTTTTTTCTATACAAAATGAAATATGCTCAACTGACTGCATGGCTTCACAGACCTGAAAATAGGCAAATAACCATTGAAACCACGACTCCCTTTGAAGACCTTTGTCTTGCCAAACAGCCTCCCACCCACCTGACTTCCCTGCTATATAATATAGATGAGTGTCGGACCACCAACTATCGCCCAAAATATACCTTCAATTGGGAACGTGAACTAGGGGTTACATACTCTACTGAACAATGGGAATCATGCTTTCTCCTCACCCATAAATTCTCAATAGCATGTAAGGTACAAGAAACAAATTTCAAGGTTATATCAAGGTGGTATAGGTGCCCCGACATGCTTCATAAAATGTACCATACCCCAAACCCATTGTGCTGGAGATGTAATAAGGAAGTGGGGTCAATGCTACATATTTGGTGGGACTGCCAGAACCTGAAACCCTTTTGGGGCAAAGTTTTCGAGGCAATCAATATTGTATCGGGGACTTTAGTGGAAAAGACACCATCTATTGGTTTATTGTCGATGCTAGTTGGTCCTACGGGGAAACACACAAAGTCGATCATAGGTTATTGTCTGGGAGCCGCAAGAACTGTAATACCCAGGCACTGGAAATCTGAGATTCCACCCACGTTCAGTGAATGGATCTCTGAGATGGGTCACATAATGCGTATGGAGGAATTGTTGTCATATGTAAACAATAAACAACAGGTTTTTATTAAAACGTGGGCTACCTGGGTTATGTTTCTGGAATCGGATTCTATTAAAAATATGTAATCGGACAGGAGCAACTCGGTTTCAGTGGAGATACTGAAACTATTTAGTAACGGTAATTATAATGTATAATGGGGGGACTGGCCTAGCATACAGGATCTTTAATAATCTGTTTCTTTAGCAGTTATATTGTATCCTTTGATTATGATTTGATTTTTATTCTATATATGTTTGTTTTCAATCTGCGTTTGTCAACATGTCTTGATATATGAAGATGTACTAACATTTTTGTTGTTGACATTGAATGTGCAAACAAAAATAAAGATTATACAAAAAAAAAAAAAATAATAAATATATAATGCAGTGTTGCCCTTCACTGCTAAAACTGCTGTGTTCAGAAACTCTGCTATAGTTTATATAAACAAGCTGCTGTGTAGCCATGGGGGCAGCCATTCAAGCACAGGATACACAGTAGATAATAGATAAGTACTACTATAGTTTATATAAACAAGCTGCTGTGTAGCCATGGGGGCAGCCATTCAAGCACAGGATACACAGTAGATAACAGATAAGTACTACTATAGTTTATATAAACAAGCTGCTGTGTAGCCATGGGGGCAGCCATTCAAGCACAGGATACACAGTAGATAACAGATAAGTACTACTATAGTTTATATAAACAAGCTGATGTGTAGCCATGGGGGCAGCCATTCAAGCACAGGATACACAGTAGATAACAGATAAGTACTACTATAGTTTATATAAACAATCTGCTGTGTAGCCATGGGGACAGCCATTCAAGCACAGGATACACAGTAGATAACAGATAAGTACTACTATAGTTTATATAAACAAGCTGCTGTGTAGCCATGGATGCAGCCATTCAAGCACAGGATACACGGTAGATAACAGATAAGTACTACTATACTTTATATAAACAAGCTGCTGTGTAGCCATGGGGGCAGCCATTCAAGCACAGGATACACAGTAGATAACAGATAAGTACTACTATAGTTTATATAAACAAGCTGCTGTGTAGCCATGGGGCAGCCATTCAAGCACAGGATACACAGTAGATAACAGATAAGTACTACTATAGTTTATATAAACAAGCTGTTGTGTAGCCATGGGGGCAGCCATTCAAACACAGGATACACAGTAGATAACAGATAAGTACTTCTATAGTTTATATAAACAAGTTGATGCTAAGCCATAATGTTGACCTTCCCCAGTAATTATAATCACCTGATACCCCAAGCCTCTGCTCGTGTTCACTAAAAATGACACAGGCACAATGTATTTCAGTAGAAGCTAGTTGTCATCATGTTCTTTGGCTTCTTCCATTTGTTCTTCATTCCAGTCCTGGCAGGAAGAAAAAAAGAAAGAAGCAAAAGAAGATCTCTGAAATGAGTTTTAATGAAATAGGAGCATCGGACTGTCTGATAAGTGATATAAGTCACCGGGGATGCTAGTAATTCAAAAATGTTCATTTTCACAGTCAGTATCTTACTTTTGTTCATGTGGATATCATGTACATGGCCAGTCATACCGAGTACTGTACTTTCAGAAAACTGTCAGCAATATATGTAGCACCGCTAGTGGTAACATAAGCTAACGCTGCACCTCTTCAGTGTATATTGCACTGACCCAGTGTATATTCTTCCAGTACCATACTACCATCTTGTGAGAGGTCCTAAATGACAAGTGACAATGTTCAGATAAATCAGTAGCCTTTGTGGCAAGAATTTAAGATTTATTCTCAATTCCAGAAACATTGTTCCATAGGCTATAGTAGGATTGGGTATCCTTAAGATCCTGTGGACAAATAAGAGTAAATGTAGACTCCCCTTTGGCAAGCTACCGTCACAAATATTGTTACTGAAAATGATACATCTATATTTATAACCAGTATTTTATTTATTTCATTTACTGTTTCTGCTTGACTGCATGAAACTCACTATAGCTGGCACCAGACTACTGTATCTTCAATGGAATAGAGAGTCCAATTTAACGCTTTATTTAACCCAATACATAGATGACATTTATTTTAACAGCTTTGAGATCAGTAGAAGTAGTTGAGAATATAGATTGTTCAGTCTTTAGGGCTAAGTTACTGCGTGTAACCCACCATCAGGGCCCAAAGGTGCAGGTTCCAGTTCCAACATGCAAGGGCCTGGGATTCCTTAATATATGAATAACCAGGTTAGGAAGGAAGGGAGTTCAGTGACTAGGCTAGGTTTAAGGGGAACAGAGGTGGGGTAAGGGGCAGATGGAGAGAGATAATGAAAAGTGGTGACAGGGAGCTTTGGCACCACTGGGTGGAACATTTCACGCTCCCATTGGTATGAGGGGTTATTTGATTGTCACAGGTTGGGTGTGGAGAAGAGTGGAAATGCTTGCCAGGTGGGTAGAGGCTCATGTGCTGCAGTCTAGTAGAGTATAATTCAGCACCAACCTTGGTAATGGTCTCAGGAGTTTGTGGTGCAGAGTGAGGCTTACCTGCTCCCACTTGTGCGGTTGTGTCTGTTGGCCATTATGGCGGGTGTCCTGTTCACTCCTCTAGAGTTTCAGTTGGCTACCATCCCAGGGCACTGGTTAACAATTTCTATATACAGTATATAATGTTTTGTTAATGGTTGTTTTGTAAAATAAAGCTTTGGCCTTCCAAATCCATCCTGGATAGCGATGTATAGACTTCTATAGACTTCTATGCATATTGAAGAATTTTCTCCATTTTACAGGGTTTTGGCATTTAGGGAAATGAGTAAGATTTGCCCCGTCACTTATTTGTTGTGGGGGGTTCTGAATTCTGAAGGGTGGTTTATTTGGTAATGTTCTGGAGGAGGAGGCAAAAGACCTTAACGCTGCCTTGGTCATAAAGAAATGCCTGAGAGATATGGACTCTGACAGTCAGCTTGCACTTTTAAAACATACAATTAAGAATTTGGAGACTACAGAAGGCTGAGATATATTTAACTCAACAAAATCCTCTATTGACATTTCAATGCAAAAACCAAGTTATTGTTAATATATGTAGTTTGATATATGTACATTACCTGTTGCTTATAATCAATTATCTGCCTGTTCTTATCAGAGTTTTCCTTATCAAGTGACACCACTATATAATTCAGTGCATGGGACATTAAATCAACTGCCAGTTCCATACTGAATATACCAAATCCATCATTATATTCTGGTAGGTCTGAAAGACGCCGCGTAGAACAAGAATAAATCTGTCGCTTCAAAACCATGTCCCAGAGTGGGCAGGAAAAATAGTCCATCCAAATACTGTCGAGTAAATTGTCCTCAGGGTAATAGTGGGGATGGAATCTGTCTGCAAATTGTCTAATTTGTGATTCATTTTGATAATGTACAAGATTTGGATTCAACGCCAACCCCCCATGATATAATTCAGGTACAACTCTTAGAAGAGTCTTGTAATATAACCAGTTAGTAGTAAAGATCAGTGTCTTTTCCTGGAGCACATCACGCAACCAATCTAATTCCTGCTCATCATTTCTACTGACTGTTCCACAGAAAATGATCACATTTGTTGAGATGTTTTGGAGAGTCATAAAGGAAGTTTCTATATAGGGATATTGTATCATGACTCTGAACTCAATACAGATGCCCTCACTGGAGAGATAAGTCATCAGTAGTTGACAATCTCTCTCTCCGGTCTCATCTTTGCTTTGAATAATTCCAACCCAGGTCCATTTGAAATATTTCAGTATTTTGATCAGAGCAGAATATTGGCCTTCATTACTTTGTACTGTCTGGAAAAAATACGGGAAGGAGACCCTGTCACTGAGCCATGGGTCTGTAGCTCCGTAACTGATCTATTGGCATGAAAAAAAAAAAAACAATTAAAAAAATATATATATATAATATTATTTTCTCTACACTAAACACACTATGTCAAAGACAGGACCACTACTGGTCTCCACCAATGTCTGTACAGACACATTTGCCTCTTTGTCTGAAACTATGAGCCAATATTGTCATCTCTTATGTATCTGTCTTTCCTTTAATATCCTTTTTTTCCAGTTGGTAGCTTTAAGAGAAGCCATTTTCATCCCTCCTTATACCAGTGAAGCTTGCAATCTAAGCGCTCAAGGGAATCTGCCATGATTTTTATGGTTAACCTTTTATTTATAAATTACACAGTTTACATTGTATTTTTCTTAGCTGTAATATTGGTGTGGAGGTGCCATTTCAGTGCATTGTGCCTGATCCTGAGCTTTGAGGAGCCAGAAATTCAGGATGGAACTGCTTTGAGACAGCTATTGCTTCTCCCCTTCTCGTTGCATTTCGGTACGACCCAAGTCCTGTTCCCACCTAGTGGTAGACATGAGAATAGCACCAAGCAAGAAATAGCAGGGGTTTTCTTGTGTGGGTGCTATTCTCATATCTACCACTAGGGAGCAGTTTTAGCAATGCAAACAAAGCCTTGAGCAGAGGTGTCAGGGAGCTGCTGTCTGGTTAGCTGTGCATTGTTCTGTTCATAGGGTGCTGATGGGCTGCAGTAAAAGCAGTAAAAAGTAACTCAAATTCATCAAAGCTAAAATCTAATCTGGGGTGGGCATATCGGAGAGAGATCCACTCATTTGGCAACATCACCAAATGAGCGGATCTCTCCGTGTATGGCCACCTTAAGACTTTAGGAGAAGCATGGCAGGGGTATGTCTAATTTCTGCTAATTCAACTTTGCTACTCTTTCCTTCCTGCAACTCACCATTCAAATCAGCTGCAAATCTTTGTATTACCATTGCCAGTGATTCAATTATGGGGTATGTGTTAAATTTTATATTGATTTAAATTTATCTAGTAATTTTCCTACTTTAGTGAAGGGTTGGTAGGTCTATTGTATTGCCACATCTGGCTCAGTCCCATTGTTTAATTAATGATGTTCTGTTAGATAACGAGACTAGGAGATTCTTGTGTCTTTAAACTTGTCTTAATTAATCAACTGCCCGCCCTCACCCATGTGACCCCCCCACTGTATATCAGGACATTCACTTTAGGGGAAGCATGGCAGGAGAGCTATGGCAGATTTATCAATCTATTTAACAAGTCCAGCAATTGAAAGTACAGAAATTTCAAGTACAACATAAAGAGTTGGACAGAGTTGGACAGCAGTTGGATCAGAGTTGGATTGGAAACTCCCAGCAAACACTGGACATCTCATTGAGGCATTACTTTAACTAATTTAACTATGTTTAATTTGATTGCTTTATTTTTCTCTCTCTCCTCTATACTTCTGCATATATCCTCTACACTCCAACATTCATCAAACTATCCTGAAATTGTAATCTCCTCTTCACTGCTCCCATCACCCTCTCTCAATCTAAGATCCCTGTCTTGTATTGTTAAATCTATTATCCTCTCTCATCCCATCAAACAATACACTGCTCACACTGTCAAATCTAGGTCACACCTTGTCTCACTTTCCTTATTACTGTTACTTACAGCTGGGGACATCTCCCCAAACCCTGGTCCAACTCACTCATTCTTCCTCTTACCTATTCCAATTTTCAGGCATTTAAATTTTTGCGTAAAAAAAAATGGACGCCGGCATCAAAAACGAGACGCTGGTGCCGTTTCGCAAATTCACCCATCACTACTTATCCAGTTTTTTATCATCTCCCGCCTTGATTACTGCAACCTACTCCTCAAAGGTATTCCAACAAGTCACCGTTCACAACTCCAATCTGTTTTAAATGCAGCTTCTAGACTTATTCATCTATTTCACTGTTCAACATCAGTTGCTCCCATATGCGTGTCCCTTCACTGGCTCCCAATCTCCTCTAGAATCAAATTCAAACCACTCACACTTACATTAAAGACCCTTAACAGTGAAGCCCCTCCTTATATTTCATTTCTGATCTCCAAATACTCTTCTTCACACAACCTTCGCTTTGCTTCTGACCTTCGCCTCACTTCTCCTCTGATCACTTCTGCCCATTCTCGTCTACAAGAATTCTCTCGGGCTTCTTCTTTTCTCTGGAACTCTCTGCCACAAGCTGTCAGACTTTCTCCTTCTTTCCAAACTTTCACGCGCTCCTTAAAGACCCATCTGTTTAAAGAAGCCTATTCAAAGTACCTTAATTAATCAATCATTGCTGTATCATTAATCACAAAATTGTTTCTAAAATCCTGTCTCATTTGTACCCTAACCTTTAGTTTGAAAACTCTAATTTGTAGGGCCCTCTAAGCGTATTGTATCTGTAACCCTTGTTTGTTATCCACCATTCATTCCCTGTTTGTTATAATCAAGTTAAAGCACTGCTTATCTTGTTGGTGCTATATAATTAAATGATGATGATAACTAAGCGGCAGATACTCCAAAAAAAGAACTCAAAGTATAAGTGAGCAGCAGCAACATTGCTAGACAAGCAGTGATAATGTCTCCCTAGCTCTCTGTTGCTTACAAAGACAGTTCTTTCTGGACAATGAAGCACAGCAAAGAGAACTGAAATTGGTTGTCGACTGTTGCAATGTGAAATGATACATGCAGGTTACACAGTCTATACCTTTAATGTTAGGGAAACACCTTCTTCTAGGCTGAGAAATGCTGAATGCAAGCACAAAGCAATTTGGAGAGTGAGTAGTAGTCAAGTATAGACTTGGACAAACATAAAGAACAGTTCAATCCAAGTACAGAAAAGACAAGAAGCAGAATACAGGAGCCAAGGGTAAGACACACAGTCAAGGAGTACAGTATACACTAGAGGATAGGAGCCAAGACTCCTCAATTCACAAGCTGAGAAGCTGGTGTGGGGCTGGTTTCTCCATCAGCATAAATACACCAGCAGAGAAACCAGCAATCCATGATTAGGGTTTAGTAGTTCTGAAAAAAGGAGAACATGCAGCCATTAGAAAATGGATGGTAGCAGAACAACTTGTAATAGAAGGTTTCATGCTGATATTAGTTTCTCAAGGCAGATGTGAGGGACTGAAAAGAAATAAACTCAAATGGACTGTTCACAGAATTTCTAGACTAATTTTGTTTTATGTTTCTATTTAAGTGTTAGTGAATTGCATATATTTATCTGTAACTGTAAGGAAAATGATGCCATGCTTTGTATCGAGGCATTCATGGGCAATGCTAAACTGCTGATAATAACTGTGTTCAGTTGAATATGTATCATGAGATGTATTATCAGTGTGTGCCTTCTTCATGCTGATCAACATTATCATCTGAATGTTGTTCTGACCCATATCTGACTACACTGTGTAAAAAGTCATTAGGATGAAGAATACAAATCAATTTGATTAATTCTTAATTTCTCACCTGGGAATAGCCGAGGACACTGAGCGTTTGGGCCATGGGTATAGTTGTCTCTGAGGTGAGATCCCCAATGAATCCAACAATGTTTCTCTTTCCCACACATGAGTAATTGGGAACCGGCTCCCTGGTACCAGATAATATCTGAAACAAACTTCTCAGTGCCTTGATGCTGTATTTGCAAGAATCATATATATGGTATCCCAGAGTCAGGTTGGGTAAGAGCAGTGAATTGTTATTCATTTTCTCGACAGTGTACAGGAAATCCAGAAGATATTTGTAATTTTGGGGATTTACACTGGGAAAATAAAGAGTTTATGGCTCACTGTTAGTCAACATTGTTTTCAAAGTTCCTGATGTTTGGCTTAGGACATTAAATCATTGTTTGAGTTTTCATTGTAAATATGCCCCCCCCTGTTCTTAAGTTGACATCTTTTTGGCCAGATGAGCTGATATTTCCTCTCATTATGGTAAGAGCATGTGGGCCAAACTGAGATGGTCAGTGTCAGATGAAGCGTCAATGCAGACTTGAAGGTAGGAGAACTGCATCCACTGCCCAATGGTGACCTTGGGTGACAGTATTTTCCATCTCCCTGTACACTGGTGGTATAGATGCTATGCACTTCATTTCTTTCAAGAAGGTATAATGCCAACAAGACTCTCTGTCTACCCATGAGTCTCACCACTAGTGGCAAACAGCCAGGGTACTAACCTTCACTATTCCATGGTCAAATTCTACTAACAATGCAATTTGATGGATTAAATCTCCTCCTACCCAAATTCAGATGCTGTCTCTCTCTCTATCTATTATATTAATATAAATGAGGAATATATAACAATAGATGAAATTTCAACCTGAAAAATCAGTAATAATTTGTTTCAACAGGCTAAAAATATACAAATGAAGACAAAATATTGTATTAATTTGATTTTATATGCCTTTTTGATTATGTGACTTACTTTGTACAAGAGAAGACCCTGCCAGTTTTCAGCACATCTGTGTAATCTTTCACTTGTATGTTGACAGTTACGATTCCTCCAACCATGAGATCTCCTTCTTGAATATATTCATAGTCTTCAGATAAATAAAATGTTGTTAGATGACAAGCAGGGTTTGTGAGTTTAGCATGAGATAGGCCTGACCCTGCACCAAACAATATCAGATAGATCAGCACTTTCATAGGATTAGTTACAATTGTGCCTCCCAACATTGCACCCCCAGAAAGCACAATGTACCCCAATACAAGGCAGAGTATCAGAGAATTTTCCCAGTTCATAGTGCAGAGAGACACAGGAGATGCAGGATCCAGTTGCATGTGTAGAACAGAGTAAGGGGACCAGCTAAACCAACTGTCATTTTATAGAGAACAGAGAGAGAAGATCTGCACAGTAGAATGAATATAGACACAGCCACCAGGGGAGTTCACGTCTATTAAAAAGAGCTTACAGCTAAAAAAAGAGCATTACAATTATTTAAATATTCTGATTTCCTTTAAACAATCATATGCACATATGTATGTATTTTTATAAAGTAGCACTACAAGTCTACATAGTATATTACACAATGCAAACTCAAACAGGAGTATATTGTAATGAATTAGGCAAAGAAAATCATGACTTAAATGCTAGACATTTCAATTCACAATTGGAATTTTTCCTGTCCCGAAGAGCTTTCCATGTTTCAGGAGTGGGGATGGTGGCAATTGTATAGGTCAAGGGTTTGTTGCTGCCAAAGAAGACTAGCAATGTGATGCCTCTAGAAATGTTTGTTTGGGCAAAAACTGTTAATGGAGCTAAAATACAAATGTCTATGTTGCCTCTTTATCCCTTCACATAGAGGTGATGAGTAGATGCCCTGGAAACAACTAAATTCTATGGTTTACATTGAGATTTTGTAATTTCCGTTGGTGGTGCAGTTGTGGTCCCCACCATTTCCCTGCAGACATTTGCACATAAAACCACTTTTATCAAAGGTACTTTTTGTTAGATGTACTTAATTACTTCTTGGCTGCATATCAAACAGTCCAACAGACCACCAAGTAAAAGTACCTGGTGGTCTAGCAATCCCTGGTTTTCCGGTGGGGAGGCAGCGGGGACACCTGCAGGAACTGAGGGCATCAGGTTTTGTTTCGTCGTGTGAGCATTCACTGTAATAAACCCCTTCCCAATATTTAGCTGGAACCTCCTTTCTTCTAATCATAATTGGTGCCCTCATGTCAGCTGGAATAAAGCATTATAGAGGTTATAAATTTATACAAAGTTATCATACCCTGCATGAACAACTTGGCCAGTCTTTCCACATACAGTAGCTAGTTAGTCCTTATATGATAGCCAAGGTAAAGCCCATAACGGTATCTGAGCTGATTCTTGTTCTATTCCTATCCATAATTTATCTGACACACGAAACACCCAATCTATACACCTAATTATCTGTGCTGCTTTCAAGTAGGTATGCCAGTCAGGGAGTCCCAAACCTGCATTTCTTTTTAGTGCTATTAATTTTGAGGTGGCAATTCTAGGGTTCTTCTGTAACCAAACATACTGTATGACCATTCCTCTCAGTTTCCTAATTACCTGTGCTGGAGGATGATAATATATTTTTATATGACCACATTTAAATAAGAACAGCCTATTCCAATTGTAAGAAATTGGCATCTTGATTTTGTTATTTAATATGAAAGCTGTTGTTCAGGGAACTTACATGAAGCCCTGATTATCATAACAAAGGTTTTCCTGTGATTACTAAGGCCTATGTCTGCTGTGGGGACCATAAAACTAAAACTTGCTCAACAGGATGTAGGCAAGTTGGGGGGGTATCACAGCATCTTGGCAGTTGGGAGGGTTTCTGTGGGGGCAGGTGAGAACCCAGAATAAAAGAACGTGGGACAAATGTGAAAGGAGGGGCTGGGCAGCTGAGAGGAGGCAGCTAGAGAGCTGGAGAAGCCAGAGGAGCCTGGGACAAAACAACATGTGAAGAATGAAGACCAGAGGGGAAGACAGAGATGAAGCTGAACTCTATTCCCCTGACTTTTTTGGTAAAAACAATGTAGACTTGTGTTATGTGTAACTGTAAATATTGTAATTATTCTTTAGTATAAGTGTAATCATTTATGTAGAACAATCCATTGATTTATTTCACAATATATCACTTTAATATATGCTCATTGGTGTGGATTCATTGTCTGCTTTCTCAAAAGAACCAGAAACCCTAGTAAGTGGGTTGAGGTATATTGATATTATTTTTATTATTATTAATGATATAATATACTATATAAACTTACACAATGAGGGACAAATGGTTATGTGTCAGAGTGTAAGAATAATAAAGTCTAATAACAAATGTCCCTATCATTCTGACTCAGCAATAACCACATGCCCAAGGCAGGAAAGGTGAAGGGAGGGGTGATGTTCCCCATTTATTATTTCTCTTATTAATGACACCCAGTGATGAGAGTCCACTTTGTAAGTTACTGACAGAATTCAGAGTGTCAGCAGATACGAGATGAGGCCCCTTGTACAGAAGTGTTTTCTTCATTTACTGATTCCTCCCTGTGTCTGCTTTTAACAGATAAAGAACTGCAAGGCTGAGGGACAGTTGTAAGCGGGAAACTATTTTCTGTTGAAATATCTGTAGATAAGAACATTCAGCTCTGTTCCAATATTTACATATGTATGTGTACTCCCATTTTAATCTATAAAAGCTTGTAAGAAGGGGAGTGTCTTTGGCAAAGCCTCAGGTTACACTTCGGTGTCACATTGACTGTTTTTCCCAAAGTAAAACCATTATATGTTCTTTGTTAAACTCAATAAACCTCATTCTATTTGAAATAGCCTTATCTCTGAGTTTTGCTTTCCATATAACGAGGTCATAGCAATACAATTATCAACATATTTGGTGACTCTCCCGACTTGATGATTTTCCGGACACCTGAAATTTTCCAGTCACATTTCTTCAAGTGCCAGTTATCTAGCAAGCGGTCTATCGCTGAGGTACGAAGTTGATCTCACTGCGGCAGACTCCATAGTGTGAGTATCAATGTTTTTTAACCTGTTCTATTTTGCTCATTGTTTTGTTAAGTGGTCAGCGCCGGATTTCACTGAGGCGCGCCCCTAGGCCGCGCGGTCCGACCAGGCGGCCGCGCGGTCCTAGCGCCCACCTCACCTCACTTTCCCAGCGCGCCGGTGAAAAAACGTAAATGAATGGGGACGCACGCGTCCCCATAATGCGGCTGGGCGGCATGCCGCCCCTATTTTTTTGCCGCCCTAGGCCCGGGCCTATGCGGCCTTGCCGCAAATCCGGGCCTGTAAGTGGTGTGTCAATTAGTTCAAATGCCACTCATGATAGGAATATGCTTTTTCCTTACTATTTTTGTCATGTAGGTCGTTCCTTATCATGAAGCATTAGACTAATCTGTCATAGAAACTACACATGCATGTTGCTTGATGAATGAAAAAGAATCCCTGTGTCTTGAGCTGGATGAATAAGGTTGAGACTCGATACAATAACCGGCATCAGCCTAGTGCGTGAATAAGATTTCGAATAACTATAATCTGTATAAAATGAGGGAAATCACGGCTCTTTCACAGAGTCTGTTTGTGTTTTAGGATTTTCCCTACGTTTCCTGTTTAGGAGGCGACTCCACAGACTAGGGAATGGAAATTTAGGATCTTCCAGAGGGAATTCTTGTAGTGTGTGAAGTGTCCATCACTTTCCTGTCTGTTTGAATCGGCAGATGACAAACAAGAGCCCTAGAAACATCTAGGTGTCCACCATCTGCAACTTCAAATATGTTTTCTTCCCTTACACTCAGTTGTAAGCCCAACAGAGTAAATACCCACTACAGACACACTTCCCGCTATCTATACTAGGGAGCTTTCTCATGTCTCCAAATGGAGAAATAAGTACTGCTGAAGAAGCTGAAAGCTACAGCTGTAACTATCTTCTGCTTTACTTCTCTTGGAGGTTTCATTTTCGGTGTTTATTATCTGATATTAATTATTCCCAATTTTAAAATCCCAACCCTTCTAAATTACAGAGAAAAGTATAACATCATTTTTACCTGCAGGTGACTCGAGGAGTTTATATGTCTGTTTGTCTCCACTGTTTGTTTTTATAAACAAAACAAATGTTAATAACTTGCTGCTCAGCTTTTTTGCATCCTTACATTGTTATATAGGTGTCTTTCTACAGGTCTGTTAGAGTGTTAGGGGCCGAATCACTAAGGGTCGAATACCGAGGGCTAATTAACTGTCGATATTCGACTAGGAATTAAAATCCTTCGACTTCGAATATCGAAGTCGAAGGCTTTAGCGCAGATAGTTCTGCACTAAATCCTTCGATAATACCTTCGATCGAAGGCTTGAGAAAGGGTCCTGCGAGGCCCGAAATGTTGCCACATGTCTGCTCGTATTTGAGCCAAATAAAGTACACCTTTATATTTACACAAGTTATAGTGTGCTGCAGTATATTGGATTTCTACAATTGAAGTTTGGATCCGTGGCAGGCGTGATCGAATACTGCTAGAAGCACCTGATCCGAAAGGATAATTGTCTGAGGTGAGCACTCCAATTTTGTGTGGAATAACTTGCTGCTCAGCTTTTTTGCATCCTTACATTGTTATATAGGTGTCTTTCTACAGGTCTGTTAGAGTGTTAGGGGCCGATTCACTAAGGGTCGAATATCGAGGGCTAATTAACTGTCGATATTCGACTAGGAATTAAAATCCTTCGACTTCGAATATCGAAGTCGAAGGATTTAGCGCAGATAGTTCTGCACTAAATCCTTCGATAATACCTTCGATCGAATGATAATTCCTTCGATCGAACGATAAAATCCTTTGAATCGAACGATTTGAAGGATTTTAATCCAACGATCGAAGGAATATCCTTCGGTCAAAAAAAGTTAGCCAAGCCTATGGGGACCTTCCCCATAGGCTAATATTGACTTCGGTAACTTTTAGATGGCGAACTAGGGGGTCGAAGTTTTTTTTAAAAAGACAGTACTTTGACTATAGAATGGTCGAACGAAGGTCGAAGTAGCCCATTCGATGGTCGAAGTAGCCCCAAAAAAACTTCGAAAGTTTTTTACCTTCGATTCTTTCACTCGAGGTTAGTGAATCAGCCCCTTAGAGTATATTTTGAATGTAATACTTGTGTGTATGTTAGAAAGAAAAGGACTTGACTTGATGGAAATATGAATTACATGAGTGTGTAATGAATACATTTGCTATATTGTTTTTGGTTCTCTTTAATGTTTATATGTTTTAATAGGTACCACTTGTAATATAATATTTGTTCTATGTGTCTGTCACTATTATACTAATATTGTCATTTTGTCTTTGACTATCATGTCACTATTCTTATCTTATCCTAACATTGTGTTCTTTATTATTTAGTTCTCTTGTGTATTTTTGTTTGTGAATGTTTTACTCGTGAATAAGGTTAATACACTTCAATTGTCTTTATAGTGTTAACAGAAATATTAGTGTTGTCTCTTTAAATGTTCTCTGTTATAGTTTTTTGTCTCAAACTAACTTTACTTCTGTTTTTTATCTTTATGGGTCAGATTGATAACTCTTTTATAAGTGTATTATGTTTTACTTGTGATCTGAAACAAAACCACTTTCCATATCTAACAATCCTCCTAGATATGCCAGTTGAGTGGCCAAAACATTTTAATTTCAAAGCCTTTGTTAAGTGTCACAGTAGAGGGGACAAGACTGCGTTTTCCTGGCCAGAATGCAACAGTTTTCTCTCCTCTCACAATTGAAATTCTGCTGTGACAGATAAAGGATTTTATATGCCGTAAGTGTAAACACCAGTTCAATGCTAACTACAATTCCCACTATTCTCAGTTGCACAATATTTCAGATGCTTAACTTCTCTCACTGTTTTGTAACTTCCTCTTTTGTCAGCCCACTGTCTCAGGATCTTTTAACTACAGCTAATATATATATATTTCTAAATATATAATATTATATATTTCTAAATTTCTAAAACAGAACTCATCATATTTCCTCCAAGATCTTCCCCTGTCCCTCAGATATCACTCACCGTAAACAACACCACCTTTCATTCCACCACACAGGCTGCCTACTAATTATCTTAGACTCTCATCTGTCTTTTTCACCTCACATTCAAACACTTGCAAAATCTTGCCGTATTCAACTGCGCAACATTGCTCGAGTACGACCCTATCTCAGTTCAGAATCAACTAAAACACTGATTCAGTCTCTCATCATCTCCCGCCTTGATTACTGCAACTTACTCCTCACAGGTATTCCAACAAGTCACCTTTCACAACTCCAATCTGATCTAAACGCGGCTGCTAGACTCATTCATTTATCTCGCCGTTCAACATCAGCTGCTCCCATATGTATGTCCCTTCACTGGCTCCCAATCTCCTCTAGAATCAAATTCAAATTACTTACACTCACATTCAAGGCCCTTAATAATGAAACCCCTCCCTATATTTCATCTCTAATCTCCAAATACTCTCCTTCACGAAACCTACGCTCTGCTTCTGATCTTCTCTCACTTCTCCTCTGGTCACTTCTGCCCATTCTCACCTACAAGACTTCTCTCAGGCTTCTGCTTTTCTCTGGAACTCTCTGCCACAAGCTGTCAAACTTTCTCCTTCCTCCCAAAATTTCAAGCCCTCCTTAAAGACCCATCTGTTTAAAGAGGCCTATTCGATGTACCTTAATTAATCATTGCTGTATCAAAAATGACAGTGTTTATATAATCCTAATGTCTCAATTGTACCCTAACCTTTTAGTTTGTAAACCCTATTGTACTCTGTAATCCTTGTCTGTTATCCACCATTTATTCCCTGTTTGCTATAACTGCAGTAAAGCACTGCGTATCTTGACAGCGCTATATAAATAAATGATGATGATGATGATGATGATGATAATGATATATTTTTTAACTTTGCCTTTTTATATTCATGTATTTTTTTCTGTATCTCCTCAATCTGGATCTTTTCACCAACATGAAGGTAATATTTCATATATTATTATTGTACTGCATTTGCAGTACAAGAGGGGAGTATTATATTGTGGCTTCTGTTGTTGTTACTATTTTTTCTAATTAAATAAGCTTCAGTTCATAAAAATGCAGCTTATGTGCTTGTGCCGCTGCTAAAAAGAAAACAATTCTCCAGTATCATTGCACTTGTGTATCTTGTATCACACGTCTGCAAGTGTAAGAAAATGCAGAATTAACTTAATGGATTTATTGTTAATTTCATCTGATAACCAGTAATTTTACTACCAAATTTGTAGAAATAAATGATGCTACTAAAATGGGTCTATGTCATTCTCATTTAGGATACATATATAAAGGTACAATATAGAACTTGTTTTTCCTGGTTATGATTAATCAAAATAGTTTTGTTATAAGAAGGAAACAGTACAGGTTGTATTTGATAGTTTACACAATTACATTTTCAATTCTCTTAGAAATTTGCAAATGACACTGATATTAAGTGGAGTTGTGTCTTTGTACCATCCCACTTCCAACAACACAATTACTGGCAGCATTTGGTTGGATTTACTCCCAGCTGTCCTGTCAATTCTCTGCAACAATCCTATCAGGTGTTGTGGAGTTTCTTCATTTGAATTAACCACAAGAAAACAAACGTCCTTCACTCATATCATAAATATACAACCACTTCTCATTACTGACAGTTCATACATTAGTTTTATTAGAGTTCTTTAGCTAGTACACTAGATAAGTCAGTATTACCAGAACACCAGATATTGTCACATTGTCTCTTTGTTTCCAGGTTGGTGATCTGAGCAAAATTCCATCAGTAGCTGTTGAGATTATTCCAATCCATTCCAAATAGAACAACTATCATTGATCCCACCACTCAATGAAGGAAACTCTACATACATACAAAGAGCCATTTCATAAGTTTTCCATTCATATCTGTGATGCCTTTACATCTATTGCTTATCCTAATATCAGATCTATGGACTGATTATGAACTCTTAAGAACTGTACAGAGACTGCTGCATTAACTGAATACAAGTGACTGTTGAATATTTCTTCATATGCCTATCCAAAGCCATGATGTCTCTCTGATTGGACTTTCCCCTATAATGAACTGATGGACTGATATTGAAATGGGTTAATTTTTAAGGACCAGTAACATTAAAAAAAAATTTACAAAAATCCGTTAGTACAAATTCGAAAAACATACACCGGACTGGACTAGTTCCCGGAGCAGTCTTCTTCTCGCCGCTGCTTCTTGCCTGCTGTTTCCGGGATGAGCTGGAGGCATAAGGAACAGCAGGCCTCCAGCTGAAGAAACAGTGCGCACAATCCAACCACACTAACAGGTCAGGAAGGCAGAGTAACTCCATGAGGGCACAGCTTTCCTCACTATTGTGCTTCTTTGAGGGGCGCCTGCATCTTCTTCTAATCTAACTGGTTCCAGGAGCTCAAGGCTGATCTCCCCGAGTCCCAGCTGCTCAAACCCCCTGTAGCCTAAGCCATAGCATGACATGGTATGTCTTGCCTACTGTTCCTTTTGCCTCCCGGACATGAGATGCACGTTGCCTGTCGCTCACCCGTACCCCTGCCTGTCTCTTCATACCATGGCATAAGTAGTTCTATACACGGCCTGGAGACAGTGAAAAAGTGGCCTTTATTAATGACTGCCTTGATACACTTTTTACATGCAGTCATGCAGAGACACTCTGACTTGTCGCCACTGAAGCACAGAATGTGGGAGCGAAAGGATCCAGCAGCAGAGAGCCAGGGAGGAGAAATCCAGCGCCGCTCCATGGATGGTCGCCGTGTCGCCTTTTACGTAGAGGACAGGAAGCAGAGTTTCTGTAAGTTATTTTTTAATAAAGACTTTTTTGATTTTAAAGTATAATTTGACTTGGTGTATTTTTTTCATTGTGTACTAATGAATTTTTGTAAACATTTTTTTGATGTTACTGGTCCTTTAAGTTTTACATTCATACATTATTGAATGTGATATAGTTAAATTGTGTGAAACTGACAAGACAAAACGGGAATTGATAATATAACATTTTCTCTGTATGTTTAGTTATAGATTAGTTATGAAAACAAAAAAGGTAAAATTGTATTTGTTTAAAAAGGTTTTAGAAGGAAAGTTTCCTGTAATTACTCAATTGTATTATTGTCCCGGGTCCTCAGCTCTATATGTAGCTGGTTGTGTGTAAACGGCACTGACATAAACATAATGATAGATCCCATAATAATAGAACTTTGTCCTGTGCTAATATTAGTATTGAATAGAGTCTGGATTCCAAGACTAGTCATGCCCATAATGTAAAATCTATAAATCTATACATACATCAACCATCAGGTACATCAATCATACAGTCGTATTGATTATCTGTTTATTTCACATTGTGCACTGCATGGAATGTAAAATAGGGTCCCAACTGTTATCGGATCATGCCCCAGTATTTTTGAGATTAACCGTCCCGAGTATTGAGCGTAGATCTTGGAAATGGAAACTTAACGAATCTTTGCTTAAGGACACTGAGTGTCTATCTGAAATAAAAAGAGAAATAAACACATTTTTAGAAATACATGCTCAAGACGATACACGTGCAGTAATGAAGTGGGAAGCACTGAAGCAGTCCTTAGGGGTATTTTCATTAAACATGGGACTAGACTCAAAAAAAATCACTCCCACCGTATTTCCAATTTGTTTCAGAAAATAGCTCTGTTAGAAAAGAAACATAAAAATACTTTAGAAGGAGATACTTGGACAGAGCTTACAGCAACAAGGGAACTATTGAAGGGCAAACTGAATAAAAAATCAGTAGCAGCTTTGACTAAATGTAAAAGTTTTTATTATGAACATAGCAACAAGCCAGGTAAACTTTTAGCTAGAGCGGTTAAGATAAACCAAAATTCAGGTTTTATCTCGGCCATAAAGGCACATAACGATAAAATAGTCTATAAGAATTTGGAAATAATGCAGATAATGGAGAAATACTATTCGGAATTATATAACAGCACTACTTCCTCTAAAGAAGCTCAGGATAAATTACTCCCACAGCTACAAAATGATATTACCCGCATTGCCACAACTAAAGCAGGAGGAAATAGACTTGTTAGAACTCCCTTTATCTACAGAGGAATTACTGGGTGCCATAAAAAATACCCCCATAGGTAAAGCCCCTGGGCCGGACGGCTACACAGCCTTATTTTATAAAACTTTACATTCAGGTTTGGCAACTTTAATGATTCACGCTTTTAACAATCTAGACACAAATCCCTGCGCCCCATCTCATATGTTAGAAGCAAGTATTCCTTTAATACAAAAACCGGGTAAAGACCCTTTGACTTGCTCTAGCTACAGGCCCATCACATTATTAAATGTAGATGTTAAATTATACGCTAAGATCATAGCAGAGAGACTGAAGACATATTTGCCATTTCTAATAGATCTTGATCAGGTAGGTTTTGTCCCATACAGGGAAGCAAATGACAATACCCTGAAAGCTATTACGTTAATAGAACATGCCACTCGTAGTGGGATCCCCATGCTGGCCCTGTCAACAGATGCTGAAAAATCGTTTGACAGGGTCAGCTGGGTCTTCTTGCGAGAATCCCTGATCCAAATTGGATTGGGACAGAAAGCTTTGAATCGGATTATGGCGTTATATAACAACCCCCAGGCACAATTTAAGATTAATGGTCAGAGCCTATAAAGATAAGTAACGGGACTCGTCAGGGCTGCCCTCTATCCCCCCTTTTATATGTGCTAGTTATGGAACATCTTGCCGTAGCAATCAGGAAAAACCCAAATATTGCGGGAATTTCGATTAAGGGAATTGATCATAAACTGGCACTCTATGCTGATAATCTCTTGGCATTTGTCACACAGCCTCATATATCTCTTCCCTCCTTAATGCGGGAGTTCAGGGAGTACAGACGATTTAGTAACTATAAGATCAATGTTGATAAATCAGAGGCCCTAAATGTCTCCTTGCACCATCATACACAGACCGTTTTACAAGCCAATTTCCCCTTCAAATGGAAGACTGAATCCATAAAGTATTTGGGAATTCAGATCCCAGCGGATCTTACAAAACTTTCAGTATTAAATCATATGGCCCTGATGGGACAGATACAAGCTGATCTCAAAAGATGGCAATCACTTACTTTGTCCTGGTTTAGTCGTGTTAGCTTAATAAAAATGAACATACTTCCCCGGATCTTAGGGCTTCCTAACCTGCAAAAATACCTCCAAGCTTCTGTTTTGAGCAGAATACTAGAATGGTTCTATTACCCTAACACAAAGAAGTGGATACAAATAGAACAATCTCTACTTGATAGGCCACTGCAGGCTTTGTGGTGGTTACACCCAGTACTTAGACCCCCATCTATGGGGTATATTTATCAAAGAGTGAAGTTAATGGTGAAGTTCTGCCACTAGAGTGAAATTCCGCCACTCTCCATTAATTTCTATGGGATTTTTATAGGCATATTTATCAAAGGGTGAACTTTCACTTTCACCCATTGATAAATACACCTTTCAAAATCCCATAGAAATGAATTGAGAGCTGCGGAATTTCACTCTAGTGGCGGAACTTCACTCTTAGATAAATTTACCCCCAAGAGTCAACCTAAGATATGTAGAGAAACGTTGCTCTTAGCTGACCGATATTTACTTAGGTCTCCACATTTAATTTCCTGTGAGGGCCCCCTCACCCCGATTATAGGGAATCCAAGTTTCCCACCAGGAATGTTAAGCAATGGTTTTCTGGGTAGGAGATACAATGAAAATTTTGTTTGTTTCCAAGTGTTGGCAAATAATACCCTACTACCGATTACATCTGTATGTCTGGGGGACTCTGATTCCTTTCTGACCAAGTTTAAGTATGCACAGCTCAGACACTGGATTTGCAACCCGCAAAATAAAAACGTTAGAACTTCCTCCCCCACTTGGCTGGAAGATCTATGTATGGCAAAGACACCTACTAAGCATTTGTTTTCGGTACTATACAACCATACAGATTACAAAGAAAAGATGGTTTTACCTAAATATACCAGAAAGTGGGAAAGGGATATACAGATTGAATTTACGGCAGACCAATGGAATACCTGCTTTCTGCTGACTCATAAGTTCATATCACGTTGGTATAAATGTCCAGAAATCTTACACAAAATATTTCCATCTGTCTCGGAGTTGTGCTGGAGATGCAATAAGTCAGTGGGCACTCCGATACATATCTGGTGGTAATGTCATCTAATAACCCCTTTCTGGAAAACTGTCTTCCAAACTATTAATAAAGTGTCCTGTATTGACCTACCTTTTGACCCAGCTGTTCGGTTACTTTCAATGCTACCTGGGTCCGCCATAAACATAAGAGGACTCTTGCGGGATTTTGTCTGGGGGCTGCTCGAGCAGTGATTCCCTGCCATTGGAAATCTTCAGTTCCCCCCACAATTAAAGAATGGTATTTGGAGATGCTATAAGCTATAATTCTGGGAAACAAGAGGGGTTTATGAAGACCTGGTCAGCTTGGGTAATGTTCATGGAGTCTGATCCCAAGGAGGGAATAACCCTGGGCTAGGAGCGCATACACAGTTTCGATAATTTGGATTGTATATGGGCAATATCAAAATATGGGATGTCACAGGAAGAATCTGTTGTAGAACGGCTGAGCACTCTTTCACTTCCCTCTGTCCTTTTCCTTTTTATTTTTGGTTTTATTATCTTTTGCTTATTTTATAATTTTTGAATATTGCTGAATCCTTTTGAGCGTTCCTGTTTAATAGTATGCATCAGAGTATATGAGGTAATGGCAAACTAGTACTATTTTTGGGAAACATATCAGGCATTTGACACGCCTCTTGGTATGCCAAAATTTGATACTGTAAAAATGTGTTTATGTGAAAAACTTATTGTGGATATACTCAAGTTTTCGATGTATTTGGCCAGACACATTTTGTATCATGAGTGTACAGGATTCATTTTCTTGCTATTTGAATTTTCCTTTATTGTGAAATGCTTACTAGTGATGGGCGAATTTGCGCCGTTTCGCTTCGCCGAAAAATTCGCGAATTTCGCGCGAAATTCGCGTAACGGCGAAAAATTCGCGAAACGGCGCCGGCGTCTCGTTTTTGACGCCGGCGCCCGTTGTTGACGCCGGCGCCCGGTTTTCCGACGCCGGCGCCCGGTTTTCCGACGCCCGTTTTTGGCGCCGGCGACTTTTTTCGGAAAAAAAATTTTTTTGACGCCGGCGAATTTTTACCGCGAATTTTCACGGGCGTTTCGCGAATTTATTCGCTCGGCGCGAATCGCGCAAATTCGCCGCGAATTCGCGCATGGCGAATAAATTCGCCCATCACTAATGCTTACTTCTTTAAATAAAGAATATACAAAAAAAAAAAGTGCAGCATTGGCAGATGATTTATTAGTTGTTGTGGTAAATCCCTCCATATCCATGGTACGTCTGGTATGAGAACTTAAAGTGTTTGGGAACTACTCCAACTACAATATAAATATGTAGAAATCAGAAGTTTTACCGATAGTGATGCCAGATGACTTAAAACAACAAATTAAAAAAAAGTTTACCTTTAAATGGCAAAATATAAGTATAAAATACTTGGGCATACAAATCCCCAAGGACATAAATAAATTATACAAATTAAACTACAAAACATTATTAATGGAAATAGTAAAATCTCTCAACTCTTGGTCTCTTAAGAAACTTTCATGGATGGGAAGGATTAACGCTATAAAGATGATGATACTTCCTAAATTGCTCTTTCTATTTCAGACTATACCAATAGTGCTGCCAAAAATATATTTCAGAGAATTAAATAGACATATTAGATGTTTTATATGGAGTGGCTCTAGTAGTAGAATTGCAATAGATACCCTACACAGGTCCCGTTTGCAAGGGGGTCTGAATTTACCAAATTTGGAACTATACTACCAATCGTGCATTCTATCCAGGGTGGTGGAATATACTATGATAGATTCAGACATTCAGTGGCGAATGTTAGAAAATGATTGGGTAAATGGGAAGCTACTGTACATACATTGGTTTGGGCTAAAAAAAATAATTATCCGCCAATAATAGGGAAACATTTATTGTTGAAAGCAAGTTTTTGTATTTGGTGGGAAAATGAAAAATTAGTTAGCGCCCTATCCTTCCCAGAAGATGTTAATAGCTGAGAACAAAGACTAGACAGACCCATGTTTCTTGCAAGTATTTGGTATTCAAAATTTACAATTATCTCATATAGCACCATAAATAAAGACCCTATTCCACAGTTTGTTAAGAATAAAGAACTTTGGAATAAGAAAGACCAGTGGCGGGCCCTGCAGATACAAAATTTTGTAGGAGCTTTAAAAAAAGAAGGAATGGTAATAAGAGAGTTTACAGAATTCAAGAAGATATGTGAATTGGATAAATATGCAACACGTTTAATATCTAATCTATATAAAATACTCCAAAAATGTACATATACTGAACTTCCAAATTTTACAGAGAAATGGGAACAGGATCTAGGCTTCCATCTATCATATAGAGAATGGGAGGAAATATTTACAACTAACATAAATTGCTCTGTGAGTAATAAATACCGGAAATATTCTTATAAGTTAATATTTAGATGGTATAGGACTCTGGTGGTCCTGAAACAAATGGGCTTAAGTGAAAATGATAGATGATGGAGGTGTGAGAAGGAACAAGGGTCATTACTTGATCTGTGGGTTACATGCTCGGTATTGACAAATTTTTGGAACTCAATCTTAGCTATTTGCGAGGAAGTCACAGGAGTGTTGGCTTCATCGTGGTGCCCAGCAAATATCATACTATTTTTCGGGTTAGTTAAAATAGGAAGGGAAAATAGAGATATTTTGTTACAGTTGATAATAGCTGCTAAGTCTCTTAGCAGCAATGCCTACAGTAGGTGGCTTAACTTTCCTGCACCTCATAAATACAGCATTGGCAAAATAGAGTCCAGGTACATGTGACAATAAGTGGAGCCAGGGAACTACTATACAAATTTTAAAATAAGGAAAAATTGCTCCCATTTTTTGCCCTTTGCCCACTGCCTTCCTATCCCTAAACAAACCTTTAGACATATGTGTGGGTACAATTTGGGGGGTTATTTACTTGATAAAATTGAGTGAAACCCCAAATTGCTCAATTTTTTCAGGCTTCTCCCCAAATTGTTCAAATATTTAGAGTTTTTGTCTGAGAACTCCCAAAAATTTGGATTTTCAGGCTGACCTGATCATCAAGCGCCAACAATTTTTTGATGCCTATAGACTTTAATGGGCGTCAGTGACATTTCGCCCGCGACTAATTTTTGCCGAACCGCAAAGGGTCAAATTCACCCATCCGTATCAGGTATCAGGTAGAGATTTAAAATGGATCATTATCTCAGCCTGGCAATTTTAGGCCTGCAAGTCTATCATCTCTTGTTGGTAATCAATTTAAATGAACATAGCATTGATAAAGAGTCGAGGTTCCTCGGATCATAGACTCTTCTACATTCTGCAGCACTCCGCACATGTTTCCAGCCCCTAGGCAATGAGCAGAGTTGGGGAACAAGTCGCTCCTAGGGCACAATCACCAAGGGGCCCCTTGTAAAGGAGTAGACATGTGGAAAATAAGTGTCTGCTGATCCCTGTAATTCCTACCCCCCCCAGCATGGCCCCTCTGACCAGCTCTTAAGAAGATGATGGTCTCCTTTCGTTTCCCTCCAGATGTATCTGCAGCCTTCCAACTGAGCAATTTTTTTTTTCTTGCAAGGCATGGATTTGCTGCAAAATTCTTAATCTCATCATCAGAATTTTGTTTTAAAAACTGTGATAAACATTTGCTGGGAAAATTTTCACCATGATAAACACATTGAAAAATGACAATAGGCTATAATGCATTTTTAGTTAATGTTTAATTGTTATTGCAAATAGTGTATTCTCTAATTGCATTGTGCAATCCCTTTGGTATGTTACTTGGAAAATGACATATCATTTTGGGTCATTTTGTTACAATATTAGCCAATTTATGAAATTTTTTGATTGCTTGTTTCTGTCCATACAACTTCATTGGTCAGGCTAAATGACCTAACTACAGATTACACTAGGTGACAAAAATGTATTGATTTGTATTGTTTTTTTATTTTTTTTTATTTTAGTGATTTTATTGTTTCCTGCATTGTTCTTTGTTACTTGTTTTTGCCTGTGAATACGTTGTGGGTTATATTTAATTTGGGTGCCTCTGCACATCACATAGTTTAGTAATTCTGTGCATATTGTGCCATTAAACTGTTCTGTAGACTCCCAGTGTTTATTTTTAGGATGTTTCATGCTGGTATGTTATGAAATTCATGTCATGGGAAGTGATGAAGGAATCTGTCCTGTTTCTGTCTGGGAAAAAATTAGAAAATCTCATTAAAGCCATTAGTTGTTTTTGAGGTGTCTGTGTGACTTTTTCAATATACAATACATTGGAATCATTGGCTGGAAAAAAGTGAAAACTGTAAAATAGTTTTGCTTATCACTAGAAACGTCCTAAAAACCTTTACAAGTACCATAGCTTTGCAGTTTGGTGGTTTACATTTGATAGACATGTTTATCCATTTTATATTCTTTCCACGATTTTATGATTGCCATTGTCAGGGGTTCTTATAGCACAGAATATATATAATGGGTGCTAATAATGTAGCAGCGATGAAAATTCATATGTGCTTTTTTCATTTGGGTAACCATTTCAACAAAATGAGCTGCAAACAGAATGGTAAATGATTTCCAAGTTCTGCCACTTTATTGGTAATATTCACCAACTCATTTTCAAGTTTTTCAAGAATACTTTTTGATTGTATTATTGGCAATAGTTGACAAGCAATTACAAGTGCATTGCTATTGGTGTTGATGGCAGTGCAGGTGATTCAAGATTTTTAAAAAATTCTGTAATGGCCAATTCAATCTTCCAAATCCCAAGGCTTTACCTGGAGGTCTAACCACACGTCTTTGTTGCTGGTGAGGCGATTGAAAGTTACCACCATTTATTATAAACTATACCCACAAAAAGGACCTGATATTCATAAATGTGTAGGGCACAAAGGATTGTGGAGTATGCTTTCTGAATCTTCCAATAAATGGCACATTTACACACCACTATGCAGCTGGATATTAAACATGTGGATATGGTCATTAAAACATGCTCTGTCCTACATATTTTTTAAGATTAAAGACAAAAATTACATATTTTGTGATTTGTTTAATAATGTAAGTGATTTTGAAGATCACATGCTCTTTAGATTACAGATCATTTTATTGATTATTTTGTTACTCCTCAAAGGTGAAGTAATTTGGCAATATATCATCATTTAAAGGACATGTCCCTTAGCTTTACACATTTCTTCAGCTAAATTACTTTAAAATTAATTTTAGAAATAGTTATTTTCATTACTATTAGTCAATAATAATTACTTTGTAGGAAATAATCAAATATTTACTATATTTCTTTCATCCATCTGTCACTCTTTATCCTCTCTTCATGTAGGCTTCAGTTCAACATCTGACAGTTAGGTAGAACACAATTTTTACTGTGGGCTATCTTTCCCTAGCAGACTATGGGGCACATTTATTAACAAAGGAGAGAAACATCAATCAGATCTTTGCGTTTTTTCTAACTTGCAGGTGACTGTTAAAATCAAATTGCTGACTGGTTGCTATTGGTATTGGTATCACTGGTAATGTTCTTCTCCAATGTTAATAAATACACCCCTAACCCACTACCAGCTGACTTAAAGAACAAACTCAGAAAAAAAAACTAGCACAATAATTCTTTCACAACTCCTGCATGTAGAGAGTCAAGCTTTCTGTCACAGTTATTTTCAAAAACATTTACTGGGTAAAAAGGAGAATCCCACAAAAAGATAAATTCAACCTAACTGTCTATCAAAATCTCACTCAGACTCCTACTTCAAGAGATAATTAAGACAGACAGATTGCTCATAAAAGAACAATAAAAATTTGCTTGATTATTTCATAAACAAAAACACATTTTAATGAAGTATATTTAGATAATATCTTTTCATTAGCTTAGACGTATGTTTGATAGGTTGATGACTGTTTTATTGGAGTGTGTTTTTGTTGTAGTTTGGGAATTAGGATTTGAAAGTTAGAAAATGGATTTAAAATATGGTGAAAAAGAGATAAGGTTTATTTATTATTCCAATGTTTTTTTTTATAATTCTTTATTTAACATTTTCCAAACAGTACAAACATAAAATATAAAAAAAAGAAAAAAGAAAGGAGAAAAAAAAAAAAGAAAGGGGTATTAAGGGGGGGGGGCATCTTTACACCTCACATTCCAATATTGGCAAACTATTACACATTTTCCATATCTTCTTTTTTTTAATTTGTAGATGGGAATCTACCATCATCTACTCTAAGATCTATCTACCACCTTCTACTCCCATCAATTGTCTATATCTGATCCAAGGCTGCCAAATCTTCCAATAAATAGCACTATCATTATATTTTATCGCTGTAATTTCCTCCATTTCTCTTATCTCCTCAACAGCTTTCACCCAATTCATAAGTGCAGGCGCCTCTTTCGCTTTCCAGGTCTTAGTAATTATAGATTTGGCCGCTTGTATCAGCTGAAAGGTAAGTGGGTCCTCTAGTAGCTTATAGGTTTCGAGGTTTATATATAATAGAATTAAAGCGTAATCCTCCTTCTTAATTTTCACCTCAGTTATTTTATAAATACATGTTAGCACATAATCCCAGAAAGCTTTAAGTATGGGACAAGTTACCCATATATGTACATGTGAGCCCTCCTGTTGATTACATCTCCAGCATATCTTTGATGTCTCTGAATTCATTTTATTAAGTTTAATGGGTGTGTAGTGCCATCTAGTTACCATTTTATATATCGCTTCTCTATTTTTCATAACCTTTGTTATTTTGAAGCCGTTTTTAAAGATCTTTTTCCAAACCTCATGTGGGATAGTTTTTCCCAGTTCTTCCTCCCATTGTCGGCAAAACGGCCACGTTGTGTTTCCTTCACTGTTTAATAATCTATTATATAGTTTTGATACTGGTTTAATTATATCTTGATCCTCTTCTATTAATTGTTCCCACCATGTTGATGCTCTGTCCCAATCCTTATTCTTATTCAAATTCATATAATGGTTGAGTTGATAGAATCCCCATATATCCCTAGGATGTCTTCCCCATATTCTTTGTATCTCCTCTAGTGGGATCAACTTTCCCTCTCTCATCATGTCCTGCATTCTAGTAGGTCTTTCATCTTTTTTCTCCCACCTCGTGAGTGCCCCCCTTTCCATTCCCGGGGGGAAATTTGGGTTATTGCATAATGGTTGTAGTATATATGGGGATTTAGTCATATGGAACTTCAATTTAGTGCTGTGCCAAATTTTCAAAGAAGCGTTGATTAAAGGGTGTTGTATTATTCGCTTATTTGCCCTCCATTTATCATCCCATAATAGGTTTTCTATAGGTGTACTACTCCAGTCCTGTTCTAATTTACACCAATCTTTTTTCTCTTTCTTAGTAGTCCAGTTCAGTATTCTAGCTAGATGGATGGCTATATAATATAAATAGGGGTCAGGGACTCCTTGTCCTCCCTCTTCTTTAATTTTTGTTAGGGTCTTAAAACTTAATCTTGGGTTTTTCCCTCCCCATATAAATTTTGTGAAAAGAGTTCTAGTTGATTTGAAAAAAGATTGGGGTAGCACTATTGGTAACGTTTGTAACAGGAATAATGCTTTGGGCATTACCATCATTTTAATGGCTTGGATTCTTCCAAGCCATGAGATCTTGATATTTTTCCACTTATTGATTGTTTCTTGGAGATTTGCTAGCAGTGGGACATAATTGTCTTGGTACATTCTGTCGAGATCCCCGCTCAATTTTATCCCTAAATATTTTATGTAGGAGTTTGACCATTTAAATGGGAAATTTTCTTTGATCTGATTCGCTGTCTTTTTCTCCAAGTTTATATTCAAGATCTCTGACTTGGAGAAGTTGATTTTAAAGTTTGATACTTCCCCGAATCGGTTCAACAGATTTATTATGTTTGGTAATGTTACCCTAGGATTTGTTGTGAATAGTAAAAGATCATCTGCAAATGCTGCACTTTTATATTCCTTACTCTTTACCTTTAGCCCTGCAATGTCTCTATTGTTTCTTATATGCGCCAATAAAATTTCCATCACTAGTAAGAACAATGTTGGTGAAAGTGGGCATCCTTGGCGAGTGCCATTATATATCATAACCGTCTGGGAGAGGGTTCCGTTAATTTTTAATTTAGCAGACGGTTTATCATATAGGGCCATTATCTTATGTCTAAACCTTTCCCCAAACCCAAATTTTTCCAATGTACTTTCCATGAATGTCCATGATATTCTGTCGAACACTTTTTCAGCATCTATTGAAAATAGACACATTGGAGTCTGAGATTTTTTTGCATGTTGTATCAAAGATATTGCTTTTGCTATATTGTCCTTTGCTTCTCTTTTAGGAATGAATCCTGCTTGGTCATTGTGTATCAATTGCGGTAAGTATTGTTTCATTCTTTTTCCCAGTATCTGGGCGTAGAGCTTCATATCTAAATTTATCAGTGAGATAGGCCTATAGCTAGCCAATGTTTTGGTCTTTCTTGAAACCTTTGTCAAGGTAACATCACAGTATATATATATATGATGAATAGAAGATCAGCACACTCTGTGAAAACAAATGTTGGTTTATTCACACATTTTATCCAATAATAAAAATGTGTGAATAAACCAACATTTGTTTTCACCTAAACTTCACAGAGTGTGCTGATCTTCTATTCATCATTACTACAAACGTGATTGTGCACCTCTGACTTCGTCATTGACCGAGTGCCTGATACTATATATATATATATATATATATATATAAGCAGTTCATATATAGTTCATGAACAGAACCTTAATTACGTACACCCAAGTGAATGAATAAGGTAAAGGCACAAAATTAAAGCTTCTGACTTTTGAAGGAACTGTGAGTGAGAGCAGCTTTGGGCTCCACCAAATGATGCCACAGTGTGAGGCTTTTACACAAGAGATGAATTACATGGAGTGGTGAGATTAATCATTCACAAGTTGTAGCTCCTAAGATTATGGGTGCCTGAACAAGGTATAGTATATTGTATACATTTTGCCACACCAAATAATCCTCAATTTTGCTTTATCTAAACTTTCACTCTTAAATAATTGGAGATGCTGTAGGATTCCAGGATTGACTTTTTAACTATTAACCTCACAAATTAGTTAAATATTGTTAGGGAGCCCTGAGCATAGAAGAATGGCTGTAGGGAAATGTCTTGGGTATAGTAAAACATCAGTAGTATTTTCTTTTCCCCAGGTGCAAGTCACCATCTTTCTGCCCATGTTTCAGATCGATCACCAGTTTGTACTAAAACTGCATCTGAACATATAGGTTTGGTTTTATATGTGGTGGAGTCTAGGATTATTTAATATATTTTAGGATTGGACAAAGAGAGACCAGTTTTTTTTACCAAGAAATTTAAATTTGCTCCCTCTAGCATAGTTTTATGATGTAGTACAAAGCAAATCAGAGACATTGTCTTCCATCCTAGTTTCTGCAATTTTACAGTATTTTAAAGGCATCCCCTACCATAGTGCAATAACAGAAACCAGAAACTAGTTCAAGGACAATAGTTTAAGTAACTTGCAGTTTCTATGTCCGAAACCATAAATATAACTTTCATTTTTTTTATTTCGAAGACCTCACATATGAATGCATCTCTTTTTATATTCAGCTGATTTCAGCTGGTGATTACTAGCATTCCTTTAAGAAAGTAAAAATTGTACCATACTAAGGATTTATACAAAAGACATGATGTGCAAATCTGTGTACTGTGTGTATTTTAAAATTATTTATTTTTTGTTTCCAAGTAAACTGTTCTTTGTGTTTATTTCAGATCTAAACAAAATAATGTAACACTTTGGTAGAAATATACAACCTACAAGTCCAGCACTTGAGGTGAGTATGGCAAATATCTCCACACACACAGTGTTTTTGCCTTTGGTGCTCAGATAGGCCGGGGTCATTGTGATCCAAACACTGCAGAAGAGCAGCATGCTGAAAGTGATGTACTTGGCCTCATTAAAACTGTCCGGTAATGTCCGAGCTAAAAATGCTAAAACAAAACTAACAGCTGCCAGAAGCCCCATATACCCAATAACTGAGTAAAAGCCAATAGCTGAGCCCTCATTGCACTGAATGATGATGGTTCCAGGGTAAGTGTGAAGGTCCAATTCCTGAAAGGGAGGAGAAATGACCAACCAAGTCATGCAGATTATTATTTGAATGGATGAGCAGAACAAAACTATAGAATTGACCAGTTTGACTCCCACCCATTTTCTCCATGAGCTCCCTGGCTTGGTGGCTTTGAAAGCAACACAAACCATGATAGTCTTGGCCAGGAGAGAAGAGACAGCTATGGAGAAGGTGATTCCAAAAGTGATGTTACGCAGCATGCAGGTTATATCCACAGGGCGACCGAGGAACAGAAACACACTGAGGAAGCTCAGCTTGATGGAGACAAGGAGGAGGAAGCTCAGGCTCCTGTTGTTGGCCCTCACAATGGGAGTGTCCCAGTATTTAAGGAAAAGTCCCATTATCTGTACAGTTATAAAGAAAAATAAAGTTGACATAAAAGAAAAAATTACAGAAATTATATCATTTATGTATGAGAGAAAGTCTTCTCTTTTTGGAATGCATTGGTTCCTCTTCTCATTAGGCCATTCCATGTCTGGGCATCTAATGCAGTTTTCACTGTCTAGGTGGTAAAAGAAAATCAATCGATTATTGTCTTCTAGAAAAACAGTGTTTACGAAAATGGTACAGATTTAGGAAAGATATGCCATTGCAGTAATATATTGCGAACTGTATCAGTGGTCAGGGAAAGATTTATGTATTCAGCCCATGGTATTTTACAAATACTGTAGCCTTGTTCTTTCTCCCAGTATAATTCACCTCATCTTTCTGGTTATTCTCACATCTTTATTGGAAATTAGTTGATGTACTACTTGAGTTTGATTATGAACCTGTTAGGGGTGTCTTGGAATAGTTTTTATTATTTTACAGATCAATAATTTCCAAATGAGACCTGTTTTTAACAAAAAAAATTGAAAGTTAGAGCGTGATCTAGTTTTATTTTGACTTAAGAGAATGTTATGTAGCCCATCCTTGAGTGTGTTCAGGCAGTGTATGTTAAAGTGTCTGGACAGGACTATGCTGCTTGTGTTGGGCCACTGACCCACCTGTACCCTGGAAACTACCTGGGAACCCTGGGGTCCCATTCTCTGCCTCAAAAACTATAGACCAGTTAGTCTGAAGTCAGTGGTAGGAAAGCTTTTTAAAGTGTTAGTAAAGGATAAGATAATGGACTTCATAGCAAGTCATAAGACTATGAGTGTGTGCCAGCATGGTTTTATATGTAATAGGTCTTGACAGTCTAACTTAATTTATTTTTAGGAGAAAGTGAGTAGAAACCTTGATTCTGGAATGGCAGTGGATGTGATTTACTTAGAATTTGCTAAAGCATTTGATACAGTGCCACACAAAAGGTTACTGGTTAAATTAAGGAATGTTGGCCTGGAACATAGTATTTGTACCTGGATAGAGAACTGGCTAAAAGATAGACTACAAAGAGTGGTGGTAAATGGAACATTTTCTAATTGGACCAGTGTTGTTAGTGGAGTACCGCAGGGCTCTGTACTAGGTCCCTTGCATTTCAACTTGTTTATTAATGACCTGGAGGTGGCCATTGAAAGTACTGTTTCTATTTTTGCAGATGAGACTAACTTGTGCAGAACTATAGGTTCCATGCAGGATGCTGCCACTTTGCACAGTCATTTGTCTAAGTTGGGAAACTGGGCAGCAAACTGGAAAATGAGGTTCAATGTTGGGAAACTGGGCAGAAAACTGGAAAATGAGGTTCAATGTTGGGAAACTGGGCAGAAAACTGGAAAATGAGGTTCAATGTTGATAAATGCAGGTTATGCACTTTGGCAAAAATAATATATAGTAATATGGTTTGTGTCAATGCCAAAGAAATATATATATGTATATGGATAGGTACTACTCCAATATAATTAATAATTCAAAAACAAATATTGGAGTTAATCATGGAGAATATACTCACAATTCACCCCAGTCCTAGGGTGTAGGTCCAAGACAAAAGGAAGGTGTGAGTATCTCCAACAATAATGAATCAATCAATTAAAACATTGAAAAATTTATTAGGACATAAGAGCAAGACCTGATAAAAAAGAAAAATAATATAAATGCAAGTTATACACTAAATGGCAGTGTGTTGGGAGTTTCCTTAAATGAGAAGGATCTTGGGGTCTTTGTAGATAACACGTTGTCTAATTCTGGGCAGTGTCATTCTGTGGCTACTAAAGCAAATAAAGTTCTTGAATAAAAAAGAGCATTAACTCAAGGGATGAAAACATAATTATGTCTCTTTATAGGTCCCTGGTGAGGCCTCATCTGGAGTATGGGGTCAGTTTTGGACTCCAGTCCTTAAGAGGGATATAAATGAGCTGGAGAGAGTGCAGAGACTAAGTGCAACTAAACTGGTTAGAGGGAGGGAAGAGTTAAATTATGAGGGGAGACTGACAAGGTTGGGGTTGTTTTCTCTGGAAAAAAGGCGCTTGCGAGGGGACATGATTAGACTTTACAAGTACATTAGAGGACATTATAGACAAATAGCAGGGGACCTTTTTACCCATAAAGAGAATCACGTACCAGAGGCCTCCCCTTCAGACTAGAAGAAAAGAACTTTCATTTAAAGGAACAGAGTAGGGGGTTCATCACAGTGAGGACAGTGAGGTTGGGGAATGCACTGCCGGGTGATGATTCAGTTAATGACTATAAGAGGGACTTGGATGATTTCTTGGACAGACATAATACAAAGGCTATTGTGATACTAAACTCTATAGTTAGTATAGATATGGGTATATATCATTTATGTGACAGTAGGGAGGGGTGTGTGTATGGGGCTGGGTTTTCATTTGGAGGGGTTGAACTTGACAGACTATTTTCAACCCAATTTAATGATTTAACTAATTTTACAATAAAGGATGCAGATTCCAGAGCTGTTTTGGCCAGCAAAATAACTGGTTTTATTTAAACTGAACACTTTCATAGAGAAATGAACAGTTGCTTCACACATACAATGGTGACATATCCCTCCCAGAGGTAAAATAGACAAAGTGTAAGTTACCATATTCCTGAGGCAAATCCTCCCTTAGAGTAATGTGCTGTTCTTTTGGAATCCTCAGCCTGGGGTCTTGTACAGTATATTTGTACCCTACCTGGTCCTAAACTCATCCACTGAAATCCCTGTACTAGTGGTTCACGCACCAAGGGGTCCTAACCCCACTATTCCTCCTCATTGGAGCCTCATTGGAGCCTTCCTCTTACTCCTATTCTCATACTCCTAGAGCGACTATAACAAAACTAGCTAACCTTACCTAAGACTTCAACAACTGGAGCCATGGACCTGTAACAACCTCCCAGAGAGATGAGGTCCCAGGAAAAGCCTCTGTGCTATAAACTCTTATACTTTTAAATTCTGCCACCTACTGGGCAAACCATAACTAGATCAGCTTACAAGGGACCCAGGAAGAGCAGCAATAGCTGTTTTGTGGATTAAAGGACAGCTTAGGTGTCCCAACCTATAGTGAGTAGGGATGTAGCGAACTGTTCGCCGGCGAACTAGTTCGCGCGAACTTCGACTGTTCGCGTCCGCCGCAAGTTCGCGAACGTCGCGCGACGTTCGCCAATAGGCGTTCGCGTCAAAATCGGTCGCCCATTCGACCATTCGATCGCTAAAATCGAACGATTTTCGTTCGATTCGAACGAAAATCGTTCGATCGAACGATTAAAATCCTTCGATCGTTCGAATCGAACGATTTTCGGATGATCGAAGTTCGCGAACAGTTCGCGAACAGTTCGCAAATTATGCCGGTGTTCGCGAACGGCGTTCGCGAACACATCGGCGGCGGTTCGCTACATCCCTAATAGTGAGAACAACCCTCAGTGTCTCTACAGTTACAACATTTGAAAGCATAGTTAAAAAGTTATGGAAAGTCATCACAATAACATGAGAACCCTTCCTACAGCATTGTGTTAGGATGTAGTATAAAGGAAACCAGAGATAACCAGCAGCAGGGTTTCTATAGTAAATAGTCTTATGTAAATGTATCATGTCTATTAATTTGGTGTGAGAGGGAAATCCTACCTCCCAGTCCAGTAGGGAAACATAATAACAGAGGAGTTTGCAAGTAATTTGCATTGGTTATGTAACCTTGCCGATATTCATACCAGTTCTATTGGAGATCTCACCCTCAGAACATGGGACACAATCATAAAAGCAGGACTTTTCTCTAGGCTTCATTGCCTTCCTGAAACCAAAGGGACAGCTGGGTGAGCTCTGAGATCTTGGGACCTGAAAAGGCAAAATAAAATACATGAAGTTTTTAGTTACAGAAATGAAATCCCTTAACTTGAAACCTGTTAATAAAAACTACAAAATGCCAATCTCTCATAGATTCCATTATAAGTAAATAATTCTAATGATTACAAATGATTTCCCTTTGATCTAAACTGCATGAATCCATACTGGTGGCAAAACAATCCTGCTGGGTGACTATGAAGATTTTCATTCATCCAGGTCATGGTATATCTAGTATAGGTAAATCTAAAAACAACTGGACTTGCTGAGTAATCAATGAAGACGTTTCTGGGTCCTGAATCCTGCTGGGTTTATTTACTGTTAAAATGACTTTAGGTATGATAATCCCGATTACAGAAATATCCATTGTCTGGAAAACACCAAAAGCATTCTGGATAAAAGGTCCCATACCTGTATAATGGCAGATTTATGATAATCAATTAAATTTTGTTCTTTTTTAATCCGTTTTGAATTAAACCGCTGTAGAAATTACACTCACTCACTCCAGAATGAGAAAATAGGTATTTTATCTAAAGTACATTGGATTATTGTGTATGCCAAAATAGGTGAATATGAAAGTATATATGAAAGATTGGTATATGTCTATAAGAAAGAAACACAGTACAGAGAGATACAGTAATGTAGAGATCCCCAAACAGGAGCTTGTGAGCAACGTTACTCACCAATCCCTTGGATGTTGCTCCCAATGGCCTCAAAGCAGATGCCTATTTTTTAGTTGAATAAAAACCAGGTGTCCTTCCAAACAGAGCCTCCTATTGGGCTACAAAATGGCCAATCATACTTACTTTGCAACACTCTTTTTACATCTGAATGTTGCTCACAGGTATAAAAAGTTTGGGGATCCAAGTTATAAAGTGTCCCATCAGAGGTATCCCCATGTACAATGACCATTCCACAACCACATTCCCCTAGATTTTGCTTCTAGGATTTACAGAGCTTTAAAGGAAGGGGAAGAGGAGACAACTGACCTTGTTGTCTTGGGTTTTCCATTCTATTAAGTCTAGTGAAATATTTAGTTCCATTCCTGGTGGTGCCCAGGGCACGTACAGTCCAACATTGTTTATATCCAGAGTGGCATAGGAATTATTGGAGAAATTTACAATCCAGTATGAAGTATCAAACTCTCCTTTTTCATTAAAGGAATTCTTATGACTGGAACTGTCTGTGAACTGGACATTTTTCAAGTAGTGAGCCAACTATAAAGTGCAAAGAGCAAAACTATCACTTACTAAAGGTTCTTGCCTTTGTTGACAGCAAATATCAGCAGCTTAAAACAATATTAAAGGAACAGTCACATCGAAAAATGAAAGTGTTTTACAAGTAATAAATATTTAATGCAGTGTTGCCCTGCACTGGTAAAACTGGTGTGTTCAGAAACTCTACTATAGTTTATATAAACAAGCTGCTGTGTAGCCATGGGGGCAGCCATTCAAGCATAGGATACACAGTAGATAACAGATAAGTACTACTATAGTTTATATAAACAAGCTGCTGTGTAGCCATGGGGGCAGCCATTCAAGCATAGGATACACAGTAGATAACAGATAAGTACTACTATAGTTTATATAAACAAGCTGCTGTGTAGCCATGGGGGCAGCCATTCAAGCATAGGATACACAGTAGATAACAGATAAGTACTACTATAGTTTATATAAACAAGCTGCTGTGTAGCCATAATGTTGACATAGTTACATAGTTAAATTGGGTTGAAAAAAGACAAAGTCCATCAAGTTCAACCCCTCCAAATGAAAACCCAGCCCCATACACACACCCCTCTCTACTTTTAATTAAATGATATATACCCATATCTATACTAACTATAGATGTTAGTATCACAATAGCCTTTGTATTATGTCTGTCCAAGAAATCATCCAAGTCCCTTTTATAGTCATTAACTGAATCAGCATCACAACATCACCCGGCAGTGCATTCCCCAACTTCACTGTCCTCACTGTGATGAACCCCCTACTCTGTTCCTTTAAATGAAACTTCTTTTCCTCTAGTCTGAAGGGGAGGCCTCTGGTACGGTGATCCTCTTTATGGGTAAAAAGGTCCCCTGCTATTTGTCTATAATGTCCTCTAATGTACTTGTAAAGTCTAATCATGTCCCCTCGCAAGCGCCTTTTTCCCCCCAGAGAAAACAACCCCAACCTTGTCAGTCTCCCCTCATAATTTAACTCTTCCCTCCCTCTAACCAGTTTAGTTGCACTTAGTCTCTGCACTCTCTCCAGCTCATTTATATCCCTCTTAAGGACTGGAGTCCAAAACTGCCCCCATACTCCATATGAGGCCTCACCAGGGACCTATAAAGAGACACAATTATGTTTCATCCCTTGAGTTAATGCCCTTTTTTATACAAGAAAGAACTTTATTTGCTTTAGTAGCCACTGAATGACACTGCCCAGAATTAGACAACTTGTTATCTACAAAGACCCCAAGATCCTTCTCATTTAAGGAAACTCCCAACACACTGCCATTTAGTGTATAACTTGCATTTATATTATTTTTGCCAAAGTGCATAACCTGCATTTATCAACATTGAACCTCATTTTCCAGTTTGCTGCCCAGTTTAGACAAATCACTGTGCAAAGGGCAGCATCCTGCATGGAACCTATAGCTCTGCACAATTTAGTATCATCTGCAAAAATAGAAACAGTACTTTCAATGGCCACCTCCAGGTCATTAATAAACAAGTTGAAAAGCAAGGGACCTAGTACAGAGCCCTACGGTACTCCACTAACAACACTGGTCCAATTAGAAAATGTTCCATTTACCACCACTCTTTGTAGTCTATCTTTTAGCCAGTTCTCTATCCAGGTACAAATACTATGTAATTTAACCAGTAACCTTTTGTGTGGCACTGTAACAAATGCTTTAGCAAAGTCTAAGTAAATCACATCCACTGCCATCCCAGAATCGAGGTCTCTACTTACCTTCTCATAAAAAAGAAATTAAGTTAGTCTGGCAAGATCTATTATGCATAAAACCATGCTGGCACAAACTCATAGTATTATGATTTGCTATAAAGTCCAGTATCTTATTCTTTATTAACCCCTCGAAAAGCTTTCTTACCACTGACGTCAGACTAACTGGCCTATAGTTTTGAGGCTGAGAACGGGATCCTTTTTTGAATAGAAGCACCACATTAGCAATTCGCCAGTCTCTTGGCACTATGTCAGATCTCAATGAATCCTTAAAAATTAAGTAAAGACGTTTGGCAATCACTCGCTAATTACCCTGGGATGAATACCATCTGGCCCCAGACCTTTGTTAATCTTAACATGTTCTAGTCTCTTTTGAACTTCTTCATGTGTGAACCATGCATCATTAGTTGTATTACTAGAATTGGGACTATTAAGAAAGAAACCTTCACTTACTGGTTCCTCATTTGTGTAGACAGATGAATAATATGAGTTCAGAATCTGCGCTTTTATTTTGTTTTCATCAACCATCTGAACCCCCCCCCCTCTGATAGTAAGGGTCCCACCCCTTCCTGCTTCATTTTTTTACTATTAACATATTTAAAAAATAATTTTGGATTTTTTTTTTTACTGGCCTCCTTGTACCTTATAAATGTTTCGGCTGTCCCAGCTAACTTGAAAGCCTTAAAAGCAGGTCATTTCTTACCCACCTCAACACCAACGCTTCTATTGAACCAAAAAGGTTTTGCTTTGCAACGACGTTCCTTGCTTACAAGTGGAATATACTGACAAGTATATTTATTAAGCAGCATTTTAAAGACTTCCCATTTTTGTTATGTGTTTAACCCTGTGAAAAGCATTTCCCACTTAATATGTTGCAGAGATGCCCTTATACTGTCAAAGTTTGCACGTCTGAAATTTTACCTGACAAACTCTATGCATTTGCAGCATACAGCATAGGTTACTACCTTCCCCAGTAATTATAATCACGTGATACCCCAAGCCTCTGCTCGTGTTCACTAAAAATGACACAGGCACAATGTATTTCTGTAGAAGCTAGTTGTCATCATCTTCTTTGGCTTCTTCCATTTGTTCTTCATTCCAGTCCTGGCAGGAAGAAAAGAAGAAAGAAGCAAAAGAAGATCTCTGAAATGAGTTTTAATGAAATAGGAGCATTGGACTGTCAGATAAGTGATATAAGTCACCGGGGATGCTAGTAATTCAAAAATGTTCATTTTCACAGTCAGTATCTTACTTTTGTTCATGTAGATATCATGTACATGGCCAGTCATACAGAGTACTGTACTTTCAGAAAACTGTCAGCAATATATGTAGCACCGCTAGTGGTAACATAAGCTAACACTGCACCTCTTCAGTGTATATTGCACTGACCCAGTGTATATTCTTCCAGTACCATACTACCATCTTGGGAGAGGTCCTAAATGACAAGTGACAATGTTCAGATAAATTAGTAGCCTTTGTGGCAGGAATTTAAGATTTATTCTCAGTTCCAGAAACATTGTTCCATAGGCTATAGTAGGATTGAGTATCCTTAAGAGCCTGTGGATGAATAAGAGTAAATGTAGACTCCCCTTCGGCAAGCTACCGTCACAAATATTGTTACTGAAAATGATACATCTATATTCAGGGCCGCCATCAGAAATCACGGGGCCCCACACAACAAAATTTTCGGGGCCCCCCCTCACGACACCTCCCCTAACACGCCCCTAACCACGCCCTCATCTTAACCACGCCCCCCCCCAAACCACAAAGGTCACATGGACACATTCACAAACCGCAAATAAAATCATTTTGGCAAAAGGGTTATTAAGCCTGCCACCACATCAAGGTAGACTCTTTAAGCAGGTACCTGCTCTAACCTAAATTGCACTTTGTTTTACAATTATTATATGTTTAAATTGTACCAATAAGAGCCATTTTGTTTAACCCCTTGGTCAAAAAACAACCAGTCCTAATAAGGACAATGGAAGATTGAAATGTGCCCATCTATCTAGCATGTCTAATGTATACACACATTTATTGTATAATGCATTTTATGTATACATTAAAAAAAACTGAAACCTAACCACTGGACAATTATACAGTGCAATGGCACTGTGATTGAAAACATATAGGCCATCAATAATAACTTTGATTAGTATAAATAAACAGATATACACCATATTTTTATAATAAACAAAATTACTTTTATTAATATGAATAAATAAAGAACATAAGATATAAAACTATTTTTACAATAAAAATAAGAACTTTTATTAGTATGAACTGTTCAGAAGTATAAATAGAAACCTAGTTGTACATGATTCATGATCTAACCACTGGATGATTATAAAGTGCATTGGCAGTTTGTGATTGTTTGTAAACATATAGGCCTTATATAACTTATTTTTATAGCAAACAAAATAACTACTTTTATTTGTATGAATAAATAAGATATAAAACTATTTTTACAATAAAAAATAAGAATTTTTATTAGTATGAATAAATAACATTTAACTTTTTAGAAGTATAAATAGAAACCTAGTGGTACGCGATATAAAACTATTTTTACAATAAAAAATTAAGAACTTTTATTAGTATGAATAAATAACATTTAGAAGTATAAATAGAAATCTAGTGGTACATGATTGATGAAGTAACCAGGATACTCAAAAAGATATGACTGAAAGTGTCAAGTGCTTTGTAAAACCATGTTCTGAAGCTTATTGCAAATAGTGATATACACAGGGCTCAAAGTCTCCTCACTTTACTGCTTGCAAAATCTTTGATAAGTTCTTTGAAATCCAGGTGATTTGCAAGTTCGTGTTCAATAGAAAGCATTGCCAGGCTATTCAGTCTCTGTTCACTCATTGTTGACCGTAGATAGTTTTTAATCAAGGACAGTTTGCTGAACGCTCTCTCTCCTTCAGCCACTGACAGAGGAAGTGTGATGAAGATACGAAGGGCAACACACACCTGTCCAAATATGCCTTCAAGCTGCAGGTCATAGATACAATTTAATAATTCCAGTTGACCAAGAGACCCTTCAAATGTTTCATTGTAGACCTTACGAAGATGTTGTAACTCATCCAGTAACGAGTCTGTAAGATCTTGAGGGTATTTGGCAACCAGCAACTTGGTGGATGCTTCTAGATCTTCATTTGTTAGCTTCCTCAACTTCAATATTGGAGCAAATAAATTGCATATTTCTTCCATTGATTTAAATCTCTGATCTAGGTCAGAAATGATAGTGTCCAGGGTCACGAGAAAAACATTGACTTTAAAAACAGCTTCAGGATCTTCCAGTTGACCAGGAGTTTGTGACTTCTTTCGGCGAATCTGTTGTGTGTTCATAAGTTCAGCCGGAATCTCCATGCCATCAGCAACCAATCTAGCCTCTGAGAGTAGAGCAGGCCACTTTTCTCTAAGAGATTTCATTTCTTCTGCCAATGCTCTTATATTTGCGGCTCCAATCTCCATGGAAACTGACCGTGCCTGCAGAATTTTGTTCCTCTCATCAAAACACTGTAGAACTTTTAGCCAAAAAGTTGCAAGTAGAATTGCACGGAAAGAAGAAAAATAATTATACAGCCCCACAGCTTCTGACTGTGCATCACTTGTAAGCCTTCTAGAGGAAATTATCTTCTCAAGTGCTTGGAGAATGCTTGGCAGCTTCTTAGCGACAGGCCGAATTGCTTCAACTCTTGAACTCCATCTAGTGTCACTTAGACCATGCAGTGAACCAGCAATTTCCTCAGTTAGGGTATGCCACCTCTCAGGACTGTTGCTAAACAGGACGTACAATCTATTCACACTTCCAAAAAATGTCTTCACTTCAGGACAGCTGGATGCTGCATGCACGCCAACAAGGTTTAAAGAGTGTGCAGCACAGGGGCAAAAAATGGCTTGTGGATACTTCTCCAGGATTCTGGATTTTACTCCTTTAATTCTTCCAGCCATGTTGGCTCCGTTATCATACCCTTGCCCTCTGCAATCTTTGAGGTCGATGTTGTGCTCACGCAATCTTGATGTTAGCATCTCAGCAATTTCCTCACCAGTCTTCTGAAAAAAATCAAAAAATTCAAGAAATCTCTCTTGAATGCACCACTTACCTGTCTGTGAACATCTGTGCACATAACGTAAAACGATGACATTCTGCTCAGTATGGGAAATATCTGGGGAAGCATCGCATATCACTGTAAAATAGATAGCCTCTTGCCTTTCGGAAAGTATTGCATTGAGAACATGCCGTCCACACAGATTGATGAATTCATTCTGGGTTCCCCATGATAAATAATGAGCTGGAAGTTTTTTCCCTTTTTCTTGGCTTCTCTTCACTTTGTCTAGGTGCTCCTTTAGGACAGCATCATAATGGGCAATGAGCTCTAGGATACCGAGAAAATTCCCATTCTGAATGTCTCCAACTCTTTGCGAACTCCCTCTGAATGCCAAATTTCTTGAAGCAAGAAACAGAGTTACATCAAGAAGCCTCTCCAGGAGCACAGTGAATTTCTCTGCTTCCACTGCCAAAGTTCTTTGAATGTCATGGTCTACACCCTGTCCACCAACAGATTTCTGAAGGCATCGCCAGCTCCAGTAGTTCTTCCTGTGCTGTGCTGAATGTTCATGCTCTGGCAATTTTTTGTACAATTTGTGCCACTTTGACTTCAGTGGATCATACCCTTCCTTTCTGCAAAGAGAACTTCCTGTTTTATTGGCAGAGTCTGTTGAAAAAGCAAGGCAAGTTGTACAGTACAAGACTTTCTTGCTGTCGCTCCATCTTAGCCAATCCCTTAGGATCTTTTCACGTCCATTCGGTGATTTTGAATACAAGTGGAATTCACTAAAGGCCTGGCCGTCACAATCCTTGGGCAAAGACTATACAGTTTTCAAGAGATCTTGTTCACTCATCAATCCAGCAAGAACGATGTACTCTCTAGATTTACCTCTCAGAGTGTCTGGCCATAATGCTGGGTCTTTCCAGTTAACACCTGATAAACCTTCATGACTTTCAAATGCCTCACTCAAGAAATCTTCAGAGGCATTGATGCTTGACAGACTGCATGACCTATATTCTTCCATCAGCGTGTCATTGTTAACAGCAGACATGTTGCAGGAAGCATTCTCTTCGATTTCTGTGGTGGGCAAGGAGATGTCACATGAAGGCAAAATACAATTCTCGCTGCAGGAAACTGGCTCCTCTTGGACATTGTTTAAAGATGTGCTGACAATTGGCCCAATGACTTTGCCAGCATCCATACGATCTTCTCTTGCATCTTGACTGCCACTGTTAGATTTTTTAAAGTATTGGAGCAATGGTTTCTTGTTTTTGATTTTTTCATCTTCATGCTCTCGCCCTCGCTTCTCCTTTCGTTTCTGAGATCCAGACTTATGCTGATACATTCTTGTAGCTGTGATGAAGGCCCTTTAAAATCTTACCTTTTTTTATGCAAGGTGAATAAGATGGAGCCCACTTGTTACAAAGTGTAAACAAAATACCTCTTGACAAAAAAAGTTAAGAACAGATTATGGACACAAGGGCAATTACAAAAACAGCAGATAAAGTGCAAAATGTAAAAAGTGCAAACTGAAAAATAGTGCAAACCGATGCAAACGTATCACACTACGGACCAAAATCCTAGCAAAATTACCAAAACCCAAGGCAAAAATTAAGTAATACAAATAAACACAAGTGCAAAAGTATCAATGTATCACACTAGGGACCAAAATCCTAGCAAAAGTACCAAAGCCCACGACAAAATAAATAAAGTGCAAGTTTTCAAAAAATAAAGCTCTACAGTAAACCCACAGCAGAAAAAGTTAAAATAATAAAAAAAACAGCTAAGCACAAGGCACCACAAAGCAGCTAGGCCTGTAAATGCAAAACCTATATATATTTATATACAAAAAAAAAAAACTGTAAAGATGATGGCAAGCAAAGTAAAAGTCCTATGAAATGTCAGAAAAACCCAAAGTGCAAATAAATCTACATTATAGGACAAAAAGAAGGTATTGGAACCAGTATAAAAATAATGCTAATAAATCTCAAGCACACAACTAACAAAACACGTAAAGTGCAGAACTATACAAAAAGGAAACACCACCAAAACAACTAAAGAGAACAGCTGATACAATGACCACAACGACACAGAGATAATAAACTTTTATTAATAAAGTCAAGTGACAACAGATGTAAAACAACAACAGCAAGTGCAATACTTACCTGTTGTCTTCACCTCCATTCAGCAGGAGGGCTTCAAGGCTGAGAATGACGTCATGCAAACAGCTGAGCCACTCCTGCTAAATACCAACAGTTCCTGTTCTTTTGCAGCTGTGATACAGTTTAGCTGTTTAAAAAAGGAAGGGAGAAAAAAGAATTCACATTATGTCTCAGAACTAAAAAAAATTGGTGGCCAAGAGTTTCATAACAGGATTAAAAAAACAATTGGTGACTGGGAGACTTCTGACAGGACTAAAAAAGAAAAAAACAATAAGTGTTCAGGAGTTTCACAACAGTGATTAAAAAAACAATTGGTGACTGGAAGACTTCTTCCAGTATCAAAAAAGAAAAAAACAATAAGTGTCGAGGAGTTTCATAACAAAAAACAATAAGTGTCGAGGAGTTTCACAACAGTGATTAAAAAACAATTGGTGACTGGAAGACTTCTTCCAGTATCAAAAAAGAAAAAACAATAAGTGTCGAGGAGTTTCATAACAAAAAACAATAAGCGTCGAGGAGTTTCACAACAGTGATTAAAAAACAATTGGTGACTGGAAGACTTCTTCCAGTATCAAAAAAGAAAAAACAATAAGTGTCGAGGAGTTTCATAACAAAAAACAATAAGTGTTCAGGAGTTTCACAACAGTGATTAAAAAACAATTGGTGACTGGAAGACCTTTTACAAGACCAAGAAAAATAACTAGTGACCAGGGCTCCTACTAAAGTTACATAAAAACACAATTCAGGGGAATACCAGAGCTAGATTGGCAGCCATGTGTCACAAAAAAAAAAACACTACTGCAAGTCAGGGGCCCTGCATGGGGATCAGGGGGCCCATTGGGGGATATGGGGCCCGGCATGGGGATTCAGGGGCCCTCATTGAGGGTTCAGGGGCCTGCATTGGTGGGATATGGGGCCCGGCATGGGGATTCAGGGGCCCTCACTGGTGTCTCAGGGGCCCTGCATTGGTGGCTCAGGGGCAGTATGGGGTTCAGGGGTCCGCATTGGCAGCCAGGGTCACAAAAAAAAAAAAAACACTGCTGACCAGGCCCTCTGCAAATCAGGGGGCCCATTGGGGGATTCAGGGGCCCTCATTGGTGTCTCAGGGGCCCTGCATTGGTGGCTCAGGGGCAGTATGGGGTTCAGGGGCCTGCATTGGCAGCCAGGGTCACAAAAAAAAAACACTGCTGACCAGGCCCTCTGCAAATCAGGGGCCCTGCATGGGGATCAGGGGGCCCATTGGGGGATATGGGGCCCGGCATGGGGATTCAGGGGCCCTCATTGAGGGTTCAGGGGCCCTGCATTGGTGTCACAGGGGCAGTATGTGGTTCAGGGGCCCTGCATTGGTGGCTCAGGGCAGGGCCCTGCATTGGTGGCTCAGGGCAGGGCCCTGCATTGGTGGCTCAGGGCAGGGCCCTGCATTGGTGGCTCAGGGCAGGGCCCTGCATTGGTGGCTCAGGGCAGGGCCCTGCATTGGTGGCTCAGGGCAGGGCCCTGTATTGGTGGCTCAGGGCAGGGCCCTGCATTGGTGGCTCAGTAAGGGGTTGGTGGCTCAGGGGCAGTATGGGGTTGGTGGCTCAGGGGCAGTATGGGGTTGGTGGCTCAGGGGCAGTATGGGGCCCTGCATTGGTGGCTCAGGGGCAGTATGGGGCTCAGGGGCAGTATGGGGTTGGTGGCTCAGGGGCAGTATGGGGCTCAGGGGCAGTATGGGGCCCTGCATTGGTGGCTCAGGGGCCCGCATTGGTGGCTCAGGGGCCCGCATTGGTGGCTCAGGGGCCCTGCATTGGTGGCTCAGCGGCAGTATGGGGCTCAGGGGCCCGCATTGGTGGCTCAGGGGTTACATTGGTGGTTCAGGGGACTTACCTGCTTGTGCTGGCGTCTTCTTCTTCCTCCAGGAGGGTCTTCTTCGCCGTCCGTTCGCCGTCCGTTCGCCGTCTCCAGGAAGCACGTCCTCCTCCAGCGACGTCCTCGATCTTCTGACTGCAGGCGGCAGTCGGCGGCGGCTTAAATAGAGTTGCGCCCGTGCGTACTGACGTCACGCGTACGCACGGGACGCAGCTCAGTGGAGAAAAATGCAGGGCAGAGTTAGGTCGCGGCCGGGCCCCCTGGAAGCGGGGAAATCCACCGGGCCCGGGAGGACTGTCCCCCCAGTGACCCCCTGATGGCGGCCCTGTCTATATTTATAACCAGTATTTTATTTATTTCATTTACTGTTTCTGCTTGACTGCATGAAAATCACTATAACTGGCACCAGACTACAAACTACAAAACAATAAACTATAGAGTCCAATTCAATAAAAACTCTTTATTTACCCCTACACATTGATGACATTTGTTTTACAGCTTTGAGATCAGTAGATGTAGATGAGCATGTAGATTGTTCAGTCTTTAGGGCCAAGTTACTGTATGAGGACCTATTTGATTGTCACAGGTTGGGTGTGGAGAAGAGTGGAAATGCTTGCTAAGTGGGTAGAGGCTCATGTGCTGCAGTCTAGTAGAGTATAATTCAGCACCAACATTGGTAATGGTCTCAGGAGTTTGTGGTGCAGAGTGAGGCTTACCTGCTCCCACTTGTGCGGTTGTGTCTGGTGGCCACCATGACAGGTGTCCTGTTCACTCCTGTGGAGTTTCAGTTGGCTACCATCCCAGTGCACTGGTTAACAATTTCTATATACAGTATATAATGTTTTGTTAATGGTTGTTTTGTAAAATAAAGCTGTGGCCTTTCAAATCCCTCCTGGATAACAATGTGCAAAATTCTGAGCAAAGTTTTGCTGCAACAATGACGCCCACCAATAGGTAAAAAAAATAGTTTTGCATCAAAAAACTTTTTTTATTTTTGCCTTGAGCGACAAGAAAAATTTGACGCCTATAGACTTCTATGCATTTTGGAGAATTTTCTCCATTTTACAGGGTTTTGGCAAAGGGAAATGCGTAAGATTTGCCCCATCACTAATCCTGGACTTTGTGTGAATTTGTTGTGGGGGGGTTATGAGGTCAGAAGGGTGGTTCATTTGGTAATGTTCTGGGGGGAGAGGGCAAAGACCATAATGCTGCCTTGGTTGTAAAGAAATGCCTGAGAGATATGGAATCTGACAGTCAGCTTGCACTTTTAAAACATACAATTAAGAAAAAACATCAAAAGATTTGGAGGCTACAGAAGGCTGAGATATATTTAACTCAACAAAATCCTCTATTGACATTTCAATGCAAAAACTAGTCCCAAACTTTTGTTTATATATATAGTTTGATATATGTATATTACCTGTTGCTTATAATCAATTATCTTCCTGTTCTTATCGGAGTTTTGCTTATCAAGTGACACCACTATATCATTCAGTGCATGGGACATTAAATCAACTGCCAATTCCATACTGAATATACCAAATCCATCATTATATTCTGGTAGATCTGAAAGAAGTCGCGTAGAACAAGAATAAATCTGTCGCTTCCAAACCATGTGCCAGAGTGGGCAGGAAAAATATTCCGTCCAAATACTGTCAAGTAAATTGTCCTCGGGGTAATAATGCGGATGGAATCTGTCTGCAAATTGTCTAATTTGTGATTCATTTTGATAATGTACAAGATTTGGATTCAACGCCAACCCCCCATGATATAATTCAGGTACAACTTTCAGAAGAGTCTTGTAATATAACCAGTTAGTAGTAAAAATCAGTGTCTTTTCCTGGAGCACATCACGCAATTTATATAATCCCTGCTCATCATTTCTACTAACTGTTCCACAGAAAATGATCACATTTGTCGAGACGTTTTGGAGAGTCATAAAGGAAGTTTGTATATAGGGAGACTGTATCATGACTCTGAACTCAACACAGATGCCCTCACTGGAGAGATAAGTCATCAGAAGTTGACAATCTCTCTCTCCGGTCTCATCTTTGCTTTGAATAATTCCAACCCAAGTCCATTCAAAATATTTCAGTATTTTGATCAGAGCAGAATATTGGCCTTCATTACTTTGTACTGTCTGGAAAAAATACGGGAAGGAGACCCTGTCACTGAGCCATGGGTCTGTAGCTCCGTAACTGATCTATTGGCATGAAAAAAAAAAACAATTTAAAAAAAAATATTTATATTATTTAATATTATTTTCTCTACACTAAACACACTATGTCAAAGACAGGACCACTACTGGTCTCCACCAATGTCTGTACAGACACATTTGCCTCTTTGTCTGAAACTATGAGCCAATATTGTCATCTCTTATGTATCTGTCTTTCCTTTAATATCCTTTTTTCCAGTTGGTAGCTTTAAGAGAAGCCATTTCCATCCCTCCTTGTACCAGTGAAGCTTGCAATCTAAGCGCTCAAGGGAATCTGCCATGATTTTTATGGTTAACCTTTTATGTATAAATTACACAGTTTACATTGTACATTGTATTTTTCTTAGCTGTAATATTGATGTGGAGGTGCCATATCAGTGCATTGTGCCTGATCCTGAGCTTTGAGAAGGAACCAGAACTGGATGGAACAGGATGGAACTGCTTTGAGACAGCTATTGCTTCTCCCCTTCTCGTTGCATTTCAGTACGACCCAAGTCCTGTTCCCACCTAGTGGTAGACATGAGAATAGCACCCAAGCAGGAAAAGCATAGGTTTTCCTGCGTGGGTGCTATTCTCATATCTACCACTAGGGAGCAGTTTTAGCAATGCAAACAAAGCCTTGAGCAGAGGTGTCAGGGAGCTGCTGTCTGGTTAGCTGTGCATTGTTCTGTTGATGCCACAGTTTAAATAGTGGCTCAGGCTAGTACTTATCCCTGTGAGGATCCCAATTGATGTGATATATCCAATTTTCTGGACTTGTTTGTGTGTTGCCTTCCCAGTTATCAGACTAGTCCTTCATTATGAATGGTTATTACACTTTGCAGTGTTCATGGGACTTTCTACTGCCATTACCCAGTATATAAACTGTAGTCTGTCTTTATTCAGCTGGTCAATCATAAAAAATGGTATCTAGGTTAACTAAGACTTTATGGGAAGCATGGCAGGGGTATGTCTAATTTCTGCTAATTCAGCTTTGCTACTCCTTCCTTCCTACAACTTACCATTCAAATCAGCTGCAATTATTATTAGCATTGACAATTATTCAATTATAGGGTATGTGTTACATGTTATATTGATTTAAATTTATCTAGTAACTTTCCTACTTTAGTAAGGGGTTGGTAGGTCTATTTTATTGCCACATCTGGCTCAGTCCCATTAATTGTTAATTACTGATGTTCTGTTAGATGACCAGACTAGGAGATTCTTGTGTCTTTAAACTTGTCTTAATTAAACAACTGCCCGCCCTCACCCATGTGACCCCCCATTCACTTTAGGGGAAGCATGGCAGGAGAGCTATGGCAGATTTAACAATCCATTTAACAAGTCCATCAAGTTAAAGTACAGAAATTTCGAGTACACCATATAGAGTTAGACAGAGTTGGACAGCAGTTGGAACAGAGTAGGATTGGAAACTCCCAGCAAACCTGGACATCTCATCGTGGCATTACTTGTCATCAATAATTAAATTAAATAAGCCTGATTATACCAATTAACTATGTTTAATTTGATTGCTTTATTTTTCTCTCTCTCTCCTCTATACTTCTGCATATATCCTCTACACTCCAACATCCATCAAACTATCCTGAAATTGTAATCTCCTCTTCACTGCTCCCATCACCCTCTCCCAATCTAAAATCCCTGTCTTGTATTGTTAAATCTATAATCCCCTCTCAACCCATTAAACAATACAATGTACAAAAAATGTAAGTAACATTAAACAATACAATGTACAAAAAATGGGGTGGGGGTGGAAACACTCTAAAGGCTGAGTTATAGTATATTTAAGTATAATGGAAGTGCTAGTTTTTAATGCACATTCCCTGGGCCCCTGTCTTAAAAGTAAGTTTACAAACTTTTGTATGGTGACTTTTCAACTTTTTGATCATTTAATAACTAAAAACCCCTGTTTTGTAAACTTACTTTTGAGACAGGGGACCAGGGAATGTGCATTAAAACTAGCACTTCCATTATACTTAAATATACTATAACTCAGCCTTTAGAGTGCTTCCACACACCCCCATTTTTGTCCATTAAACAATACAATGCTCGCACTGTCAAATCTAGGTCACACACCTTGTGTCACTTTCCTTATTACTGTTACTTACAGCTGGGGATATCTCCCCAAACCCTGGTCCCACTCACTCATTCCTCCTCTTACCTATTCCCATTTTCAGGCATTTGACAATGTTTTTTCCAATCTCTAAAACTTTACTCATTTCTAATCCTTCAAACATTCACATAAAGCCATCACCCTCTCTGCCTTTCTCATGTGCCTCTGGAATGTCAATTTGCAATAAACTCACAGCAGTCCATGATCTCTTTATATCCAAATTTCTTCACCTTCCGGTTATCACTGAAACATGGCTCTCTCCCACAGACACTGCTTCACTTTCTGCCCTCTCCTACGGAGGATTCTCACTTAGTCACACCCTTAGAATGGATGGCCGTCATGGCAGCGGGGTAGGATTTCTTCTCTCACCTAAATGTAGGTTCCAAAATCTAACCACACCAACTTCTCTCTCCTTCACTTCTTTTGAAGTCCACAGCATACGTTTGTTTTCTCCAATCTCTCTGCATGTTGCTGTCATATATTGCCCCCCTGGTCCCTACACTGCTTTCTTGGATCACTGCTTGGCTTCCATACTTTATTTCCAGCAAGATAACTGTTCTCATTTTAGGTGACTTCAACATTCCAGTTTACAACTCTGCTTCTCCTGCCACCTCTAAACTCCTCTCACTAACTAATTTCGTTCTATCTCAGTGGACAGACTCACCTACCCACATCGAGGGTCATGCTCTTGATCTTATATTCTGCCACTCGTGGCAACCGTACTAACTCTCTCTACCCACATGCACAGAAACCTTACTGCCTTTGATCCACAACAATTATCAACAGTAGCAACAAAATCCATCTTTTATATGAACAATCTTTCTTCTCCCAACATATCAGCTTCTTTCTACAACGATGCTCTGTCAACAGCTCTCGACTCCCTTGCTCCTTCTACCACCCATCACAGCCAACCCCAACTCTGACACACTAGTGTAACTTGGTACCTCAGAAGTTGTAGTAGATCAGCTGAGCGATAGTGGAGAAGGTCACAAACTGATCCTGACTTCATCCACTTCAAATTCATGCTCTCCTGCTACAATCAAGCTCTATTAAAAGCTAAAGAACAATACTTCTCTTCTTTAATCTCCACTCTGTCCTCTAAACCTCAGCGACTGTTTGCCACATTTAACTCACTCCTATGCCCCCCTTCACCTCTTCACCCATTAATATAACTGCCCAAGATCTTGCTCATTTCTTTAATGAAAAAATCGATCTTAGACTGAGCATAACATCTGACACAATCTTAGACTAAAGCGCATTCCATTTCCTCCAAGATCTTCCCCTGTTCCTCAGATATCACTTCCAGTAACAACAACACCTTTCACCTTTCATTCAACCACACAGGCTGCATAAGACTTATCTTAGACATGCATCTGTCTTTTTCACCACACATCCAAACACTTGCAACATTTTGTTTCAGCTGTTCAGCTGTGCAACATTGTTCGAATATGACCATATCTCAGTTCAGAATAAACCAAAACACTTTTTCAGTCTCTTATCATCTCCCACCTTGATTACTGCAACCTACTCCTCAAAGGTATTCCAACAAGTCACCTTTCACAACTCCAATCTGTTTTAAATGCCGCTGCTAGACTTATTCATCTATCTCACTGTTCAACATCAGCTGCTCCCATATGTATGTCCCTTCACTGGCTCCCAATCTTCTCTAGAATCAAATTCAAATTACTAAGACTTACATTAAAGACCCTTAACAGTGATAACTAATGATGATGCATGCAATTTACATAGTCTATACCTTTAATGTTAGGGAAACAACTTCTTCTAGGCTGAGAAATGCTGAATGCAAGCACAAAGCAATTTGGAGAGTGAGTAATAGTCAAGTACAGACTTGGACAAATATAAAGAACAGTTCAATCCAAGTACAGAAAAGACAAGAAGCAGACTACAGGAGCCAAGGGTAAGACACACAGTCAAGGAGTACAGGATACACTAGAGGATAGGAGCCAAGACTCCTCAATTCACAAGCTGAGAAGCTGGTGTGGGGCTGGTTTCTCCATCAGCATAAATACACCAGCAGAGAAACCACCAATCCATGATTAGGGTTTAGTAGTTCTGAAAAAAGGAGAACATGAAGCCATTAGAAAATGGATGGTAGCAGAACAACTTGGAATAGAAGGTTTCATGCTGATATTAGATTGGTTTCTTGCTGATATTCCCCTCCAACAGATGTTCATATTCATTCATTCCTTAGGGGTAAGATGACAAACCTATGAGCAGTCCTATGTATTTGTAGTTACAGAGGGCTGATATTCAATAGAGACAAGCGGAAGGTTTCTCAAGGCAGATGTGAGGGACTGAAAAGAAATAAACTCAAATGGACTGTTCACAGAATTTCTAGACTAATTTTGCTTTATGTTTTTATTTAAGTGTTAGTGAATTGCATATATTTATCTGTAAGTGTAAGGAAAATGAAGCCATGCTTTGTATCGAGGCATTCATGGTTAGTGATGGGCGAATTTGCGCCGTTTCGCTTCGCCGAAAAATTTGCGAAATTCGCAAAACGGCGAAAAATTCGCGAAGCGGCGCCGGCGTCTCGTTTTTGACGCCGGCGCCCATTTTTGACGCCGGCGCCCGTTTTTGACGCCGGCACCGTTTTTTTTGCCGCCGGCGCCCGTTTTTGGCGCCGGCGTCTGTTTTTCGAAAAAAAAATTGTGACGCCGGAGAATTTTTACCGCAAATTTTCGCGGGCGTTTCGCGAATTTATTCGCTGGGCGCGAATCGCGCAAATTCGCCGCGAATTCGCGCCTGGCGAATAAATTCGCCCATCACTATTCATGGTCAATGCTAAACTGCTGATAATAACTGTGTTCAGTTGAATATGTATCCTGAGATGTGTTATCAGTGTGTGCCTTCTTCATGCTGATCAACATTATCATCTGAATGTTGTTCTGACCCATATCTGACCTACGCTGTGTAAAAAGTCATTAGGATGAAAAATGTAAATCAATTTGATTAATTCTTAATTTCTCACCTGGGAATAGCCGAGGACACTGAGCGTTTGGGCCATGGGTATAGTTGTCTCTGAGGTGAGATCCCCAATAAATCCAACAATGTTTCTCTTTCCTGCACATGAGTAATTTGGAACTGGCTCCCTGGTACCAGATAATATCTGAAACAAACTTCTTAGTGCCTTGATGCTATATTTGCAAGAATCATATATATGGTATCCCAGAGTCAGGTTGGGTAAGAGCAGTGAACTGTTATTCATTTTCTCGACAGTGTACAGGAAATCCAGAAGATATTTGTAATTTTGGGGATTTACACTGGAAAAATAAAGAGTTTATGGCTTAGTGTTAGTCAACATTGTTTTCAGAGTTCCTGATGTTTGGCTTAGGACATGAAATCATTGTTTGAGTTTTCATTATAAATATGTAACCCCCCTGTTCTTAAGTTGAAATCTTTTTGGCCAGATGAGCTGATATTTCCTCTCATTATGATAAGAGCATGTGGGCCAAACTGAGATGGTCAGTGTCAGATGAAGCGTCAATGCAGACTTGAAGGTAGGAGAACTGCATCCACTGCCCAATGGTGACCTTGGGTGACAGTATTTTCCATCCCTATTGAATATTTTTACTTCAAGGTTTAAACTGAAATACCCTCAAGCCAATGACATCTCTCACAATGGCTCTCCCTGTACACTGGTGGTATAGATGCTATGCACTTCATTTCTTTCAAGAAGGTATAATGCCAACAAGACCTAATAGCTAAAGACAGCGGCAGCACTCACGCATGGTTGCTGACTATTGCACAAAAGCTCTGTGAATTTCAACAACTACTTTAAAACCCTCTGTCTACCCATGAGTCTCACCACTAGTGGCAAACAGCCAGGGTACTAACCTTCACTATTCCATGGTCAAATTCTACTAACAATGCAATTTGATGGATTAAATCTCCTCCTACCCAAACTCAGATGCTGTCTCTCTATCTATTACATTAATATAAATGAGGAAATTTCAACCTGAAAATCAGAAATAATTTGCTTCAACAGGCTAAAAATGTTGCATTAATTTGATTTTATATGCCTTTTTGATTATGTGACTTACTTTGTACAAGAGAAGACCATGCCAGTTTTCAGCACATCTGTGAAATCATCCACTTGTATGTTGACAGTTACAATTCCTCCAACCATGAGATCTCCTTCTTGAATATATTCATAGTCTTCAGGTAAATAAAATGTTTTTAGATGACAAGCAGGGTTTGTGAGTTTAGCATGAGATAGGCCTGACCCTGCACCAAACAATGTCAGATAGATCAGCACTTTCATAGGATTAGTTACAATTGTGCATCCCAACATTGCACCCCCAGAAAGCACAATGTACCCCAATACAAGGCAGAGTATCAGAGAATTTTCCCAGTTCATAGTGCAGAGAGACACAGGAGATGCAGGATCCAGTTGCATGTGTAGAACAGAGTAAGGGGACCAGCTAAACCAACTGTCATTTTATAGAGAACAGAGAGAGAAGATCTGCACAGTAGAATGGATTTAGACACAGCCACCAGGGGAGTTCCAGTCTATTAAAAAGAGCTTACAAATTTGTCCAGCAAAAAAAAAGAGCATTACAATTATTTAAATATTTTGATTTCCTTTAAACAATCAAAAATGTATAAATTGTATGCACATATGTATGTATTTATATAAAGTAGTACTACAAGTCTAAATAGTATGTTACACAATGTAAAATCAAAGAGGAGGATACTGTAATGAATTAGGCAAAGAAAATCATGACTTAAATGCTAGACATTTCAATTCACAATTGGAATTTTTCCTGTCCTGAAGAGCTTACCATGTTTCAGGAGTGGGGATGGTGCCAATTGTATAGGTCAAGGGTTTGTTGCTGCCAAAGAAGACAATGTGATGCCTCTAGAAATATGTTTGTTTGGGCAAAAACTGTTAATGGAGCTAAAATACAAATTTCTATGTTGTCTCTTTATCCCTTGACATAGAGGTGATGAGTAGATGGCTTTTTGACTTCCTCTAGAGTTAATCCGAGTACAAACAAAATTACTAAAACTAACAGCCCTTAGTATAGAAAGCAGTCATTTGTGGGGCACTGTATCAAAAGCTTTGGCTAAAGCCAAATAAATCCCACCTACTGCAACCCCATTGCCCAACTTGTTACTTACTTCATTGTAAAAAACTTTGTCTTACATGATCTATCCTTCATAAAGCCATGCTCATTATTAAGGCATTCTCCAGGACAAAATCTTCAATGTGATCTCTTCACAACATTTCAAGTAACTTTCACACCACATACATCACAATTACTGGCCTATAGCCACCAGGTTGAAAATGTGATCCATTTTAATTGCATTCTACAGTATATCTTCCAATCTATAGGTTCCACACCAGATGAGAGTGACAAAATTAGAAAAAGACTCTTGTTATAAATTCTAATCCCAAATTATCCCATTCCCCTTCATTTAGTTCAGGTTTTCTTTTTTTTTTGCTCTCTCCAAGCTTAATTTCCACACTTTCAGAACTCCATATAACTCCTCCAGCTCAGAAGTTCCTTCTACACCCAGTAGGGTGAATCATCTACCACTCTGTCTTTTCTTGGCAACTTCAGCCCACACAGTCTTCAAAAATATTGACTATCATTAATCTTACCATGATCTGTAGTGCAAGAGATAAAATGCTGATTCATATGGGTGGTGTGTAAAACAGGCAAGCAATGTATGCAGTCCTTTGTAGCACAGTTTGCACAAACTCAGCTAAATAAACGACAAAAAACACTCATCCATTTTGGGTGAGTTAAGCACACAGTCATATGGGGGGTGGGGGGATGTGCCAGTAAAAATTAAAAGTTAAATTTCCTTGGTTTCACATCACAATTAGAGGGTTTGAGCTGCACTTACTGGGAATTTGTTGTTCCTGAGAAATAAGTGTAATTGCAATACCCAATCCCTATCGTGAATGGGGATTAGCGGGTTACCCACACCTGTCGGTGAGGGGTAGACTAGTGATAATTCGTTTAGTGTCTTTGCATGATTTTGTGTGGTTGAACACCACTTATCCCTTTATTAGGTTAGACACCAACTGCCAGGAGACGTGTAACCAGTTGACATGGAGGAGTCTAGTTTGTTATCTGACTTAACCAGACAAATTGCTCCACCAACTAAGAATGCCCAGGCATCACAGCCACTGAATTGAGAAAGAGCTATCAATCTGTCAATCCTTTCATGTGCAGGTGAGGTTTCCCGTGTTGAGTCAAATTAAATCATACATATTTGCCCCAGTCCTCCAGTTTAGTCAAGGCTTTAACATCATGTTAAGGTGACATTGGTATATTTGTTCATAACAACTTGTGCATTTTGTACCACATGGCATATAAGAAGAAGCCTGCCAAATTCAACATTTATGGATAATATTTATTTCATAAGATTTACATGCCACATCTTATTGTGGTTGATGTGACCCCTAAAAATGTATTGAAGGCAGCAAGATTTTCCAATCACGCGAATTTTAGGAATAAATAAAAGGGTAGAATCAAAAATTACTCAGAATGGAAGCTATCCATCACAGGTGCCTAAACTAAGAAAGAAGAAGTTGAGGAGGTTGAACCAGCATAGGACGAACAAAAGGATTTATTAAAATGAGAGAGGAGATCCAGGTTAGTGCAGTCTCTTGTTTCACAAAATAAGAGACAGCAAAGAATAATATATAGTTGCAAAGACTGCAGAGTAGTGGCCTTAGGTGGGATTTAGCAACAAGCTTTAGATACTTTTGTAAGGGCTGTATTAGTAGAGTGGCGAGTACAATAACCTAAACCAACTATTGAGGGGTCTGTAGGTTTCTGTTGTACAATATTTGTGTACAGAACTGTGGAATTTGTTGATACTTGATCAATAAATATATTAAATAGTATTTATAATAATCAAAATTTCTCTAAATAATTGACTCCAGGTACTTTAATACCTAAATAGTCAAAGGGAAATTAAAACTGTCTGATAATAAAGATTGGTTCAATGGGATTAATGGCGCATTCACTGGCTCAATGGTAGGGATGGAGATTACCAATGCAGGTAAGATAAAATCCAAATTTATTATTTCACATTTGAAAAATCAAAAATGGATGAAGCAAAGCAGGGGAGTGCATGGCTATGTGCGTTTTGTGACTATAGCGGACACTTCATCAAAAGCCAAAAGCGCCCCCTGCTGATAACATATTTATACACACATTAAAAACACCAGGTGATTCCAGCAATATAATTAAAAACATAATAGTCACAATAGATTAAATTAAATCAATTCATGAAATACATATAAATCTGATATTGCATATTGATGGGTTTCATTAGTGATTTTAATTTGATATTAATCTATTGTTTTATTTTTAATTTAATCAATAGAATCCAATTGAACTCAATTCAGTTTCATATAATTTATTTTAATGCAATCGATCAATTTCATCAAGTCCAAATACTAAAAAGATGGATGTTAGTTGTATGTACTAAATGTAGAATATTGTGTGTATACAAAATATATCATGCCTAAAGCAGTTAAATAGTTCAAACACACGAGAAGGGGGGGGAGTAGAAAAGGGAAATTGGAAAAGGGAAGGATAGGATAAGGGTACAGCAGCATATATGATGTAAATATAATATAAATATAGAATAGAGTGTATAATAAGAAATATGAAATTTATAGACGCTAAAGAAAAAGAGACAAAAATATTTAATGAATGAAACAGTTAAGTTCCCATTCTCTATGATGGGATCTCTCAATATCATCGTTTCTAATACCTGAGACCACTCTGTCAATAACCGTCATGTTCCTCGATTAAATGCTTAGCTACTGCAGAGCTCTTGTCCCCTCTCAAAACCCCATTCATGTGTTCCGAGATACATTTCCTCACTGGTCTGTTTGTTTTGCCAACGTATTGTATACCACAAACACAAGTGATTAAATATATCACATGTTTTGTCCCACAGTTGGCATAAAACACAATTTTGTGTTTATAAGGGTTATTCCTGGACATAAGCACAAGCATGGCAATGTGAACTGCCACATCTATAGCAGCCCTTGACACTAAGCCAATTAGAGGGACCTGACGTTTTTTCTTCTATATATCTATAGAAGATATATATTATATCTAAAATAACTAACGATATTAGCATGGAAGGGATTCAGGTCATTATAAACAAAAAGACCCATAAAAAGGTTAGCATACCGCACCCCTTTTCTGTAGATAAAAGGGCCCATTAAACATGAAGTAATTGGTGCTCAAAAGATAGTATAGGGCCTCAATCAAAAACTCATTTTGAACAATCCATAATGTGTCAACCAAAAGCGAACAGCAGAGGTGCCCTTGTCATGATCTATAGACGAGTATAGCGCAGACACATCCAAAGTCACCCATTTATAGGAAGGCTTCCAATTCACTTTCTGAAGTTTGTTAATGCAGTCAGTACTATCCCTCGAGTAGCTAGGCAATTTAAATACCATTGGCAATAGGAGATGATCGACATATTCTGATAACGGTTCATTCACAGAACCGATGCCTGATACTATAGGCCTGCCCTTAACTTCAATCAAACTCTTGTGGACCTTGGGCAACCAATGAATGACAGGGATACATGGATTTACTCTATTCAAATATAGAAATTCTGACTCATTTAAAATTGACTCAAATTTAGCCCAATTAAGTAATCTCAAAAGTCTAGTATGGAATTTGGGGGTGGGATCACCATCAAGAATACGGTATGTGGCCCCATCATATAGCTGTCGCAAAGCCTCTGATTTAAAATATTCTGCATCAAGAACCACTATGGATCCCCCCTTATCCGCATTCTTTATATCAATAGACTTGTATGACAGAAGGTCAGTCAGGGCCTTGGCCTCCTGATTGGTCAAATTCACAGATTTATTACCGGACTTATTATTATGGTTCAACCTACATAAATCCTTATTTACCAGTTTTTGAAATAAATCAATATAAGTGCCCCTACTTTCAACCGGATAAAAGTTGGATTTTTATCGTAACCCTGTATGTGTTATCGAATAACAAACATTATCATTCTGGTTTCAGCGAGGAGATCCTCCATCACATTCACCGCACATATATCATCAAATGAAAAGTTAACAGTATCTAATGTAATATGTTGATCCTGAGTATTATGTGGAGATAAAGAGGTAAATGATGATAGAGAATTATTGTATTCCTCAAAACTATCAATTTTATCATCACATGAATCACCAACCTGATGAAAGTGTCTCTTTAGGGTCAGTCTGTGGATAAAATTATTTAATTTAATTATTTAAAATTTGCATACCCATTGTTGAATGTCAGTCAGTACCTGTTGGGATAGATTAATAACATTACAAGTAAGGGCTATATTATTGTTAGGGACACTTGAGGTTGGATCAAGCGACTGCTGTTTCCTCTGTCGCCGCTTCCCCTCTGATCCCACTCTACGTCCCCCGGATCCATTGGCTGAGATTGACTTCTGGTTTTCACTCTCTCCCTTTGGGACTGGGGATTCTTGTTGGTCCTTCCCCTGGAGTCTTCCTCCGATTCGCCAAGAGAAAGGTCCCCATCTGTATGTAAAAAAATCAGAAGATAAAGCTGAACTATCCGATTGTTGGTTCTTCATATCCCTGAATCTCACTTTTTTTATCATGTTTCTTGAGGCCTTTATGGGTCTTTTTCCCGACCGAAGATTTATTGTATAATGTATAATCTTTCCTCCTGATGTTCCAATCATAGACCCGATTAAACTCATAATCTTTCTTATCTCTCAAAATTTTTTCACGTTTAGTATGTTTTACTTCTATTTCCAATTTATTTACACAATGTTTGATAATCTCCAGTCTCTCTGCTATTTCCACACTTGCCTCTCGTCTCAATAAATCCGACTGAAATTCCTTGATGCCATCCTGCGTTGATTTATGTTTCTTTGTGTGATAATCGATGATTAATTCCATTGATTTATTAGAACATGCTGATAAAGTAGAATTCCAAGATTCAACAAATTCTTGTGTAACATCCGAAAAGGCAGGACATTTTTTAATACGGAGGCCCCGTGTTATACGACCCACTTTCAAGTAGTTCTGTAAGGTGGAAATATCCCAACATAGACGTATCTCCTTGATTATGTTCCTTTCCAATTCATGACATAGATCTATCGCATTGTCAACATCCGTAAGACATATAAATTATTCCTCATTAGTGTCAGAAAAAATATCAGCTGCTTGTCTTTCTCGTGTGCTTAAGGTATTTAAATCAGCTCCCATGCACTCCACTGTGCCTGCATAATTGGAAATTGCATCATCCGCCATAACGTAAATATGAAAAGATATATAGTAATGTAACAGATATATAATATATCTCATACTGGCACTGAATATTAAGTTCAAAAAAGGTGAATCAATAGCATCAAACGTTTCAAAAAGACCAACAACGTGTTAATTTCACGAGCATAGATTGAAGGCATAGTGAAGAAACGATGTAATGAGAAACACTGTTGCCAATTCAAATAATAAAGATATTACTACTGCCGTTACACAACAGACTGTAATTAATGTCATTAAAAAGTCAAATGCAATTAAAAGTGGCAAGCGGTATTTAAAATGGCGTATTTACGAATGTTCAGCACTGCTCGCAATGTAAAATCATTTGCTGGAGAATATTACATTGCGCATTATATCTAAGTTAAGGTTTTAGCATGAACATCTGCTGTGGAGTTTTTTATCTCAAAAAATTTTTTTTCAATTGTAAAAGTTTATTACATACACTGTAAATGTTCACAAAAGCCATTTGGTCGCAAACTTTGCAATTAAGTAATTGAGGTCTGTAATCAGTCAAAAAGGATGCAAACGTGGTCGCTAATGTTCGCATGGGTCTTTGCACAGTTTGTGCTACCGAAACATATTACATTCCTGATTAATACCTTCTCAAATGTGACTGGCCACAAGTTCATTCATCAAAAGAAGATCATTAATAATTATTATTAATTTGTAGTTAGAAAATGCCTCCATCAATATATGGATATATGTGTGTGAACACAGATGTACTTTGCTGTAATCTTATAATGAAGTCTTCTACACTGGACTCACCAAGGTCGCAATCTACTGGTTCCTACTATTTGAGTACAGAGAAATCAGCTGCACAGTTAGTAACAAGTATTAACAATCATCATTGTCATGATCATTTATTAGTACAGTGCCAGCAGTTTTCAGTAGTAGGACAGTACAGAATTTTAGAAATGTTTACCGAGAGAGACATAGATGATATGTGGCCAATGTTTATTCTATAGCACTATCCAGGGTGACTGTTACCTGTCAGCAGGGAAAGCAGCATAAATATGGTAGTAACAAACACCAGCAATATGGCAACTATAACTCCCTGGTGTTACTTTGCATATATTTCATCATCAGTATCTTTGTATTTACAATAGACATTCAACCAATAGTCCAATTGCTTTGACTAAGTGATATAGATACACCATGACAAGGATGAATGAGACCATTCACAGACATATTTGAGTAACGAAAGCATTATGTATTAACACTGCCTACAATTCACCACAATAATATTATATAGAAACTTGTGTAGTCCTTCGTGATACTGTATATTGAAATACAAATTGTTTGTATGTGCTCATATTTGAATTTTTTGACATATTTCATATACAGATAGTTGATCCATCTCAGCAATACTGATGGATATAGGTGGTTCGGGTGACAATTATCGCACCATTTACATTTTGTAGTTCCTTGTGTAACTAAAATAAACATAAATGCATATTTCACATGTGGCAAAAGTAAGGACATCCTTTCATTTATAACACGCTTGAATTCCCAAAAAAATCCCTTTTGGTTTATTTCAAATTGTTTTTTTTATGTAAAACAGTTTAGATAATACTGCATGGAGGAGTGGGAAATGTCTTACAATCCATGTAAAAGACTGGTAAACAATTCTAAGAAATGCCTATTATTTTGCCAAAGGGGTCAACACCTAAAACCTTGGCTGTACTTATCTCTTAGGGGCAAATTCATCAAGGGTCGAATTTCGAGGGGTTAAATCCCTCGAAATTCGACTGGGGAATAGAATCGGATAGAATCGAATAGGCAATTCGGGCGAATTTACGCGCTGGCGAATAGTCGAATTGGCAAATATTCGCCAGGCGAATAGGCGCTCGATCGAATATTCGCTCGAAGGATTTTCATTCGATCGAATGCCTTTTTATTCAATCAAAAACCCATAGGCTTTTAAAGCAATTCGGTAGGTTTTAGGTGGCGAAGTAGGCAGTCGAAGTGTTTTTAAAAGAGACAGTACTTCGACTATCGAATGGGCGAATAGTCGCAGCATTTTTGCGCTCGATCCAGTACTTCGACTATCGAATGGCGAATAGTCGCAGCGTTTTTCATTCTACTTCGATAGTCGAGGAGCACAAAAATTCAAAGTTTTTTTACTTCGAATCCTTCACTCAAAGTTAGTGAATCGGCCCCTTGATGTTTTGTTAAAAACATTTGTTAATTTGTTGTTACTTTATTATTTGAGTGAATGTCAAGTATGCAAATGTCCACACACTGTAAGCTAAAAAAGAAAAACACATTACATGGGGTTTACTTACTTTCAAATGACTGTAAAAATATTCAGCAATGGGACCTGAAACATTAGGTTTTGTTTCCAAGTAAATGGGGTTTTGTGTTCATTTCTGGTCTAAATAAAATGACATAACACTTGAGATGAGTATGGCAAATATTTCCACAAACACAGTGTTTTTGCCTTTGGTGCTCAGATAGGCCGGGATCATTGTGATCCAAACACTGCAGAAGAGCAACATGCTGAAAGTGATGTACTTGGCCTCATTAAAACTGTCCGGTAATGTCCGAGCTAAAAATGCTAAAACAAAACTGACAGCTGCCAGAAGCCCCATATACCCAATAACTGAGTAAAAGCCAATAGCTGAGCCCTCATTGCACTGAATGATGATGGTTCCAGGGTAAGTGTGAAGGTCCAGTTCCTGAAAGGGAGGAGAAATGACCAACCAAGTCATGCAGATTATTATTTGAATGGATGAGCAGAAGAAGACTACAGAATTGGACAGTTTGACTCCCACCCATTTTCTCCATGAGCTCCCTGGCTTGGTGGCTTTGAAAGCAACACAACCATGATAGTCTTGGTCAGGAGAGAAGAGACAGCTATGGAGAAGGTGATTCCAAAAGTGATGTTACGCAGCAAACAGGTTATATCCACAGGGCGACCGAGGAACAGAAACACACTGAGGAAGCTCAGCTTGATGGAGACAAGGAGGAGGAAGCTCAGGCTCCTGTTGTTGGCTCTCACTATGGGGGTGTCCCAATGTGTAATAAACAATATTAATATTAGCATGGTAGTTAGAAAAAATAGCATGGAGAAATGATAGAAATGATATCATTACTATAAGAGAGAAATTCTTCCACTTTGAAAACACACTGATTAATCTTATCATTGGGTCATTCTATGTCTGGGCAATGGACACAGTTTTCATTGTCTGTAAAAAAAAGAGCTCAGTATGAATCAGGGATACAAGCTGAATCATAATCATGTCAGTGCGCCTTCCATAAAATGACAGCCCTGCTGGAGCCCTGTCCTTACCACTTACCCTAAGGCACAAGCAGAACCACTGTTTTGCTCAGCTGTTTTGGTTGAAATTAATCCTCACTGCATCTCAGTATAAGAGACTTTATTCTAACCATGTACTCAACATAAGCTATTTTTAAACTTTAGTCTGTAAAAGAAAAATAAAACGTATTAAATACTTTCATTGCTGGAAACCCCCTCTTTTTTTTGTTGTGATGACATCCACCTACCATAAAACCCTTTCAAGCGTTAAGTCTATTGACAAGTGTGGATGGAAAGTCACTCCCCGTCAACTATAATTGACTGTGTTCTTTCTGTTACTGTCACTTTTAGATTTACTTTGCCTGGCCGCAGCAAGCTCTTACTCTGTTTCCACTCATCCGCACACTGGTCACACATTCCCTTATACTAATATGATGCTAGTAGACTTTTGATATATAGTGCAATGTTAACTTTAGTCTGGGCAATTCTGAAACACCTGAACAACCTGCATGTTATGTTATATATTCCAACTTTCTTATTATGGTTTTTGTACCTGTTGTGTTCGAAATTTCTCCCTCAGAACATGGGACACAATTATAACAACACGACTGGGCTCCACGCATTGGAACTTTTCTGAAGCCAGGGAGACAATTATCTGAGCATTGAGATCTTGGGACCTGTAAAATAAAATGCAGAACATTGTTAATGAAAACAAAAAATAAAAGATTGTTTAGGAGAAATGTAATTAAAAATGTGAGTGCTGCTCACAATGTAAAATAATTTAGCCTAATCACTAACCAAAGGTTTAGCATTAACACCTATTCTGAAGTTTCGCTAAATATTTTATGGCACTTGGCGTTTGCTAAATTTTAGTACATACACTGCAAATGTTTGCAAAAGCTATTTTGTCTCAAACTTCGTTGAGGTCTGTAAAAAAGGACACAAACATGGTCGCTAACATTCGCAATGATCTTTGCAAACTTTTTTTGTGCTTACGAAACATATAAAATTCCCTCATTTGTCAAGCACGTTAACCATTTTCCCCAGCAAGTAAGTCAAGGGGTTTCTTGGAAGATCAAAGCATATTGCTTTAACAACCAGTCCCCCAACTATTAACCATAAGAGAATATTTTGAGGGCAGGACCACAAAATATGGAAAATGTCACTGGAGCTGTGCCACATCACCAGCAAATTGTAGATGTATCTGGAAAGAGTTTGGGAAGAAGTGCAGGAATATGGTACCAGCAAAAAATATAGATTTTCCTTTATGTTTGTGCATGTGCAGGTATTTGTAGCATTGGTCATATATGTTAAGATTTTAAATGCTATACATTTCATTCTATAGATGTTAGTAATATTTATTATTTGGGCCACTGTTGGCTCTATGCTCCACAGAAACAGGAAGGGTAACAGGGAACAGCCCTGTCTAGTTTCATTATGAATTAAGAGAGGTTTTAAGACCCTGCTGATTTCACTTGGCCACTGATGGAGAGTACAAACCATGAATCATTTTTTTCATAAAGGGTTTTGAAAACCCCACAGTTTTTTAAGATGGAAAACATGAATTACCAGTCCAGGTGGTCAGCATTTTTAGCAACTATGCTTGGAGCCATGGATGGAAAGTATTTTTAGAATACAGCATTTTTTCAAAATTTTCACCAATTTTATATAAATTTATTGATTTCCCCACAATTTGTTTCAAACTGGATTTTCTGGATTATACTATGAGAACTTGTTAAATTAAAACTGGCACTTAAATGCCCTGCCAGCAGATATCTTTTATAGTTACATAATAAGTTAGATATTTTTTTTTTCACAAGTCCTGTTGGTGTCTTGTAATACTGTATAAAAAACTTTGTTCATGATAAGCAATATAGCAGATACACGTCTTTCTAACCTTGCTATCATTGGTCTTCCATGCTATCTTTGATAAAAAATGTAGATATTGATCTGGTTGAGCCCATGGTGTAAACACTGCCAAATTCTTTATTGTTGCTTTTTGAATAGACTGAAAAGTAAAGTGACGGATCCTGTACTGAGTAATTAACTCTCTATTCTCCTCGAAAGAGACACTTCTTCTCTTTGTTTTTGTGTCAGAGAAAATGTATTGAACTTTTTTCAAATAGTGATGCAACTATTAACAAAACATACATTTAAAAATAAACATTAAATTATTTATATTGTATTTTGTATCTTACTATAATCTAATTATAAAATGTACATATTCTATATGATGCAATCATTAAACATTTGTTTTGAACTTTTTGTACAATGTGAGGCACATTTATCAAAGGTCGAATTTCAATTCATGTAACATAGTAACATAGTAAGTTAGGTTGAAAAAATACACATGTCCATAAAGTTCAACCTTTTAACTTTTTTTAATCTGCTTGCCAGATGATCCTGAGGAAGGCAAAAAAAAAAAAAAAAACCATCTGAATCCTCTCCAATTTGCCTCAGAGGGGAAAAAAACTCCCTCCCAAAATGAAGTCCCTGGATCAACTTGTACCATGAGCTATCTTCCATAACCCTGTATTCCCTCACTTGCTAAACAGCCATCCAATGTAAGTGTTTGAAAACTCCCCTGAACTCCCATAAATTCAAAATTCGTTCAATCTAAATGTATTACTAAAATCATTTTTTTAAAACTTGGATTAATTAAATCAACCTGAAAACTTGAATCAAACTGAATTTGAATTTGATTTAATTAACCCTCGATATTCGACCGTCGAAGTCGAAGGATTTACCGCATTTCATTAGTTTGATCGATCGTAGGATTTTAATCCATCGATCGAACGATTTTCCTTCAATCCCAAATTAGCAGGAAAGCCTATGGGGACCTTCCCCATAGGCTAACATTGAGGTTCGGTAGGTTTTAGGTTGCGAAGTAGGTGGTCAAATTTTTTTTTAAAGAGACAGTACTTCGACTATCGAATTGTTGAATAGTCGAAATTCTGAGTATTTTTCCTTCTATTCATTCACTCGAGCTAAGTAAATGTGCCCCATAGTGAGACAATCTCAATATTGTGTCAAATTTTAGTAATTAAAAAATTATCATATGAAAGTCCATGGGGCAAATTCAGTAAGCAGCGAAAATGCACTAGCGACGCCTTCACAAGTCTGGCGTGACGTTCAGTAAAATGGGCAAGTTAGTGAATTAGCGTAGTTACGTCCCATTCGCCATAGCGCAACTTCACCTGTTGTAAGGGTGCGAAGTAGCGCTAGAGTAGGTCCACTTCGCTAGCGAATTAACGCCAGCGCCCTTTTGTGAATTGGCGAAGTTACGAAATGACGTCACGCTGGTGAATTTGCGCCAGCATTAGTCACTTTGCCCTTTAGTGAATCTGCCCCATATATCTCACACTTAGTACATTTACAACTTGTAAAATAACAACTCAGTAAGTAAGAAAAAGAAAGATTTCAATATAAAAACTAATGTATGTTTAATTCTAGAGGGGCCATCGGGCCCCAGTAGGTTCTACTTTTTCTGTAGAGATAATTAAAATTTTCTGATTTCTTGGTTTGAATAAATCATTTTTTTTCTTTGATGGGGGTTTTATTTTAATAATAATTTAATAATTACCTGATTTTGAAAATGATGCCCTTGTTTGGTTTTTTCAGTAGGTCTGTGGGCAAGTTTTAACGGCATTTTTTGAAGTGCACGAGTCATTATATCAACTGCAAAGAGCACGCGGGGAGAGTAAAACTTATTATCAAAATGGCGGACACGTAATGAGTTCCCGCCCACTGCAGTTATACAAAGTGACTGAATAAAGTTGTTCATATACATCATTTTTAGCTTTGTCTTTTGATAAGCATGAATGATACTGGATCCAGATATCTTCAAGTAGCTTGTCTTTTGGATATATTAAAGGATGGAATTCCTTTAGAGCTTGAGTTTTCTCAGGGCTATATGGGGAACTGAGCAATATTTGTGTAATTCCCAAACTGCCATTAAATATTTCCGTGGCATAATCCATTAACTGAATAGAAAATGCCAGATTATCAGAAACAATGATTGTCTTCTTAATGAACACATGGGAAAAATGCATGAATTCTTGTACAATACCAGAAGGAACTGATCCACAAAGTAAAATTACACTTGATGAGGATTCTACTTAAATTCTTTTATAGATCATATAATAAGGAATATTGGAAACCTCCGAAGCGCTTGATTTAATACTTGTTATCTTTATATTGAATTCGATATATATCCCATCATTTGAAAGGATGTTTTTTAGTAGCTGATGTTCTTTTTCTCCTCCATAATCATCTAATCGTATTAATCCAATCCAGGTCCAGCCAAAATACTTCAGTAACTTGCTCAAAACAAAATAATGACCGCGATCACTTTGTACTGTGCGAAAAAAGTACGGGAACAAGACTCTGTCACTGAGCACTGTGTCTGTAGCTCCATAACTGATCTGCACAATAAATAAGGAACAAAGATCAAACACTAATAGTATCACACTGGTACATTGACTATGACTTTCATTTTTTAGTTTGAATAGCTTTATTCCACTGCAGGGATATTCATGAGCTAGAAAAGTGGCAGAAAAGTCTTCAAAAAAACGGTAATGTTGTTAATTAATGATGTGGGGTCACACGGAACAGTTAAACACCGTGGGCAGTTATCCTCCATCCTTTTACATTAATCATGTAAAATACTCAATGCTCACAATTCACTGTGATAATTAATTTGTTGGGGTCACAAGCATAGTAACATAATAAGTTAGGTTGAAAAAAGACTGATCCAGAGGAAGGCAAACAAACCCCATTTGAAGCCTCTCCAATTTGACTCAGAGGGGAAAAAAAATCCTTTCTGACTCCAAGATGCAATGGGATCAACTTGTACTATGAGCTATCTTCCATAACTCTGTATTCCCAACCCCAATGTATCAGCCAGCCAGGAAGAAAATAACATATCCTCATAGATTTCTCTGTAAAAAACCCTTTCCGAATATTACGACAAAACCTCCTTTCTTCTAATGGGAATGGGTGCCCTCAAGTGAAAGGACCTACTGGTAAATAAAGTATTAGAGAGATTATTGTACGGTAACCTTTTATAGTTATCATATCATAGTTATCATATCACCCCTTAAGCACCTCTTCTCCAGCGTGAACATCCCCAATTTGGCCAGTCTTTCCTCATAGCTAAGATTTTCCCTTTACCAGCTTAGTTGTCCTTCTCTGTACCCTCTCTAATACAATAATGTCCTGTTTGAGTGATGGAGACCAAAACTGTACGGCATATTCTAGATGGGGCCTTACCAGTGCTCTATACAGTGGGACCCCCTCCTCCCGTGACTCTCTGCCCCATTTAATACAAGTCAAGACCTTATTTGCCCTTGATGCTGCTGACTGGCATTGCTTGCTACAGACAAGTTTATTATCTACAAGGACTCCAAGCTCCGTCTCCATTATGGATTTGCCTAGTGCAGTCCCATTAAGGGTATAAGTGGATATTGTTACATCCCAGGTGAAGGACTTTACATTTATCAACATTGAATCCCATTTGCCACTTAGCTGCCCAGATTGCCAGTTTGTCAAGATTCAGTTGCAGTCTACACAAATGTGTTTCCTGGATTTGTAGAAGTAATGAAGTACTAATTGTGGCTTTGTAGAGAAGTACTATTTTACTAAATAATTGCATTTTGGCTATAACATGACATTTTACATCTGTGTTGGTTTTCTCACGCAACATTATTCTTAATTTTCTCACAGAATCCACTTGAGGAATTTTATGCTAAATTACGTGGACAGTAACAATGGAGTTTACAAAGACTCCAGGTTCTTATCAAGTACAGTTTTAAGTCATGTTTTCCTTTATCTATGTAATGTACAACTGGATTGATAACAGTATAGGGAGAGAGAAGCACAACACAGTTAAGTACTTTGCAGTTATAAAGTATAGAGCAAGACATTATTATTATTTTGTTTTGGTTTGTTGATTTAAAGTTGTTATAACTCAACTTTGTTGCACCAGTCAGTTCCTATCTAGTATGCATACCGGCTAGCCAATCCTGTAATCACTTGTGGAAATTTTCTGAAGTTGCATATACTACAATTCCCAGCATGCCTACAAGCTCACAAGAAGGCAGGTGTCAGTGTCCCTTTAAGCAATATTGTACTTAGTGCAGACACTGGAGTCTTCTACACCCTAATTACCACTTCCGGTTCTCTGGAAGACTCCTAAAAAACTGTAATCAGTACAGTGAAGTACAAAATCACACACAGCCATATAATGTAAGTGAAAAGGATACAAAGCAAAAATTGTGATTAGAAGGACTGGACAAATGTATCCCATTTTTATCAAATGTCTCTAGTAACTAAGGTCTCTTTCTGGGAGCTTTTGAAAAGTACTACTTTTATTATTTATATGGTACTGTAACTGTGGATAGATTTCAGAAATGGCAAATGTGGGGATTCACGGCACTTCACTCTCTCTCACGCTGATAAATATATATATATATATATAATACACAAAAGCCATGAATATCCTGTAAATTATATCCTTATAAACGGTGAGTTCTGATGTCATCAGTTATAAACGGTGAGTTCTGATGTAATTTCTGTCACAAGACTCACCGAAATTTGTGTATTATAATAAATAAAGTACCCCCAGTTGTAAAATATGAGGATATTAGAAGTTACCTCAGAGTTCCATGACCTGTATAAAAACCCAGCCTTCGGCCTCGTACTTTTATATGGTCATGAAACTCCTCGGTAACTTATAATATCCTTATATTTTACAAGAGGGGGTACTTTATTCACTATATAATTTACAATAAATAGTGCCCAAAAGCTTTTGCCCATGAGGGGCAGCAAACAAAAGCCTGTTAATTCACTGCCTTTCTAAGAGCAGATAACCTAAGGAAATAATTTAATATTAAAGAAGAAACAAAGGTTAAAACTAAGTAAGCCTTATCAGAAAGGTCCACCTAAATATACCACTAAACCCTCAAAGTAATGCTGCTCTGAGTCTCTGTGGAAATAAACACCACATTTCTTTCAGACTTACAGTTTTCAGCTAAATCCTCCATGCCACAGGTTTGCTCATGCTCAGTTTGCTCCTCTCTTTCTCCTCCCTTCTCTGCTGTAATCTGAGCCCAGACCTATGAGTGAGCAGGAAGAGACTCAAGCAGAAAGTGATGTCACACCAAGATAATATGGCAGCTGCTATCCTAAACAAACAGAGAGCTTCTAGAGCTGGTTATTCAGGTATGGTAAAACATTCTACAGAATAAATATAGAATTCTAGCTTGCATTATTGCAGTTAATCTATTGGCAATAAAATGCCTCTGTAGCTTTCCTTCTCCTTTAAATAATCCTCAGTTTATATGGAAGGGAACTAACACATCACGCTCCACATCCTACATTCACAGACTTACAAGAACAAACCTAGACCCATTGGAAAATGACACCTCTTTTGGGAAATGGGGTGACATAATTTCAGAAACCTCAACATCAGACATTGGAAAAATGCACTCTCACTGAATGCACCTAATAACATCCAGTCAATATCAGATCATGACCTTGCAAATACTACACCAATCCTACCTGACCCCATTAAGAAGGTTCAAATGGGATTGCTGTCCAGCCAATCGTGTTTGAGATGCTCAGCAGCTGATGCCTCCCTAATACATAGCATGTGGTCATGCCCAATTATCAAAACCTTCTGGTTGGAGGTATATAAATATTGGCATTCGCTGACCAAACAACAGTTCCAGCCTAACATCAAATGGGCTCTATTTGGTAAACTCAAGGACGCCCAACAAATAACCAGAGCCAATAAACAAACAGTTAGCCGCAGTTACTAGGAAAGCTATATTACAGGAATGGTTGTGACCCAACCCACCCTCCATGAATCTAGTGAAACATCAATTACATTTCCTGTTCCACATGGACTAGTTGGAAGCATCCATAAACAAAATATCCCATACTAGCAAATTTTTGACATATGGACCACTCATATCCTAAGTCTCCCCCGTGACATAAGAAAACTGACAGTTTCTACATTCTACAGAACCATGTGGTACGACCTAGAAAGTCTCCGACGTACTAACCCTCTCATTCTAGCAATAACAACCTAAATAAGATGGATGTATTGGCTGCCTCCCAGGACTCACGGACCCATAGACAATGTAAGACTTATTAATGTCCCTTTAACAAGGGTGAGTAATGGACTTAACTGACCTATATGTTTTATTTTATGTTGTTTTTATGTTAATACTTATAAGGATTGGAAAATAAAAGAGGTCTCTCATAGTCACCTAGACAGAAATAGTGGCTAATTTATATATGTGATTGCCACTATCAAGTTTGCTATAATATATTTATATTATCTGAGAACATGCAAACAAAACAGGCTTTACTCAAAATGCTTTTATTATTGTTTAATGGGTGTTCAACTTGTAACAATGATGACATTAATGCAGGAATGTACATGTAAATCTGTGACGAGACAAATTAAAAAAACAAACAAATAATCCTTAGCTAGAGGCCTAACATATTGGGGCAAATTCACTAAACGCCGAAGCGCCGAACGCTAGCGTCAATTCGCTAGCGTTGGGCATTTTCGTTACTTCGCAAATTCACTAACGTACGATGGCGTAGATTCACTAGTGTTACTTCGCACCCTTACGCCTGACGAATTTTCGCTACGGACGTAACTACGCAAATTCACTAACGCGCGCAGTGTACTGAACGCTACCTTTTACGCTAGACTTCCTTCGCCACCTCAGACCAGGCGAAGCGCAATAGAGTAGATAGCGATTGCTTCCAAAAAAGCTCACATTTTTTCTAAGTCCCAAAAAACGCTGGCGTGTTTTCTACATTATGGGTGATAGGCTGAAAAAGATCGAGAATTTTTTTGGGGCTCCCCTCCTTCCCCCCTACATTTCCTAACTCATGGCAACTTAACTATAAAGTGGGCACATGTGTAGGGCAAAAAAAAAAATTTATTTGATGTTTTGAAGGTTTCCCAGGCATTTGTAGTGATTCTACGTATTCCTCCACTGAAATTTGAATTTGGCGCCGTATACAAATTAACCTTCGCTAGTGTAACTTAGCTTCACTTAGCGAATCAACGCTAGTGCAACTTCACAACCTTACGCTACCCCTGTGCACAACTTCGGATTTTAGTGAATTTGCAGAGCGCTGGCGAAACTACTCCTGGCGAAGTGTGGCGAAGTGTGGCGAAGTTGCGCCTGGCGCAACTACGAATCTTAGTGAATTTGCCCCAATGTTCTCAATGGTCTAAACTCTATACAAAATATAACAGCATGAATGTAAGTAACTTGTCTGCAGTGGGAATAAAACATATATATACAGTACGGGGCCCATTCACTAAGTTCGAGTGAAGGAATAGAGGGAAAAATACTCAAATTTCGAGTAGTTTTTTGTGCTCCTCGACTATCAAATTGGCGTAAATTCGCCTGAGTAGAATGATTCGAATTGATTGTGTGCAAAAACACTGCGACTGGGGGCGTGACCAAGATGGCGACTTGAGCGGACGTGTTCACCAAGAGCTCTGCACCTCAGCTTAACATTCTGACGATTATAGCAGATAACCTCGCTAACTGTTACCGGTGCAAGGTACCGTTTGTTACTGGCAACCAAATGGGGAAATATGGGAACAGGTCCCGGTCGGAAAACCGGCTGGATCGCTATCTGCAGCCATCCCAAGGCCCAGACCAGGCCCCGGAAGAGGAGCCGCCATCAGCAGTCTCGGACCACGAGGCGCCGGCGGCCTCTGCTCCTGAGCCGTCTAACGCTGAAATACTGGCGGCCATCAAAGGCACGCATGCCTCTACTACCGCGCAATTGGAAACCATAAAGGTGGATTTATCTTTGCTCCGCCAAGATCTACAAAACCTGCGGGAGCGTACCACTGAGGCGGAGCGCAGGGTGTCTGACATAGAGGACACGATACGCCCGATGCCAGAGGAGCTAGCCTCGCTGAAACACCAGGTGCAAACGCTTAACAACAGGGCGGAGGATTTGGAGAACCGCCACCGCCGAAACAATGTGAGAATATTGGGGCTTCCTGAAAGGGCCGAGGGTGCCTCTCCGGAAACTTTCGCGGAACGATGGCTAAAGGATGTACTGGGAGCTGAGGCATTCTCTGCCTTTCTGGTGATCGAGCGCGCCCACCGCATACCAACACGGCCTTTGCCGCCTGGCTCGAACCCTCGGCCTTTCATCATGCGGTTTCTCAACTACCGCGATAGAGACACTGCCTTGACCATGGCGCGAAAGAAAGGCCCGATCTCTTGGGAAGGTTGCTCCATCTCTCTATATCCGGACTACTCACCAGCAGTGCAGAAACTGAGGGCGTCCTATCAAGGCATCAAGAAGCGGCTTAGAGATGCAGGTATGCTCTATTCGATGCTCTACCCCGCGAAGCTAAGGGTGGTAGATGGAGGCGCGACCCATTTTTTTCAGTCACCGCAGGACGCGGATCACTGGATCAACACGCGTGGGCGGCAGGCGGGCCCGCATAACAGCCCGCGCCGCCAAGAATAGCTTCGTCGACCTGACAGTGAGTATGATGGCCATTATGTTGCCTCTTCTGTGACTATTCTGCTTGGAACCTCTGCTGTTGTTGTTTTTTGGCCTGCGCCTACGCTTTGCCCTGGCCCTTGGTTACACTTGTGCGGCGGCCCATTATGTCTGGCTGGACCACCATGTGGATGTCTGTATTGGGCCATTTTCCTCCCCGAGCGGCGTCATTAGCCCACAAATGCAAGGCCCAGAAACTGCAGGGGCGACAATTGTGTTCTAGTGCTGCAACCCTAAAGCGGGGGTCATGGAATCTGCACCCTGTCTGGGCCCTCACTACCGCATGGGTCAGCCACCTGCATCCTATGTTAATGTTGGTTTTTACAAGATATTTGCTTCAGTATCTGAGCCTCTTCCTGACAGGAGGTGGGTGTTCCTCTGCTTTCACTGCATCACTACTGACTATGCCATGGGAACAAGAGAACTCCGTGACGGAATCAGCAGGCGCTCCAGTGCGGGGCATGGTTACAGCTGTAACTCAGGGAACGCTTGATAGTGTCAAGGGCCACTACGCTGCGGTACTGGCTGAAGATCGAGACTTTGTCCCCTATGCCCCCTCCACCTATGGCTAGCAACCTCACTTTTCTGCCACAGTTTAGTACCCGCATTGCCCACTGTCAAGAGTTATCATTTGTTTTAGTGGTTGTTCTGCCTGCCAAGGTGCGAGCTCAGAGGTTTTTCACGTGGACTGTGAGTATACTCATCGCATAACCTTGTCACTTCTCCTGTTATAACTGTTTTGGGTTTAGGCCATCTATGTTGTCTAGATGTGCAGGGTGGGAAGGGGTAACGACCATGTTGGGGTTTTGTTGGGTTTGTAATATGGTATTGTCATTCAAGGTACATGGGCTGGTAAATCAGAGGCACTCCATAGCAACACGGTATACTTGGACCAAAGGGTCACTATTTCCTCAGCACTGCATTATTAGTCATCACACAAAATGGAAGGGGGTAATGTGAAACTACTTTCCTGGAACGTTCGAGGCTTAAATTCTAAATTCAAGCGGGCTCTGGTTTTTGATTATGTCAACAGATATAAACCGGATCTTCTCCTTTTGCAAGAGACCCACCTGGTTGGCCAAAAGCTCCTGTCCCTTAGGAAAAGATGGGTTGGGCACACATATCACTCCTCTTACTCTACCCACTCGAGGGGTGTGTCCATCCTGGTCCGTAAGAATGTACGCTTTGAACACCTTAACTTATCCACTGACCATTACGGACGCTATATAGTCCTTCACTGCAGGATAGACAACCAAGATCTGATAATAGTGAATCTATATGTCCCACCCCCCTTTGACAAAGCCTTACTCGACCTGGTATTCACTAAGGCTTCCGCATACCTCCCTTGCCCGATCTGCTTTATTGGGGATTTCAATACAGTAATGGACCCGCAGGTAGATAGAATTCCTTTCACGACTCAAAGAACCGGGCCCCTGAAACAATGGATAGAAGCCTTAGGGCTAGTGGATGCATGGAGGCACGCACATTCCCACGATAGGCAGTTCTCCTGCCATTCAGCCGGGGCTCATACTTTATCCCGGATTGATATGGCTATTGCCTCCCCGGATTTTACGCAAGGGATCCTTGGCATTGATTTCCTTCCCAGAGGCCTTTCTGATCACGCCCCCCTCTTACTTGACCTCCACTTTGCCCCCAAGCTCAGGCATTCCACCTGGAGACTATCTCCTATGTGGCTTGATAATGTAGAAGTGGCAGAAGCTTGTAGTATGGAATATGACCTTTATTGGAACGTTAACGCAGGCACCAGCAACTCGAACATAGTATGGGAGGCTTCTAAGGCCTCCGCCAGAGGCACACTTATCTCGGCCATCTCCAAAGTACGCACCCTAGCTAAACAAACTATGGTTGAGGCTGAGGGCATGGTCCAAACGGCTGAGAAAGCTTATTGTGAGTTACATGACGAGGCTAGTCACAGGCAGTTAGTTGCAGCGCAGAAGAATTTAGAACTTGTGCAGGTAGCTCTGACTAGGAAAAAACTTCTCTATGCAGCGCAAAGGATCTTTGACCAAGGGGATAGGAATGGTAGGACCTTAGCATACCTAGCTAAAGCAGCCCAATTGTCTACTCTGGTCCCCAGAATTAAAACCCCGGCGGGTACCTATGTAACGGACCCGACCGACATCGCAAACACCTTCTCTAATTACTATGAGGAACTATATTCCTCGCAGGTGCATTACTCAGACGTAGACTTGCAACAATTCCTACAACACATTCCCTTTCCAAGACTTACCAGGGAAGAAGCCCTTTACTTGGATGGACCGATTACCCTTGAGGAGGTCACGGAAGCCATTGGTAGCCTCCCCTCTGGGAAAACCCCAGGCTTGGATGGTCTACCAGTTGCGTGGTACCGGCTACTTAGAGACCAACTTGCTCCTCATCTACATGCCACGCTCTTAGGAGCGACTGAAGCGGGTTCTCTTCCCCATTCTTTCTACTCAGCTCTCATTGTTCTTATATTAAAGGAGGGGAAAGACCCGGACCTGTGCGACTCGTACCGTCCTATTTCCCTAATAAATACCGATGTGAAGATACTGGCCAAAATCCTATCTAGTCGCCTCAATAAAGTAATAACCTCAATTGTACACCCGGATCAGACCGGCTTTATGCCCAATAAGAGCACCTCTATGAACCTACGCAGGCTATTTTCTCACCTACAAACCTCTCATACGAATCAGGGCTCTAGGCTGGTGGCTGCACTTGATGCCACTAAAGCGTTTGATTCGGTTGAGTGGCCATATCTCTGGCATGTATTGGAGAAATTCGGTATAGGGCAGAACTTTATAGGATGGCTCAAGCTACTCTATTTAGCTCCAGTCGCACAGGTCCGGGTCAATAACACTCTTTCCAGGAAGTTCTCTCTGTCCCGGGGGACCAGACAAGGTTGCCCACTTTCCCCCCTATTGTTCGCCTTGGCAATAGAACCTTATGCTTTAATGATCCGGCAATCTGAGGAGGTCGTAGGCTTTAAATGTGGGAGGGTGGAAGAAAAAATCGCATTGTATGCGGATGACCTCCTTTTATTCCTGGCCGACCCGCAGAACTCCCTTCGGCACGCCCTTGACCTGGCAGATCGGTTTGGTGTCTACAGTGGCCTGGTCATAAATAAAAGCAAGTCTGTCCTCTTCACACTCGAGTCTGACCAGAGGGAGGGTGACATTCAGGGGCTGTGCTGGGTGTCCCAGTTCAAGTATTTGGGTGTTCAGGTTTCCAATAATGCACTAGAGTATGTGGCCAAGAATATTGACCCGGTGCTAACCAAATTCAAGAGTGTGGTCGCTCAATGGATAAATCTTCCCTTAACAGTGTGGGGTAGGGTGAATCTTTTTAAAATGATATACTTGCCGAAATTCCTTTATTTGTTACAGAATGCACCGATATGGATCCCCCAACAGGTTTTTAAGCAGGTTGACACCGTCCTTTTCTCCTTTATCTGGGCACATAAACCTCCCAGGGTCAACAAATTGACTCTGCTGGCCCCAATAGATAAAGGAGGACTGGCTCTCCCCCACCTAAAACTGTATTACCTTGCGAGCCAATTAGCCTTCATCCACAATTGGTTCAACCCTGACCCTGAAAACCCATTGACCGCATTACATGCCACCCTGGCAGGTTCATTTGAGGCTCTTCGTAATGCTCCATATAGGAGGGTCAAGGACACGCCAGAGCTTCCATCCACGTTGAGCTGCCCACAAAGGGCTTGGGCGCTTACTAATAGAATGCTGGCTAGGCCGCCCTCCTCGCCCTCCCCACGCGCTCCTTTATGGAGGAACTCTAATTTCCCGCATCTGCGACAACTTCCAGATTTTGTCTATTGGCCCAAGCTGGGAGTGAAGCACTTATCTGACCTCTTAGAAGATGATACCCTCCTGACCCAGGCCCAACTTACCGCTAACTTGGGGCATCAACACATTGACTGGCATAGATACTTTCAACTCCGGCATGCTATTACTGCTCAGTTTGGCTCTCTAGTTATTCCCGCGACCACTATGCCACATGAAGACAGGTTGTGGGACCCGAACCCGCAGAAACTAGTATCTAACCTGTATCGAATCTTAATAACTTCCACGGGTAGCCCCTTTGCTAAAGCCAGAACTAAGTGGAACACGCTTATCCCCAATTTGGAGGATGACGCGTGGGAGGAGGCAACTAGTGAGGCCTACAGTTTTCTGATTTCCACTAAAGATAAAATGGTGCAATTTAGGATACTACACTGCACTTATATTACGCCGCTAAGGCTTAAGGCCATGGGTAGAAACCCTGCTGCTGCCTGTCCCAAGTGTGGACGACCGGATGCAGACTTCTTTCACTTATTATGGTCCTGCCCCATGATCAGCAGCTACTGGGCACGGGTGGTCTCTCACCTCTCCGAAGTGGTCCTGCTTCCTGGGGTACTTGCACCGGAGGTTTGTCTCTTAGGAATAGTAGAAGAACTAGCGCCCCTCGTAAAAACCAGATGCCTGCTGCGCACCCTTTTATTCTATGCCAAAAAACAGATTGCCATCAAATGGATGAGCCCCCTACCCCCGACAGTCAAGCAATGGCAAAAATTGGTTAATGATCGGCTCCCAGTAATAAAGCTTACATACTTAGCTAGGCACTGCCCCCAAAAATTTGATAAAATTTGGGGACCATGGCTAGAGGCCCACGATGAAGTGAATCTTCTGGTGTAACTCATTAGGGATGGCACTGTTTGTGTGGATCTCATTCTGCTCTAATATATTGTTGTCTGGGGGGTAGTGTGCTCTGACCCTGAGTGCCCGAATGGGAAATTGTTGCTTAAATGTATGATTGTCTCATGCTGGGGATAAACTGTCGACTGTATGGAGTGTTCTTTGCCAAGTTGTGCTGCAGGGGTCCTGCGAGACCTCGATATATTGTGATCACTGCTTATGTTACCTGACATATACCTTTGTGTTGTATGTTATGTTTAAAATGTAAATAAATACCTTTAAAAAACAAAAAACAAAAAACACTGCGACTATTTGCCCATTCGATAGTCGAAGTACTGTCTCTTTTAAAAATACTTTAACTGCCTACTTCGCCACCTAAAACCTACCGAATTGCTTTAAAAGCCTATGAGAAAGTCCCATAGGCTTGTTTTCTACATTTTTGATCGAATGAAAATCCTTCGATCGAATATTCGATCGTGCGACTATTCGTCGGGCGAATATTCGCCCATTCGACTATTCGCCATCTCGTAAATTCGCCCGAATTGCCTATTCGATTCTATTCCCCAGTCGAATTTTCGATACATATGCCCCTATGTGTCACTTTCCCCTGAAACATTCAATAATAATATAAAAAACACTTCACTACCTTCTATAAATACTTACAAGCACAGCAGAATAATTGGGTAGGAAATGATTGTGTTAATCACATCAGTCAAACATGTTTTTATAGTATTCCCAACCAATATTGGGATATGCTGATATAATATCAGAAGATTACAATGATAGGGGAGCTCATATCCGTCCTAATGATTTACTACAACAAAGTAGCAAATGTACCTTATTTTTACTTTATCTTCCCCATTTAATCAGTTTTTCATTTAGATTATTTTTTTTATTCTTCTTCTTCTTTGCATTTTACTAATAAAACAAAATACTCCCAGTAAATAATGTACACAGAAGGTAATATTTCCAAAACCATAAAAAAAAAAACAAAAGTTTCTGAACTTTCCCCATATCCTCAAATACATCAAAACTCAAATACATTGAAACCTTAACTTTGTGAATTCAAAGCGAGTGTGGGAGATGATAAGCGAGTGTTGCATGTGACTGGGAGGCTCATTTACTAAGGGTCGAATATCGAGGGTTAATTAACCCTCGATATTCGACCATCTAAATAAAATCCTTCGACTTCGAATATCAAAGTTGAAGAATTTACCGCAAATACTTTGATCGAACGATAGATTCGAAGGATTTTAATTCATCGATCAAACGATTTTCCTTCGATCAGAAATTGGTTAGAAACCTTATGGGGAAGATCCCCATAGGTTAACATTGGTGCTCGGTAGGTTTTAGTTGGCGAAGTAGGTGGTCGAAGTTTTTTTTAAAGAGACGGTACTTTGACTATCGAATAGTCGAATAGTCGAACGATTTTTAGTTTGAATCGTTTGATTCAAAGTTGAAGTCGTACTCGAAGGTCGAAGTAGCCAATTCGATGGTCGAAGTAGCCAAAAAAACGTCGAAATACGAAAGTTTTTTTCATTTGAATCCTTCACTCGAGCTTAGAAAATGTGCCCCCATGTGTTGCAGGGGAATTAAGTGTTAAGCAGCGTTAAAAACCTTAAGGCGTTGGTGTTTGCTGTGCATGCTGGGAGTGCTGGGTGCAAGGAGGGAGTAAGTGCAAATAACTGACTGCTGTATGTTCTGTGAGTATCTGACTGAGACAAACAGCTTTTTCTTTTCTCTGTTTGGGGTAAACGCGTAGATACATTAAGTACATTTCTTTTCTTTTTGTGTTTTAGCTTTAGAGTTTCTAAGGGGAACATTTTTTAAAAAAAAGTTAATAAGGGGTTATTTTACTGCTGGTAGCAAATAGCATTTTTTCAGGTAAATTCTGATCAGACTTTGTGTGCTCTGGTTGAAACCTTAAACTTGTGAATTCAAAGTGAGTGTGGGAGCTGATAAGTGAGTGTTACATGTGACCAAGGGGCACATTTACTAAGTTCGAGTGAAGGATTCAAATAAAAAAAACTTTGAATTGCGAAGTTTTTTTTTGGCTACTTCGACCATCGAATTGGCTACTTCGAACTTCGACTAAGACTTTGAATCGAATGATTCAAACTAAAAATCGTTCGACTATTCGACCATTCGATATTTGAAGTACTGTCTCTTTAAAATAAACTTCGACCCACACCTAAAACCTACTGAGCATCAATGTTAGTCTATAGGGAAGGTCCCAGTAGGCTTTCCTAGCTTTTTTTGGAAAATCGTTCAATCGATGGATTAAAATCCTTTGAATCGTTCGGTTCGAAGGATTTAATCGTTCGATCGAAGGATTTTTCCATCGATCGAACGAATTGCGGTAAATCCTTCGACTTTGACGTCGAAGGATTTTACTTCGATAGTTGAAGTAGTGTTGCATGTGAATTAAGGGGCTGATTCATTAACTTCGAGTGAAGGATTCGAAGGTAAAAAGCTTCGAATTTCGAAGTTTTTTTGGGCTACTTCGACCATCGAATGGGCTACTTCGACCTTCGACTACGACTATCGAAGGATTCGAACTAAAAATCGTTCGACTATTCGACCATTCGATAGTCGAAGTACTGTCTCTTTAAAAAAAAATTCGACCCCCTAGTTCGGCAGCTAAAAGCTACCGAAGTCAATGTTAGCCTATGGGGAAGGTCCACATAGGCTTGCCTGAGTTTTTTTGATCGAAGGATATTCCTTCGATCGTTGGATTTAAATCCTTCGTATCATTCGATTCGAAGGATTTAATCGTTCGATCGAAGGAATAATCCTTCGATCGTACGATCGCAGAATTTGCGCTAAATCCTTCGACTTCGATATTCGAAGTCGAAGGATTTCAATTCCTAGTCGAATATCGAGGGTTAATTAACCCTCGATATTCGACCCTTGATGAATCGGCCCCTAAGTGTTAAGCAGCATTTGTTTCTACATCATTATTCCCTTTCTCCTCTCATTGTTTACTATTCACTCCAACCTCTTCCAGACTCGATCCTGGTTTAGGGTTAACCCCCCAATTATTGCACTAGTAAGTGTAAGGTGTGTCCAGAGGTGGGTGAGCGGGTGGGCGGTGGGGCACCTGGGGGGTAGGCCTCGCACACCCCAGTCTGACCCTGGCTGGTATTATTCCCACCAGTCTAACCCACTTATGCTCTGCCCAATTCTTTGCATGTGTGATCCCTGTGCTTGTGTTTTTAGCCAATTGGAATTAAATATATTTCTACCCACCACCCTATCATGGAAATGTATTGTTAATAGACATAATATTTCTCACCTGAGAATAACCATATATGTTTAGAATCTGGGCTATGGCTACTGTAGTCTCTGAACTGAGATCTCCAATAAATCCAGCAATGTTTCCTTTTCCCATACATTTGTAATTAGGAACCACTTCCCTGGTACCAGATAATATCTGTAACACGCTTCTCACAGCCTTCCTTGTATCTCCACTAGTGATGGGCGAAAAATTTGCGAATTTCGCGAAACGGCGAAAAATTCGCCGGCGTCTCGTTTTTGACGCCGGCGCCCGTTTTTCAAAAAAATTTTGCGGGCGTTTCACGAATTTATTCGCTCGGCGCGAATCGCGCAAATTCGCCGTGAATTCGCGCCTGGCGAATAAATTCGCCCATCACTAATCTCCACAGGAATCATATATATGGTACCCCAGAGTCAGGTTAGCTAGAATCTTTGGTGACTGCTTAATTTCCTTAATGGCTATAAATAAATCCACCAATTGCCTGTAATACTCAGGGTAAATCCTGCAAAATTAAAATTCAGGTAAAAATGTATTTTTGGGTTTAAATCACTTCATGAAGACAAGTTGCAACATGTTTTCTTGCTCACGTTGCAGCCTCTGCTCTTCCTGCTCCTTGTTTCCTTGAAACAAATCACATACTCTTGTCTAAAGGGCCTATTTACTAACATACGCATTTCTATTTTTCTATCTATTATTTTATCAGTTTTTTTCCTCTCAAAATTTTTTTCTTTAATTTCTTTAAAAAAAACTTCAAGATTTAAAAAACTTGGTAACAACCAAGTAAAAGTCTGCTATATGAAAGAGGTTAGGAGTCTAAACAAGTCAATGGGACCTGCACTCATCCCATTTGTCCATTTTTAATGAATTTGGACTTTAAAAACATTAATAATTAATGGTTTTCAGGGTTTTCATGTTTTTCATATTTTTATTGGGACAATGAAACTTTTTATCTTGGTTGTGCTTTTTTTTATTCAGATTTTTTAATAAATCACCATGTATTTTTGGGTTTAGAGAAAATTAGTTTCTTCATGGTTTCAAAAACCTCTAAAACCACAAAAATGAGAATGTTAATAAATGGGCCTCCACGAGTTCTGCATGTCCTCTGATACAGTATATTTGCACTTGCACATCATCCAACTAGCCATCTGTAAAGCATCAATGCTAATCATAAGGAAAGGCACATATATACATTCTGTAATAAAATTACCTGGGCATGGTGTGGGGGGACGGCAGGGACGCCTGCCGCCCCCTCGACGGGGACGCCCGTCACGCTGCGCTGCTCCGGTGCCGGCTTCCTAGCGCGCGCGCGCATGCGCACTCCGATTTTAAGGCGCAGGCACGCTGATGTAATGACGTCAGCGCGAGAGGCGCCAAATTCAAATAGTATTTAAAGGGCATTCCCACAGGTTACCATTGCCCGTGATAGGATTTGTTCCTGGTGCTTTAGCTGTTGCTATTCTGTGTGAATCTGTTCCTGATTATCTGTTTTGACCCTTGCCTGCCTGTTTGACTATTCTGATCTCTGGAACCTGACCCTTGCCTGAAATCGATCTTGACTTAAATCCTCCTGTTTGACGTTCCGGTTTGACCTCTGTCTGTTATTGACTCAGATTCTGCCTCAACCCATCTGATTGATCCCCTGGTTTTGACCCTTTGCCTTCCTGACGATTCTGTTATCCGCCTGCCTCGATCCAGCCTGTCTGACCATCCGCTTGCCTTGTCCTTTTGTACCGTGACCTTCGGCCTAAAGACTCTGCTAACAGCCGTGCCCCTTTGCCAGCCAGAACATCTTGCCTTGCACCCCTCGTTAAGTCCAGATGGCACCCAAGTAAGCTGAGGGCTCCTCCCGAAGCCCAACGGTGGTCACACTACTGGTGAAGCCGAGCCGAGACCAGGGTGCTTGGCATTTGTTCTGGTATCGGGTGCCGGGCGTGACATTATCACGGGCCATGGAGGACGAAAGTCTAGACGGTGCTTCTGCTGCTGCTTCCATTTCACCTCCTCCAACTACCACTGAAGTGCTCCTTACTGCCCTGCTACAGCGGATGGAGGACCATGAGCAGAAGCAAAACTATTTGCTTCAGGGGTTTCACAATCTGACCCGCAAGCTTGAAACTTCACAGCAGCCAATCAGACCAGTTGTCTCTTCCCCTGAGGGTTCTTCTGCTGTTTGGGGTGATTCTGCTAGACCCCAAGAACCCAAGATTGCTTTTCCTGATAAGTTCAGTGGGGATAGAGCAAAATTTTTTGTCTTTAAAGAGGCATGTAAATTATACCTTGGTTTCTTCCCTCACTCCTTTCCAACAGGTGAGGAGAAAGTAAGGTTCATCATGACTCTATTACAGGGTGATCCCCAAATTTGGGCTCTTAGACTGCCCGCCTCTGATCCAGCCGTTTCTCCTTAGATACTTTCTTTGAGACCATGGCCATACTCTACGATTACCCGGATCGCGCCTCTTCGGCCGATACCGCAATTCGTAAGTTGCGCCAGGGGAAACGGGATGCGGAGGTGTGCTGCACTGAGTTCCGCCGGTTGGCAGTAGAGACCGGGTGGAACGATATGGCTCTACATAGCCAGTTCCGTATAGGGCTGTCAGATCCTGTCAAAGACAGTCTGGTAAATTTCCCCCTATCTTCCAATCTGGATGACCTCATGTCTTTCGCCATCCAGATAGATAGGAGACAGAGAGAGAGAAGGGGTGAAAGGGGGACTTCTTCTTATTCTGGTGTCACTAATGTTAAGGTATCTAACCCATCTGTGTCTTTACCTCAGGATGAGCCTATGCAGTTAGGCCTATCCCACTTATCTCCTGAGGAAAAGGCACGCAGGCGTTCCCTAGGTTTATGTATTTACTGTGGGGAAAAGGGTCATTTCCTTAATCAGTGTACTAAGAGGCCGGGAAACGCCCAAGCCTAAATGGAGAAGGGGAGCTCCATTTGGGTGCAGGCGTTTCCTCTCCCCAATCTGCCTCCAAGGTTTTATTACCAGTTAAATTGTCTTGGCCTACGGGTTCTGTTAATTTGTCTGCTTTTGTGGACTCTGGGGCGGAGGGTAATTTTTTGGATACTGCTTTCGCAGCCAAACATGGTATTCCTCTGGTCCCTCTGTGTACCCCCATGAGAATTTTAGCGGTGGATAAAAGACCCCTAGGGTCAGGTGTAATTAACAAAAAAACTGCCTTCTTATCATTGTGTATTAACGATTCTCACAGTGAGGAGATAGCCCTTTTTCTTATTGAAGGTGCCTCTTCTCCTCTTATCTTGGGGTTACCCTGGCTCCAGGTTCATAATCCTCATATTGATTGGGTTACGGGGGAGATTTCTCAGTGGGGTTCAGATTGTGGGGGCGTATGTATTCCTCCAACAATAGCAACTACCTCAATTGAGGGTTTACCTGCAGCCTATTCGGCATATGCCGATGTTTTTTCTAAAAGGGCTGCTGAAACCTTACCCCCACATAGACAGTATGATTGTCCCATTGACCTAGTTCCAGGTTCCACTCCTCCTCGTGGTCGTACGTATCCCCTTTCTTTACCTGAAGCCCAAGCAATGAGGGACTATATTGAAGAAAACCTTGAGAGAGGTTTCATCCGACCCTCTAATTCTCCTGCCGGTGCTGGGTTTTTCTTTGTGGGTAAGAAAGACGGTGGTCTTCGCCCTTGTATAGATTACAGGGGTTTAAATAAAATCACCATTAAGAACCGCTACCCCCTTCCTCTAATTTCTGAGCTATTTGACCAGGTTAAAGGTGCCCAAGTCTATACCAAGCTTGATCTTAGAGGTGCTTACAATCTCATTTGTATTAGAGAGGGGGATGAGTGGAAAACAGCATTTAACACCAGGGATGGCCACTACGAATACTTAGTAATGCCCTTTGGGCTCTGTAACGCCCCCGCAGTTTTTCAAGAATTTGTCAATGACATCTTTCGAGATCTGCTGGGGGTATTCGTAGTGGTCTACCTTGACGATATTCTTATTTTTTCTTCCAATCTAAACGAACATCGTAATCATGTTTGCGAAGTCTTACGTAGGCTAAGGGAGAATAATCTTTAAGCAAATCTAGAGAAATGTACCTTTGAGGTTTCTTCTGTTCAGTTTTTGGGGTTTATTATTTCCAACAAGGGTCTAGAAATGGATCCAGGCAAGGTGAGAGCTGTCCTGGATTGGGCCCAACCCCTTTCGTTACGTGCTGTTCAAAGATTTCTTGGTTTTGCCAATTACTATCGTCAATTTATTAAGAATTTTTCTCTTATTGTAGCCCCCATCACAAGTTTAACCAAGAAGGGCGCTGATCCCAGTATTTGGCCTCCTGAAGCCTTACACGCCTTTGAAACCCTCAAAAGAGAGTTCTGTTCTGCCCCTATTCTTCAACACCCTGATCCCGCTCTTCCTTTCATTGTAGAGGTTGATGCTTCTGAGGTGGGAGCGGGGGCAGTCCTTTCCCAAAGGCATCCGATTTCCAACAAATTGCATCCCTGTGCCTTTTTCTCTAAGAAGTTTTTACCTGCAGAGGTAAATTACGACATAGGGAACAGGGAATTGTTGGCTGTCAAATTGGCCTTTGAGGAATGGCGGCATCTCCTAGAGGGTGCAAAACATGTGGTGACGGTCTATACTGATCATAAGAATTTACTTTATATTGAATCCGCTTATCGCCTAAATTCTAGGCAAGCCAGGTGGGCCTTATTCTTCTCAAGGTTTAATTTTGTTTTAACTTTCAGGCCTGGTTCCAAAAATACCAAGGCGGATGCACTCTCTAGGAGTTTTGAATCTTTCCCCTCCGACTCTAGTTAGTGTACTCCCATCATCCCCAAAGAATTAATTTTAGCCACTTTAGAATCCGATCTTTCCTCCCTATTACTTCCCTTACAAACATCTGCTCCTACTGATACTCCCCCTGGGAGATGGTTTGTTCCTGAGGAGCTTAGTTTTGAAGGAGGTTCATGATTCTAAAATGGCGGGGCACTCAGGAGTTACTAAGACTGTTTCTCTACTGTCCCGTCATGTTTGGGGGCCTTCTTTCAAACGGGACACAAAAATTTTTGTCAACTCCTGTCCAGTCTGTCAAAGATCTAAATCCTCTCGTCAGTTATCTCAAGGTCTGTTAAATCCATTGCCAATTCCTGAGAAACCTTGGTCCCATCTTTCGATGGACTTCATTGTAGATTTGCCCCCTTCCCAAGGGAAGACTGCGATTTGGGTGGTGGTGGATAGGTTCAGTAAGATGGGCCATTTTATTCCCCTTCCACACCTCCCTTCTGCTAAAACCTTGGCTGATCTATTCATTACTCACATTTTTAAGTTACATGGTTTTCCGGAGAATATTGTTTCTGACAGGGGGGTCCAGTTCGTCTCGAAGTTTTGGCGTGCTTTCTGTTCTTTAGTAGGGATTGAGTTATCCTTTTCCACTGCATATCACCCCAAACGAATGGTCAAACTGAAAGGGTGAACCAGTCCCTTGAACAATACCTTAGATGCTATGTGTCTGATAATCAGTCTACATGGTCCAAACTGTTACCCTGGGCAGAATTTGCATACAATAATGCTACCCATTCCTCCTCAGGAGAGTCTCCCTTCTTTATTGTCTACGGGTTACATCCCAAAGCATTTTCTTTTTCTGACTCTAATTCCCCTGTACCCTCTGCCAATTCTTCTATCCTGAAATTTTCCGAAATTTGGTCTCAAGTTCATAATTCTTTATCCGCAGCTTCCCTAGCTCAGAAAAGAGCTGCTGACAAATCCCGTAGGGAAGCACCCCAGTACAAGGTGGGAGATTTAGTATGGTTGTCAACAAAGAATATCAAGTTGAAGGTTCCCTCTCCTAAATTGGGTCCTAGATTCATTGGTCCATACCCCATCATTGCAATAATTAATCCGTCTTCTGTCCGTCTTCAATTACCTCCTAATTTCAAAATTTCTAATTCTTTCCATGTCTCTCTGTTGAAGCCTGCCAATGATTCTCGTCTTCTGTCTGTTCCTCCCCCAGTGTTGGTTGAAGGTCAGCCTGAGTATGAGATCCAAGAGTTCCTCGACTCCCGCCTCGTGAGGGGTAAGTTACAATATCTTACCAGGTGGAAGGGCTTCGGTCCTGAGGAGAACTCTTGGGTCTCAGTTGATGACATCAAGGCCGACCACCTCAGGAAGCAATTCCACTCTAAATTTCCTGGTAAACCTGGGGGTCCAGTGGCCCCCCCTAGAGAGGGGGGTAATGTAATAAAATTACCTAGGCATGGTGTGGGGGGACGGCAGGGACGCCTGCCGCCCCCTCGACGGGGACGCCCGTCACGCTGCGCTGCTCCGGTGCCGGCTTCCTATCGCGCGTGCGCATGCGCACTCCGATTTTAAGGCGCAGGCGCGCTGACGTAATGACGTCAGCGCGAGAGGCGCCAAATTCAAATAGTATTTAAAGGGCATTCCCACAGGTTACCATTGCCCGTGATAGGATTTGTTCCTGGTGCTTTAGCTGTTGCTATTCTGTGTGAATCTGTTCCTGATTATCTGTTTTGACCCTTGCCTGCCTGTTTGACTATTCTGATCTCTGGAACCTGACCCTTGCCTGAAATCGATCTTGACTCTGCTAAATCCTCCTGTTTGACGTTCCGGTTTGACCTCTGTCTGTTATTGACTCAGATTCTGCCTCAACCCATCTGATAGATCCCCTGGTTTTGACCCTTTGCCTTCCTGACGATTCTGTTATCCGCCTGCCTCGATCCAGCCTGTCTGACCATCCGCTTGCCTTGTCCTTTTGTACCGTGACCTTCGGCCTAAAGACTCTGCTAACAGCCGTGCCCCTTTGCCAGCCAGAAAATCTTGCCTTGTACCCCTCGTTAAGTCCAGGTGGCACCCAAGTAAGCTGAGGGCTCCTCCCGAAGCCCAACGGTGGTCACACTACTGGTGAAGCCGAGCCGAGACCAGGGTGCTTGGCATTTGTTCTGGTATCGGGTGCCGGCCGTGACACATTCCCACAGCTTTCATTGATTAGAAGGGATATGTAAAATCTTTCTTAATTCTAATGCTTCATTTGTTTTTGCATGAAAAAAATGTAGAGGTTTTAGTATTGGGGGCCTGTTTACTAAAACTCAAATGAATCTATTTTTTTTTTTTTTTTTTTTTCTTAAAACAAAGTCAACCAAACTCCCTTCCACAAATTGAACTCATTTATCAATAATTTTTCTTGAAAAAGTTGGGGTATAATAAATCTCAAAAATGTCCATTTCTATTTTTCCATGACAAATTCAAGTTTTCCCCCCTAAAAAACTTGACCAGAAAGAATAGAGGTTTAATAAATGGGTCGCTTAGTATTTGGATTAGTTGTTCATTTTTATTTGTTTGTGCTCTTTAAATGAGGCTGTTTTAATAAATTATTTGTTGATCATGGTTTTAGAGAAAAACATGTTCACAGTTTCTAAAACCTTTAAAACTGCAAAAACCTGACTGTTGAAAAAAAAAAAAAAAACAGAATTCCAAAAAATAAGTATACCATATGAACAAATATTGTGCTGCATTTTTATTTTTTCAATGCATATGGAAAACATTTTTTTTTAGGAATTCTGTACTTACCACAAACAGGATCTTAATTGTATAAGGCAAACAAATTCCTTGGGATATCTTTTAAATCCATTAATGAAAAGCATGGCATAAAAACAATTAATAAAGAGACAGATAACAGTATTTCATTCACTGGATCACTAGAACCTTGGATCACCTTAGTGCCAGGCTTGAGCACGTACATGATTGGGTGGAAAAATGAATTGTTGGGCTGTGCATGATCTAACTTTCTCCATTTCTAGTGGTATGATGACAAAGTTAATCTAAGACAAAAGACATTTGGGCAATGCAGTACCTATTAAAGGAGTACTTCGCCTTCAAATAAACTTTTAGTATGATGAAGAAAGTGATATTCAGAGACAATTTGCAACTAGTTTTCATTTTTTATTATTTGTTGTTTTTGAGTTATTTTATATATCTGGTTGCTAGGGTCCCAATTGCTCTAGCAACCATGCTTTGATTTGAATAAGAGAGAGGCCTGAATAGAAAGATCAGTAATAAAAAGTAGCAATAACAATACATTTTTAAACTTACAGAGCATTTCCTTTTAGATGGGGTCAGTGAACCCCATTTGAAAGCTCAAAAGAGTCAGAGGAAGGTGGCAAATAATTTAAAAACTATAAAAAATAAATAATGAAGACCAATTTAAATGTTGTTAAATGTGAACCACCCCTTTAAGTATCAAACTAGTTGTCCATTCAGAGTAGATATGGTGAACATTTTGACCTGATTTTTGGAAATGAATACAGCCATTAGAAATCGTATGCACTTTGAATATGTACCAGTTTATGTAGACTTGCATTCAAGTGCAAGAGGGAGATATAGTGCTATAAACATGACTCTTGTATTGATTGATTGTAAATAAACCGGGAAAAGGTCATTCATAATATGTTACTTTGTCTCATTATGGGGCAGATTTATTAAAATGTGAGATTAAAGCTCACCACAGAAGACATTACCCACTATCTACTCATTAGTATGGGATTTTTAGAATTATATTTATCTATAAATGAAAGTTCATCATTTCATAAATATGCTTCTATAAATCCCATAGGAATGAATAGAAAGAGGGTGAATTTTTCTGTGGTGAGTCCGACACTTTCGCCCAATGATGAAACCGCTTCCAGAAATTACAGAAAGTAGGTGATTTTTTTCTGTTGTGAGCTCAAATTTCACATTTTGATATCACCTATCTTGTTTCAAAAATGGTGCTTCAGAAATGTGGGGTTTAGTTATCTACATCTAATGGGCAGATTTATCAAAGATCAAATTTAGAATTTTTGTGAATTTTTTTTACTCTAATAAATTTGAATATACCCAGACCTGGAATGGGAGGTTATTTAAGAAAAATTTTGAACGTCTATTATTCGATTGAATAGTCCTGACCCGAAAATTCAAATCAAATTTGAATCAAATTTGAATTGAGTTTTTGAAGGAAGACAATTAAGATATTCAAATGGTTCAATGGACCTCTGCCATTTGTGAATATTCTAATTATTACTGTTTCCATGGTCGCATTTGAATTTACTATTCAACCCTTAGGGGGCCGATTCACTAACTTCAAGTGAAGGATTCGAAGTAAAAAAAACTTCGAATTTCGAAGGTTTTTTTGGGCTACTTCGGCCATCGAATGGGCTACTTCGACCTTCGACTACGACTACGACTTCGAATCGAAGGATTCGAAGTAAAAATCGTTTGACTATTCGACCATTCCATAGTCGAAGTACTGTCTCTTTAAAAAAAACTTCAACCCCCTAGTTCGCCATCTAAAAGCTACGGAACTCAATGTTACATTACAGGACATTCCCCATAGGCTTGGCTAACTTTGGGTAACTTTTTTTGATCGAAGGATATTCCTTCGATCGTTGGATTTAAATCCTTTGAATCGTTCGATTCGAAGGATTTAATCGTTCGATCGAAGGAATAATCCTTCGATCGTTCGATCGTACTATCTGCGCTAAATCGTTCGACTTCGACATTCGAAGTCGAAGGATTTCAATTCCCAGTCGAATATCGAGGGTTAATTAACCCTCAATATTCGACCCTTAGTGAATCAGCCCCTTAATAAATCTGCTCCTAAATGATTTCATACATATAAAAGAATATGTTCACTTTTCTCTGGATTGTGATACATATTTGATTTATTTTTTTAAATTGTAGGTACTAGGACACATATATTGTGTGATAGACATGCAATTACACAATAATTCAAACATAATTTGTCCTGAAAATAAATAATACATTTCCTTGGCACACCAAAAGTTCCACCCAGAAAACAACCCTGTTGCTAGACAGTTGGTACATACCAGCTATATGGTTAAATATTAGGGATGCACCGTATCCACTTTTTTGGATTCGGCTGAACCCCCGAATCCTTTGCAAAAGATTCGGCCGAATACCGAACCGAATCCGAACCCTAATTTGCATATGCAAATTAGGGGTGGGAAGGGGAAAACATTTTTCACTTCCTTGTTTTGTGTCAAAAAGTCACGTGATTTCCCTCCCCGCCCCTAATTTACATATTCAAATAAGGATTAAAACAGTGACTTTCAGATGTTTTCTCCTTTATTGTGTTGTTGGAGTGTGTGTGAATGTGTCTGTAATACTATTTAACAAAATAAGTGAAGGCAAACTAGACTGAGGTATAAGGGACACTTCATATACTTGTTACAGACTGTACCGTTTACCCCCATCCCTATTTCTATTCATGTTGCCATCAAAGTTGCCTAAATGGCCCACCGAGGAAACTCAGTACCTGATACAGTTAAACTGAAATTACTTCATGTTGGGGGCCACATAAGGGGTGAAGGGGTCAGCCTTCGGGGCACCAGTTGGACACTGATCTAGAAAATCACAATTACTCCATGTGTAAACCCATAATACAATGTGTAGTCCTTTAAATAAAGTCTCTATATATCCCTCATGTTCACACTGGGTCTCTCTCTTCTGTTGGGGACCTTCCCCATAGGCTAACATTGACTTCGGTAGGTTTTAGGTGACGAACTAGGGGGTCGAAGTTTTTTTTTAAAGAGACAGTACTTCGACAATAGAATGGTCAAACGATCTTTAGTTTGAATCGTTTGATTCGAAGTCGTAGTCGAAGGTCGGAGTAGCCCATTCGATGGTCGAAGTAGCCAAAAAAAACATTCCAATTCGAATTTTTTTTTCCCTCTATTCTTTCACTTGAGCTAAGTAAATGGGCCCCTAAGTGTATTCAATAGGTAAGGGAAGTCTAACCTGTAACATAGCTACTCTTACATTACCATAAGTAGAAAATGAGCCTATTGTACTCTGTAATCCTTTTCTGTTATCCACCATTTATTCCCTGTTTGCTATAACTGCAGTAAAGCACTGCGTATCTTGAAAGCGCTATATAAATAAATGATGATGATGAAAATGAGACCAAACTTTGTAGGTGTTTAATGTAACAATAATAGATCCTTATTCCTCAGAAATTTGTAGATAACTATATGGATTCTGTGTACTAAAATAATCTAGGGCTCTGTTTTAGGCTAAAATGGTTTGTAGCATGGTATAATATTTATTTTTTGAATTTGGTGTCCAAATTAACATAGGAGAACCTCAATCATTAAAGAAGCTAGTAACTGTTGTGGGCAAATTATTTGAAGGCTTGTTAAGGGATCACATTCAAAATGTTGTCCTAGTGAATGGCATTATGAGCAACAATCAGCATGGCTTTATGAAGGATAGGTCATGTCAGACTAATTTGATTGCATTTTATGATGAGGTAAGTAAGATGCTGGACAGTGGGGGGCAGTAGATCTATTTGGATTTTGCCAAAGCGTTTGATACTGTGCCCCACAAACGACTGCTTTCTAAACTAAGGTCTGTTGGGCTTAATGAAGTCGTTTGCACGTGGATAGGAAACTGGCTACAGGATCGGGTACAGAGGGTGGTTGTTAATGGGACATTCTCTACTTGGAGTAAGGTTCTTAGTGGGGTCCCTCAGGGCTCAGTATTGGGGCCACTTTTACAGTATTTAACTTGTTCATTAATGACTTAGTGGAGGGGATTGTAAGTAATGTATCAGTGTTTGCAGATGACACAAAACTATCAGCCCAATTAATTCCATCCAGGATGTGGCACTTGCAACAGGATCTTGACAAACTGGCAATCTGGGCAACTAAGTGGCAAATGAGATTCAATGTTGATAAATGTAAAGTCCTGCACCTGGAATGTAACAATATCCACTTATACCCTTAATGGGACTGCACTAGGCAAATCCATTATGGAAAAGGACCTTGGAGTCCTTGTAGATAATAAACTTGTCTGTAGCAAGTAATGCCAGTCAGCAGCATCAAGGGCAAATAAGGTCTTGAGCTGTATTAAAAGGGGCATAGAGTCACGGGAGGAGGGGGTCCCACTGTATAGAGCACTGGTAAGGCCCCATCTAGAATATGCCGTACAGTTTTGGTCTCCATCACTCAAACAGGACATTATTGTATTAGAGAGGGTACAGAGAAGGGCAACTAAGCTGGTAAAGGGAATATCTTAGTTATGAGGAAAGACTGGCCAAATTGGGGATGTTCAAGCTGGAGAAGAGGCGCTTAAGGGGAGATATTATAACTATGGATAAATATATAAGGGGATCATATAATAATCTCTCTAATGATTTATTTACCAGTTGGACTTTCCAGCTGACACAAGGTCACCCATTCCGATTAGAAGAAAAGAGGTTCCGCCTAAATATTCGGAAGGGGTTTTTTACAGTGAGAGCCGTGAAGATGTGGAATTCTCTCCCTGAATCAGTTGTACAGGCTGATACATTAGATAGCTTTAAGAAGGGGTTGGATAGCTTTTTCGCAAGTAAGGAAATACAGGGTTATGGGTAATAGATCATAGTCCAAGTTGATCCAGGGACTAGTCTGATTGCCATTTTGGAGCCAGGAAGGAATTTTTCCCCCTCTAAGGCAAATTGGAGAGGCTTCAGATGGGTTTTTTGCCTTTCTCTGGATCAAATGGCAGATAGGTAGTTAATATATAAAAAAAAGGTTGAACTCGATGGACATGTGTCTTTTTTCAACCTTACTTACTATGTTACTATGTCACTATGTGGATAGACCTAATGTGGTATTGTAGAGCTTATCCTATGATTCCAAGCATGTTAGATCCTTAAGTATGTAGGTACCCATAGAGTCAACTTCCCCTATGTCTGGTATTTCCTGTACTTAATATTTACCTCTATTTCTAAGTCAGAGTACTTGGGTGGGATAGTATTCCCAATTGGCTCAGGAAGGCTATGACCACTTTCTGTTTGTAAACCCCTGGCTCCTTCCATTTGATCTCCATCTCCTGACCAAGGTGGATGTCTGACAGAGAGCCTGGGACAACAAGGCCCCAGTAAAACTGTATCCTAAAAGGACAACCCTTTTAGTGAAGTTGGAGGATAGGATAAGATTAGATAGCGATAGGATAGCTATGGTCATAATATATTCTTAAAGACCAGCCTTGTGCTTCAACTAAGGAGTGATAGCTGGAGGTAGCAATCATCTAGGCATAACTGGCCTTAAAGTGAAGGAACCACAGTACTGAAAAGAGAACCAGGCTAGTATTCTACTCTCTGAATATTTCTATTGGAAGGGATCCAGACCACTGCCTGGTAGCCTTCAAGGCAAATCTCACAACCTGCTAGAATTCTCCACTTTGTGCCATTCTCAAGCTCTAAATTTTATTATAACTGTCATTCGTCTACCTCAAGTGGTCAATAAACCATGTTTAATGTTTAAGAACCTCTGGCATCCTATGTAGCTATATCGTACAGCTGAGAGGTGTAGTTACCACATAGCTACCACTAACGCATCCTGCCCCCTACCTGCCCCATACCTTAAGTGCCATTCCAGCACACAAGATATGGAGCGGCAGGAGGCACAACCTACATCAGGTTCCTGTGCTTGCCACCTGATGTAAGATAAGTGGTAAGGACAGGGCTGGGGTGTGCCTTCTGAAGCTGCTTTTTGAATACCAGAGTTTTGATCTGCAGCCAGCCGAGGGTGCAAGTGCTTAGAAAATGAGCACCCGGGGGTCATGAATTACTTTTATAATCTGTCCCAAGATTAGGTGCCCGTCAAGTCAAATCCTGCAAGATCTACCATTGTACATTTAATGTTATTATCCAACAAGGGCAGTAGGGAAAATATGCCACCACCACTGTTTCAAAGCAGTGATCAACAGATATGGAAGTTAATTGGTATAGTGATACCTGCACCCATCCTTACACATCATGGTAGATGCCACTTGGCATGGGTGGGGAGAAGTATAGGCTATACACTAGCTGGACCATGCCAGGAAGATCGTAAGGGCATCTTAGTCACCCAAAGCAGCAAACGGTTTAAGTGGGTTTGAACTTTCAGCAAAAAATCTGAGCTGGAGGAATAGAACATGCAATTGTACCATTCTGTGGCTGGAATATTGGAGCAACTTGATAATTTTGATTCAAAATACACCCATTGCCAGCATGACTGCTGGAGAGGCCAATACCAAGCAGTAAAAATGGACAGTTGTTCTGACAACCCTTTTTTTTTTTTTGCAATATATTCTGGACATTGGTGAAAAGAAAGCAGGTGAGTGGCCAGCAGGTAGGAGCCTTTATGCCATATAATATGAGTAATACACAAATTTGGCTTGATGAAAGGCAGAAGTCATGTTGTATAGAGAAGGTGATTTATTATTGAAAAATAAGAAGGCAACAGATTCTAATAAAAATAAATACACAATTCCTTATAACAACCCAGTGTTCAGGGACAGACAGCCAACAATCACAAGTCCATATAACAGGCAGAAGGTCTGAACTGGCAGCAAGCAAGTCTGGTAAACAGGCCAAGGTCAGGACAGAGGGTAGTTTAGTAAACAAGCCTGGATCAAATACCAGAAAATCCAACAGAAATCAGGTAAGGAGGACTGGAGTAGAGGAACAAAGACAAGGAAATGAACCAGGCAGGGAATACAGGAACAAATAATAACACAGACTGAATCAGGCTATACGGCTACAATGCTCAAGCAATTGGGATTTGCAGGGAGCAGACTTATAAAGACCCATAATTACTTGACTTTTTAAACAGTAAATACTTGAAAATGAATTGAACAATGTGATATTTGTAACAACAGAATTTATTTTCCATAAATGTATTCTCCCAATTTGAGCATTTTAAAAATAATAAAAGGGAGTCTACAGTCTCTGGGAAGGGAGTGTGACTGTGGGATAGCAGGTATAGTAGGGAGAGATGGTGTCTATAGTAACAGTGGATAATAGTCTCTGGGAAGGGAGTGTGACTGTGGGATAGCAGGTATAGTAGGGAGAGATGGTGTCTATAGTAACAGTGGGATAATAGTCTCTGGGAAGGGAGTGTGACTGTGGGATAGCAGGTATAGTAGGGAGAGATGTGTCTATAGTAACAGTGGATAATAGTCTCTGGGAAGGGAGTGTGACTGTGGGATAGCAGGTATAGTAGGGAGAGATGGTGTCTATAGTAACAGTGGATAATAGTCTCTGGGAAGGGACTGTGACTGTGGGATAGCAGGTATAGTAGGGAGAGATGTGTCTATAGTAACAGTGGATAATAGTCTCTGGGAAGGGAGTGAGACTGTGGGATAGCAGGTATAGTAGGGAGAGATGGTGTCTATAGTAACAGTGGATAATAGTCTCTGGGAAGGGAGTGTGACTGTGGGATAGCAGGTATAGTAGGGAGAGATGTGTCTATAGTAATAGTGGGATAATAGTCTCTGGGAAGGGAGTGTGACTGTGGGATAGCAGGTATAGTAGGGAGAGATGTGTCTATAGTAACAGTGGATAATAGTCTCTGGGAAGGGAGTGAGACTGTGGGATAGCAGGTATAGTAGGGAGAGATGGTGTCTATAGTAACAGTGGATAATAGTCTCTGGGAAGGGAGTGTGACTGTGGGATAGCAGGTATAGTAGGAGAGATGTGTCTATAGTAACAGTGGGATAATAGTCTCTGGGAAGGGAGTGTGACTGTGGGATAGCAGGTATAGTAGGGAGAGATGGTGTCTATAGTAACAGTGGATAATAGTCTCTGGGAAGGGAGTGTGACTGTGGGATAGCAGGTATAGTAGGGAGAGATGGTGCCTATAGTAACAGTGGATAACAGTCTCTGGGAAGGGAGTGTGACTGTGGGATAGCAGGTATAGTAGGGAGAGATGTGTCTATAGTAACAGTGGATAACAGTCTCTGGGAAGGGAGTGTGACTGTGGGATAGCAGGTATAGTAGGGAGAGATGTGTCTATAGTAACAGTGGATAATAGTCTCTGGGAAGGGAGTGTGACTGTGGGATAGCAGGTATAGTAGGGAGAGATGGTGTCTATAGTAACAGTGGATAATAGTCTCTGGGAAGGGAGTGTGACTGTGGGATAGCAGGTATAGTAGGGAGAGATGGTGTCTATAGTAACAGTGGATAATAGTCTCTGGGAAGGGAGTGTGACTGTGGGATAGCAGGTATAGTAGGGAGAGATGTGTCTATAGTAACAGTGGATAATAGTCTCTGGGAAGGGAGTGTGACTGTGGGATAGCAGGTATAGTAGGGAGAGATGTGTCTATAGTAACAGTGGATAATAGTCTCTGGGAAGGGAGTGTGACTGTGGGATAGCAGGTATAGTAGGGAGAGATGGTGTCTATAGTAACAGTGGATAATAGTCTCTGGGAAGGGAGTGTGACTGTGGGATAGCAGGTATAGTAGGGAGAGATGTGTCTATAGTAACAGTGGATAATAGTCTCTGGGAAGGGAGTGAGACTGTGGGATAGCAGGTATAGTAGGGAGAGATGGTGTCTATAGTAACAGTGGATAATAGTCTCTGGGAAGGGAGTGTGACTGTGGGATAGCAGGTATAGTAGGGAGAGATGTGTCTATAGTAACAGTGGATAATAGTCTCTGGGAAGGGAGTGAGACTGTGGGATAGCAGGTATAGTAGGGAGAGATGGTGTCTATAGTAACAGTGGATAATAGTCTCTGGGAAGGAGTGTGACTGTGGGATAGCAGGTATAGTAGGGAGAGATGTGTCTATAGTAACAGTGGATAATAGTCTCTGGGAAGGGAGTGTGACTGTGGGATAGCAGGTATAGTAGGGAGAGATGGTGTCTATAGTAACAGTGGATAATAGTCTCTGGGAAGGGAGTGTGACTGTGGGATAGCAGGTATAGTAGGGAGAGATGGTGCCTATAGTAACAGTGGATAATAGTCTCTGGGAAGGGAGTGTGACTGTGGGATAGCAGGTATAGTAGGGAGAGATGGTGCCTATAGTAACAGTGGGATAATAGTCTCTGGGAAGGGAGTGTGACTGTGGGATAGCAGGTATAGTAGGGAGAGATGGTGCCTATAGTAACAGTGGATAATAGTCTCTGGGAAGGGAGTGTGACTGTGGGATAGCAGGTATAGTAGGGAGAGATGGTGCCTATAGTAACAGGGGGATAATAGTCTCTGGGAAGGGAGTGTGACTGTGGGATAGCAGGTATAGTAGGGAGAGATGGTGCCTATAGTAACAGGGGGATAATGACTTTTGGGAAGAAAATGTACCTAAAGTTAAGAATATTAACCAGTGCATCACTTCACAACATTACTGAATTTTCCTATATTTCATGAAAAGAATCAATATCAGCACCATCTCAACACAATACCATTTTACATGCAGTTATACCAGTAACAATGGAGATCTCTCCTTCGGAACACAGGACACAATCATAACAACAGGACTTGGCTCCAGACTTTGTTGCCTTCCTAAAGCCAGGGAGACAGCTTTGTGAACACTGAGCTCTTGGAATCTAAAATCAAAATGTATGAAACCGAGAATTAGGTGAGTTCTTACCAATAAGTGGAGAACAATGTGGAGCCAAATAATTGTGTATTCATTAACATGGCCCTGGACTATTCACAATAGAGTATGTCTACTCAGTTACATAGTCATGTATTACTGGAGATAGAAAGAATGAGGCAAATTAAATCAGAGCTCCCAATTAACCTGTCCTATTTTTACATAGTGTTTCTGTTTGCTGAAACCCTTTCACTTTAAAAATAAAGAGATAAAGAAAGATTTGCCTACCTGGTTATTTGTCATTTTCCATCTGATTGTATCCAGTGTGATATTGAGTTTCTGATCTCTCGGGGCCCAGGCTACATATTGTCCAATTCTGGTCTCTGTTACTTGTTGATTAGGCTGAACATAGAAATTAGTAATCTGATAGGGAGAAGCAAACTCCCCATTGTCATTGAAAGATTTCACTAATTGACCTTGGAATTGAATCTTCATGTCTTTCAGAAGTTGGTGTATCTGTAAAGGACATGTTAGATGGCAAGTAAATGTCAGGGTTAGTGAATGTTGGGCAATCATTCATTGTATTTGTTTGTCATTTTTATCATATAAAAAGAAATGTCTCACTTGCATCTATAATGGGAACTAACTATACTTATAATGACCAAGTATTGAATTGTGTTCGGCCAACCAATCTCCCTTCCAAAAAAATCTGGAGCATAAATTTTTTTGTACATTTGACACTACAAAAACTCAACTTTTTGTAATTAATCATCTCAAGAAGCAACTTCAGCGACAGCTGACATTAACTTCCACATGACTGGATTTTTAGCAGCTTTGGGGGTATAATAAATCTCTAAAAAGTTTAGTTTTTTTTTCCCATGAAAAATTAGTTTTTCCCTTAAATTCCTTGACCAGAAAAAATTGAGGATAATAAATGAGCCCCAACACGTTTCTGCCAAGATTTCTTATTTTTAACTGCTATGGGTTTGCATTTTTCCCCGCCAGGTATGAAGTAACCGCAAAATTCCACATTTCAGAATCTGCAAATATTTTTAAAAAAACACATCAAAATGATGTGAACATTTTGTGAAAATTTAATCTGCAAAAAAAATGCAGCAAAAAATGGCCATGAACTTTAAGGAACTCTTCCCAAAAGTAATCACCTTGTAAAAAAGACTCCATGAGAAAACAGCACTATTGTGTACAGAAAAAGTCGCCATGAAAGAAGTTCGTACCTTTTACATTTGGATCTTTAAATGAATTACATGGCATTCATGGTTTTAGAGAGAATGAGTTTATTAACCACTAAAATCAGAATGTTGATAAATGTAAATGTTGAGACAACAAAAGAGATGATTTTAGATTTTAGGAATAGTGATGGGCGAATAAATTCGCCATAGTCAAATTTGCGGAAAATTTCTGCGTTTCGTTGTGGCAAATTTTTCGATGCGGGCAATTTTTTTGCGAAACCGTGGCAAAAATCCGTCTCGCAGTTCATTTTGCCGTGCCTTAAAGTTTTGCCGCACAACGACGAGGCGTGATGCCGAGAGTGTGCAGCAAAAATAGGACGCGCGACAAATGGAATGTGACCCACAGCAGCCAATTAGATGTGAGCCATCCCACTGTCTATATAAGGAGCTGCAGAGGCGGCCATTACTCGTGGTGTTTTTGGTAGAGGTAGAGAGAGCAGGATAGTGAGAGATTTGTGTGTTATTTAGCTAGTGGAGTTTGTGTAGAGAGCTTTTTGTTTTTCTGAGTCAGTGCAAGTGGAGGTTGTGGATTTCAGTTGACTGTTTTCCCTCTTCTGCTTGTCTGCTCACCACCCAATAGCTCTTTTTAGGGCTAACTGTCTTTGTCTTTGTCTGTGCTTGTGTGGGTACTCCTTGTGGGTACACACTTCTGCTGAGGGGATTTAGTTGAGGGTTTTATTTTTTTCTCCTTTTCTTCCCCCAAATATCCAACCCCCCCTTATTTATTTTTTTAGTTTAGTTGTGCCCACTATGATGGCCCGTGGGAGAGGGGGAGGGGTGGTGGTGGTGGGAAGAAGGGTGGGATAGGGAGGGGCAGGCGAGGAAGAGGCCGTGGTGCTGGCCGTGGGCATCCAACCCCACAACAGCCCAGGCTACCTTGTCTGCAGCAGGCACCAGTGAGCGGCAGGAGGTGGCATGACCTACTAGCTCAGTGTGGGATGACACCCCATCCCTCTTATTTGATCCTCAGGTGGACTTGGGCCCAGACACCCAGGATCTTTTTGATGATCAGGCAGGAATGGGGGGGGGCATTCATGTCTGATGAAGAGGAGGAGGTCATGTCACAGCCCACATCAGTAGGGGATATTGGGCAGGGTCCCCTTATGGCAGGGCAGCAAGTTGCTGGTGTGGGGTCAGACACTAACATGCTGGATGTGGGTATTGATGCCATGTATGAGGCAGGGTCTGGTCTGGGGGAGGACGATGACAGGGACAGACCCACCGACCACTGCTAGGGGGGGGCAGGCAACAGGGCAGCACTGCGCCTAGGTCCAAAGCCTATAGGCATACGGATGGGGACCATCCCCAACCCTCCACAGCAGGCAAGGCAGGGTCACATATGGGAACATCAGCTTTAAGTTCCCATATGAAACGTCATCACAGGATGACGTGGGAGCAGCACCAAAGTGGCAGGGCACCGGGGGGCAGCGGTTCTTCCTATCCACCTCCTCCCATTCCTCAGGGAAGAAGTGCTAGCTCCCCAGACCCTGCAGCAAGGGAAGAGGATTCTGGGGCTCACAGTCGGAGGTGGCCACTGTTTAGCTCAGCCTCTTCTGCAGCCTCCTCCTCCTCCTCAATGTGGCCCCTGTCCCGCCAGGTTTCCCTCCCCCAGTTCCTCACCCGCAAGACGCCTCTCTCCCCCAGCCACCCCCAAGTGCAGAGGCTTAATGGCTGCCTGGCAAAACTTCTGGCAGTGCAGCTGCTGCCCTATCAGCTAGTCAAGCAGCCCCTTTCCGACAGCTGATAGCTTGCGCTGCCCCTAACTGGCGGATCCCCAGCCGCCATTATTTTGCCAGGAAGGCCGTCCCTGCCCTCCACCAACAGGTGGTGGAGAATGTGTCCCTGTCGCTGGATCATGCTGTTGGCGGCAGGGTGCACTGCACCACTGACACGTGGACCAGCAGGCATGGGCAGGGGAGGTACATAACTTACACTGCGCACTGGGTCACCCTGATGAGTGCTGGGGAGGGTGCAAGCAGGGGCGCTCCCCTCAGGCTACAGGTGCCTCCCCGTGTGGTACAGGGCAAACCCCACATGTCCGCTTCCTCCTCCTCCTCCTCCACTATGGATGAGCCACCCCTGAAGTGTCCCCGCAGCTACGCTTCAGTGCAGCACAGGCGATGTCAGGCGGTGCTGCAACTCCTCTCCCTGGGCGAGAGGAGTCATACTGTACCTGAGCTCATGGCCGCCTTCCAGACTCAGGTGCAGTGGTGGTTCACTCCCCGCCAGCTCCAAGCAGGTAACATTGTTTGCGACAACGGTCGCAACCTGCTGGCCGCCATCCACCTAGGGCACCTGACCCATGTGCCTTGCTTTGCACATGTCCTCAACCTTGTGGTGCAGCGCTTCCTCAAGAGCTACCAAGGGTTGGGTGACATGCTGGAGAAGGTACGTATGGTATGTGCCCATTTTCGCAGGTCCCGCCAGCGTGTCTTTGGCACGGATGCAGCAGCAGCATAGTCTGCCACCCCACCGGCTCATCTGTGACCTGCCGACGCGCTGGAATTCCACCCTGCACATGGTGGAGCGCCTCATAGAGCAGCCCTGGATGGTCAGCAATTACCCGCTGGAGCACAGTGCCAGGGGTACTCAGGGGGCGGATTTGGGGTACTTTAGTGCAGAGCAGTGGCAGCAAATGAGGCAGCTCTGCCAAGTACTTGCCCCCTTTGAGCAGGCAACACGCTTAGTTAGCAGGGACAATGCGTGTCTTAGTGATGTCATACCCCTGGTGTTCCTCCTCAAGTGCATGTTGGATGTGCTGCTAGAGGAGGGTGACGTGCCTGAGGAGGAGAGTAGGCCCCGTAGGCAGGCAGAGGGGGCTGAGGAGTAAATGGTGCCCGATGAGGAGGATGAGGGAGAGGAGGACTGGGTGCCTGCGCAGCATGGGGAGCAGGGCACATGCCACCCAACCACCCCAGCTATTGTCCGCGGCTGGGAGGGTACAGAGCAGGGGCAGGTCATGCCAGATAACCTGCTGCATCTGGAGGGCAGTCAAGAAGAGGTTGGTCGGAGGCACCTCTTTCACATCGCTGCCCATATGCAGACTTGCCTCCGAATCGATCCCCGGGTCTGTTCTATCAAAGACCGGGAGGATTATTGCTTTGCTTGACCCACGGTACAAGGGAAAGGTGGGGGATTTCCTTGTACCCAGCCAGAGAGAGAGAGGAGGGTGGGTCAATTGAGAAGGGCTCTGTGCTCAAAACTGGTGGAGGCCTTCCCCCAGTCTGACACTTCTCAGGCCTCCACTACTCCACACACCCAGCAGAGACGGGGGCCTAGCAGCAGCAGCAGCAAGGGCGGAGATCTCATGGGTGTGTGGAAGAGCTTTTTTCGAGTCTCAACGGCCAGCAGCAGGCCCAGTCAGCACCCAAAGCCACCACCAGCAGTGGGTGGGGCATATGGTGGCTGACTACATGGGGTCAGTCAGCGTGCAGGATGCCATTCACCCTGATGATGAACCAATGCATTTTTGGGTATTGAGGTTAGACTGGTGGCCAGAACTGGCACAGTACGCTCTGGAGGTGCTGGCTTGCCCCCCTGCCAGTGTCCTGTCAGAGCGTGTCTTCAGTGCCGCAGGTGGGGTGGTCACTGAGAAGCGGACACGGCGATCCACTGAGAAGCAGACATGGCTGTCCACAGTGTGGATATGCTGACATTGATAAAAATGAATGAGGCCTGGATAAGCAGGGATATCGAAGTGCCCATTGCAGACAGCAGAGACTAGACTCCTCTCCTCCTCCTCTTCACAGATTTAGCCTCCTCTCTCCATTGCTGCCCATACTCTCCTCCTCAGTAGTATTGCCCATTCCCCATCTGTCTGCACCTGCTGTCCTTGCTGCTGCTGCTGCTGCCTGCTACTAGCCCTAGTAGTACTGCTGCTGTGCTGCATTGTCTGCAAATTTTTTTTCTGGTGGGGGCCTATCAAAGCTCCTACTGCTATCGTAGATACTGCTGCTGCATTGTCTGCAATTTTTTTTGTAGTTGAGGCCTAACATGGCTTCTAAATATATTGCTTCTTATTTTGCCGCTTAGTTGGCAAATTTCTTCTGTTTGAGGCCTAACGTGGCTTCTAAAAATGTTTCTTCGAAAACTGCTGCATTGTTGGCTCATTTCTTCTGATTGAGGCCTAACATGGCTTCTAAATATGTTGCTTCTAATTTTGCCGCTTAGTGTGCTAATTTCTTCTGGTTGAGGTCTTCCTCATTTAATTCTTCTGGCTCTAATACAGTTGATTCCAATGCTGCTGCTTGGTTGGCAAATGGCAAATGTAGTCTCACTATTATAATTACCCCTGAAACGACTGTGGCCAAAAGTCCTGCTGCCTCATTCATCATACAAATAACAAATTAACAATCTGTTCAAACTCTACAACTAATGCTAGTGTTGTGTTATATTATACTTGTATTGAAGGTTTGCATTATGTGAAATGTGCAACTAAAATAATATAATGGATTTTAGGGACACTCAATTCAATAGCAGATTCATCAAATTATTTGCCGCATGCTTGTCTAATTTCTTCTGGATTGGGTCTGCCAAGGCTCATAAAAATGATGTGGCTTTTAATAATGCCGCATTTTCAGGTTAATTATTTATGGTTGGGGGTCTACCTCTTCTTCAAAGTCTAATTTTAATTCTAATAATGTAACTTCTAATAGTGCCTAATTAGCCAATATAGTGTGACTTAATATTAAAATGAAAAAAAAAACAATTTATTTGAGTGTTACAGTAGTCAATTCATCAATTTTGGCACCTTGACGTCAAAATTCTGCACCGTCGCATTGAAATATGGTGCCGTGCATCAAATATTGGCATCGCCAATATAAAATCCCTGCCCTTCCACTTGTAGCATTCCAAAACTTTGAAGCCATGGCCTTAGTAGGACCTGGAATGATGCGGCCGGAGGAGGTGAGGTACCTCATCATGTACCTGCTTCAGGAGGGATATGACAATATCCCTCCCAGGACAATTGGCATCCAGGCACTAAGCCAAAGCATTATAGAGCGGCACAGGCTTTGCCAGTACTATGGTGTCATCCTGCCTCTACGCAACCTCCAGAGAATCCAGAGAATGGTTTTGCCCGCCCCATACTTGCCATCATTATCTATGATGGTTTTCTTGTAGTTACACAACACCTCAGCCTGTATAATTTGTACTGCACAAATGCAAGTGCTGTATTACTTTCTTACTAATTTCATCTCACTATGAATTTATATATATTTGTGATGATAATAAAACCAAATCTGAATCTGATTCATTTGAGCAAGAGATGCCACTTTCCCAAACTCATGAAAAACAGCATCTCAGAGCTCTATAATTATAACACACCCTCTGTAGCAGGTATAGACATTGGATGTACAGTACATGTATAATAAGCAAGTAAGGAAGTGGCAGACACATACAGGCTGCAATGGACCCCTCTACTTACAACTAGATCTATGGCAAATTACCTTTAAAGGGATACTGTCATGGGAGAACATGTTTTTTTTCAAAACACATCAGTTATTAGTGCTGCTCGAGCAGACTTCTGCACTGAAATCCAATCCAGATTTTTTATATTAAATTTTGAAATCTGACATGGGGTTAGACATATTGTCAGTTTCCCAGTTGCCCCCAGTCATGTGACTTGTGCCTGCACTTTAGGATGGAACTACTTTCTGGCAGGCTGCTATTTCTCCTACTTAATGTAAATGAATCAGTCTCAGTGGGACTTGGTTTTTACTATTGAGTGTTGTTCTTAGATCTACCAGGCAGCTGTTATCTTGTGTTAGGGAGCTGCTATCTGGTTACCTTCCCATTGTTCTGTTGTTAGGCTGCTGGGGGGAGCGGTTATATCACTCCAACTTGCAGTACTGAAGTAAAAAGTGACTGAAGTTTATCAGAGCACAAGTCACATGACTGGGGACAGCTAGGAAACTGACAATATGTCTAGCCTCATGTTAAATTTCAAAATTGAATGTAAAAAAATATGCTTTTTCTTTTGAAAAATGGATTTCAGTGCAGAATTCTGCTGGATCAGCACTATTAACTGATGTGTTTTGGAAAAAACATGTTTTCCCATGACAGTATCCCTTTAAGTAATTCCTCATTGTCATTAATACAGAATACATTTCTGTCCACATATAGGTTATATCATTTAGATCCCTATGGAAGCCAACTAATGAAACCACCAATAAAAGTGCCCAAGTGATATGTGGCTACAATCAGTGACAAGGAAAACCTTTTAATTCCACCTGCTACATAACTATATAATCTATTCCACCTCTAAATAGAGAAACATAATTGATTGAATACAGCGGGGATCCAGATGGCAGTGGAAGGGCAAAAAAGAGTTAAATATAGTGCCCCTTTGTGCTTATGAGCTCTGGGCAATGTCCTTCTGCAAAGTTTTCCAAAGTCAGGGCAGTCTTGCAACTTCCACCCCTGGATACATTCCATGAATATAGTGCCTTCATCCAGAAAATCTCCCAGATCTGCAAGGGGCCAATGCTTAACACAACAACACAGTGCCATCTTTACCAGCATGCAATATGATAAACTACCATAATCTATAAAATTTACCTGATACCTATAATGGATCACCTTGCTAGTTCCCAAATTCTGCTGATTATGTAATTGCAAATAATGCAGCCAGTCACTCACTACAGAGAAAGTATGAACTGCAACCACCATACTGAATGTATAAAATTCATCATCAAATGCTTTAATATCTGTTAGTCGTTCTGCTCCTGTGCATTTATGAAGATGTTGTGAATAAAGGAATTCATGTAAAATATTCCTTTGTTTATCTTTTGACAAACATAAGTGATAGAACATCCAAAAATCTTCTAGCAATTTATCATCTGGGTATGCTGAAGGATGGACACTTTCCAGGAACTGTCTGAAGTGGAGATTATTTTTATTATAGTCTGCCCTGTTCTGCATAAATACCAAGCTCCCATTAAATAATGTAAGTGCATAACCAAGAGCAAGGCTATTATATAACCAGTTAGATGGAAAGATAAAGGTCTTTTCACTAAGTAGATCTGATAGTTTGTGTACATTTTCTGCATTCTCCATACTCATTATCCCACAAAAAATAACAACGCTGGTTGAGGATCTCTGGATGATCTCCTTACACAAAGGATAATGTTTATGGAAATCTTCATAGTGGATCTTTATTGTGAAGTCAATGCAGATGCCTTCACTGGAGAGATACTTTGTAAGCAGTTGATAAGCTCTGTCTCCGCTTCTATCATCCGATGTAATAATTCCAACCCAGGTCCATCCAAAATATTTCAGTAATTGTGTTATAGCAAAATACTGGCTTTCCTCACTTTGTACTGTCCGGAAAAAGAATGGGAAGGTGGCTCTGTCACTGAGGAAAGGGTCTGTAGCTCCATAACTGATCTGTAAACACAAAAGGGCTGCACACTGAAATATCAGCTGAAACCTTTGTCACCTTTAAAAAGTTTGCAGATAAATCAGGCTTTATTGTCTTAGAAGCCATGTGCCATGAACCATTGAAGTCTGCTCCACCTGTAGTCCACCCATTATTTCTTTTTATTCCTGAGATTAGTGATGAATAACCAGACACTAACCCTAACACTGACCTTTAATGTGTCCAAGGCACATTGCACCCAAATAAAAGCTGTATGGTACAACTAAGGATGAACTGGAAGAGCTGACATGTGCATGGTCTCTAATATAAAGTCCATATAACTTATTTAATATATATTTAAAATATTATATAAATATATATGATATATTATATACATCTATATAACTGTTCCTTCCCTACTTCTAATAAAGAATTATAAGCTGCACTCCTCCTTAATTTCTATTCTATAGTGTATTGGGTCCTTGTAAGTTTTGGCTGGACATCACCATGTACTGGAAACAAAAATGGTACTCACATATAATATTATGACACCACCTTTTATTTAAATTTTTAATTTGTGAGTGAAAAATCAATGTTTCTGAGGGAACAAGTCCTCCCTTTGTCAGTAGAGTGCAGGAATATTATATGTGAGTGATCTTCCTGTTTCTCTTTTATGAACCTTCCCTAGTTCTACCAACTGGAACAAATAACTGTTCTAATGATCCCCATAGTACAAAGACAAAGCAAAATAATAATATTATTAGGCAAGTACATAAGACTCTGACTGTATCTCACTAGACTACACAATTATTTTCAGAACCAATCCAAATTATATGGGCCTATGTTTCTTACCTGGGAATAGCCAAGCACACTGAGTATATGAGCAATGGGAATTGTTGTTTCTGAGGTGAGATCCCCAATAAATCCAACAATATTTCTCTTCCCTGCACAGGAATAATTAGGAATTGGGTCTCTGAGTCCAGATAATATCTGTAATATGCTCCTCTGTGCCTTATATACATCTCCACAGGAATCATATATGTGGTATCCCAGCGTCAGGTTTTGTTTCAAGAATAGGGTCTTGTTAAATTCATTGATGTAGTAAAGGAAATCCAAAAGATATTTGTAATTTTGGGGACTTGGCCTAAAAAATTTATATAATTTCTACAATGTATTATTGTACATGTCACATTTTTGCTAACTTTAGCATCTTAAACCATATCTTCAACCCAAGACTCCCTTAAAGGGTCTCCATCTCCACTTCAAAACCACATCATCCATTAGTCTCAGAAATAGTTCTGTTTAACTAGTTAAAAATGCTGAGTTATGTGGTGGGATCATCTTGCACCATCTCATGACTCTTTGGCTCTTCAATGTAACAACCAAAAGAACAAGGATAATGTTGGGTATCTAAAGGAGGTATTTTTTTCTACCAATTGAGATTCCTATATTGTAGGCTTAGTCAGAGAGGTATTAACCTTTCTATCAATCTTTGAAGGAGTTTAAGGTACTTGGGCTACATAATCCTATCTGTCTGATGCTATAAATGCAACTCCAAACAAGGATTAGGCCCGCACTGTCCACTACCCTACTTCATCTGGAGAGATCCATCTCCCTCCATTTTATAACACTACCTAAGTTAACCTTGAGTATAACACTACCTAAGTTAACCTCAGTTAATAGTGCTGCAACAGCAGACTTCTGCACTGAAATTGCAAATTTATTTCTTTATATTTCATTTTGAAATCTAGGGCTAGATATATTGTCAGTTTCCCATGTGCCCCCAGTCATGTGACTTGTGCTGTGATACACTTCAGTCACTCTTTACTGCTGTACTGCAAGTTGGAGTGATATCACCCCCCTCCCTTTCCCCCCCAGCAGCCAAACAGAACAATGGGAAGGTAACCAGATAGCAGCTCCCTAACACAAGATAACAGCTGCCTGGTAGATCTAAGAACAACACTCAATAGTAAAATTTCCCACTGCGACACATTCAGTTACATTTCATCCTAAAGTACTGGCTCTTTCTGAAATCACATGACCAGGCAAAATTACCTAAAATTGACACCTACACACCAGTATTACAGCTAAAAAAAAATACACTTGTTGGATAAGAAATTACATTTTAAATGGTATTAAATGGTGAATTATTTGCAGTGTAAAGAGTGTAAATTAGAAATAATAACTGTACCATAAAAAGAAAAATCCCTTTAAGGACATAGCAGAGAGTCAGCACCAAAAAATGAGCTTTGCTTTGGGAACTGAAACAGGAATGATGGAAATATTGATGTTGGAAGAGGGAGCTCAGTTATCATTTACAATTACCATCACAGGGTAGTTGGTTTAGATGTACAGCCATGTACAGGGCAGCACACATCCTCACCACTTATGAGCGTCTACCTGAATATTCTTCCCACAAACCAGAATTACAAAACCTGTATTCAATGTTAATAAAAAAATAGCACTTACTTCAGACACAACATGATTTTATCATAACTGTATGTATTTCTGAAACGAGACACCAACGCATTCACAGTTATCACTCCTCCAATCATGATATTTCCTTCTTGAATATATTCATAGTCCTCAAGTGTCTTGATAATCTCCAGATTACAAGAAGGATTCATGTCTTTATCTCCAGAATAACAATATCCAGCATACAGGACTGACATGAGATGTATCAGAATTGTGAAAACTTCAGTGAAATCCATATATCCTATAGCTTTACACAGAACAATGTATCTTTGATAGAAGAGCAGAGCATTGCCACAACAGTGGTTGGTAACACAGAGACCTAGAGGGGATCCAGGATTGGGCTGCATGTGTAGAACAGAGTAAGGAGACTGGCCAATCCAACCCTCATTTTATAGAGAAGAGATTGAAGATTTACACACAATCTCCTGACAATACTCTGTGTATTCCAGACTTGATATAAACAGCCATACAAATAACATTCCAAATTTATTTCCTTTAGTTCTCTAAATAACTATATTATTTTCTCTAAAATACATTCCTTGTAAACTGAATCACAAGAATGTTCTCAGATGTTGTTTCTCTGGTGCAATTTCTATTTACAGTGAACAGTTTCTATAGATACAGATGTAAATATGATGAAGAATTGAATCACTAAGTTATTATATTTCACCCTCACCCCACAAAAACACATGCACAGACTATTGAATAAAGACTTTACCCTAGAATAATCTAGACCAATAATTTAAACAAAGGTTAAAGGCATATGTTCTATCAACTTCTCCTGAAGGCTGTCACGGTCGGCACCCAAAATTCAGAACCAATGCCAAGCACCCTGTTCTTGGCTCTTGCTTCCACTTTAACAGCCACATTTCACCTCGGGAGGAGCCCTGGGCTAGTCGGATGCTGCCAGGTCTTATTAAGAGAGGTGCAAAGCGAGGGGTTCTGAACAAGCTAAGAGGCACAAGTGTAAAGCAGAGTCTTTTGGGCAGAGGTTTACGGTACAAGGCGTAGATATAATCGTAGACAGATCAGGCCGGGTCAGGGCAGGCAGAGTACAAAACGGAGTCAGGCAGGCAACGGTCAAACCAGGCAATCAATCAGCAGGGATATTGAATAAGCGAAGTCGGCTATCAGGCAAGGGGTCAGGATACAGAAGTCAGGATCATCAGAAAACCAGACAGAGTTCACAACAGGAATCAGAATCAGAAATACAAATAGCACAAATGCTCAGAAGCACCAGGAACAAATCCTATAACGGGCAATGGAAAACTGACAAATGGCCCTTTAAATATTTTTAAACTTCGTGACATTGCGCGCTGGCGTCATTACGCCTGCAAGCATGTGCCTTTAAATATAGAAGAGATGCGCCACGCACACCGTAGACAATGGCGCGTGAAGAAGAGCATTGAGGCGGGCGTCCCCACTGATAGCTTGGCGGGCGTCCCACCAGGGCAGTGAGTTATTACAAAGGCTCTCTACATAACAAATAAAGAGCTCAAAGGGTGAAACATATTTTCATTTACAAATGTGAGCATAATAATATTGGGAAAGGAACTCCTGGGAGGTAGAACCACAACCTGTCACTGAATACATATAAAATGCAATAGGACATTGTGCCCAACACTGTCTGTTACAGTAACTACATACTAGGATGTCAGCTCTTTGTCTTGGGGTCACATTTATTCCTCTCCATACAATCCCTAGCAAAATCTTGCTGATTACATTTCAAAAATATTACAAGTATATGCTGCTCTCTCAGTCAGGAAACACCAAAAATACCAGTCCCCGTTTAATCATCTCCCATTGACATCCTGGTGATTGCAACCTCCTTCTTATTGGCCAACCACTCACTCTCTTATCCTCTCTATGATTCACCCAGACTACAGCTGCCAGACTCCTCCACCTCACTAGCAAAGCTGTTTCTGCTGCACCTCTCTGTAGATCCACGTATTGCTATCAATACATTCAATTTATAACATTGAAAAATCAAGAAAATAAAAAACCTGTATAACATTTTTCTCATTCTCCTCGTAATATGTGAGACTCAATTGGCACACAGCATATTATTTCTATTTGTAGTTCTCACTGAATTCACAGAAACAATGCATAGCTCTTTGTTGCACTTCTCTAACTGCCCACATATACTTCCTACAAGAATCCTTAACTTCAGTATCTCTCTCACACACAAAATCAGCCTATAATGGTCAAGTTATCACACCAGTAAACAGCAAGCCTTCACAATATGGGAGACAAAATATGTGGCTCAATGTTTATTATTAGATATAAAATGGTCATTATTATTGCTGTGCTAAAATTTATAGCAATGCTGTTTTTTCCCTAAGCTTTTTTACTATGTTTTTGCACATTACTACCCAAGGTGTAATTTTACAAGTTTTTTTTCTACCATGAATTAAATCACAATTAAAAGCATGTTTCCTTATTTATTTAAAAATAAAAACTGTGAATGAATAAAATCATTAGATGAATATGAATAACTCAAAATCCCCATTTATGGAAGAATTTGTGTGTGATTACAAGTCAAAAATGGATAGCTCCATTGACTTCTACATGACCTTTGCAGGTTTTTTTTTGGCAATGTTTTATAACAGAGTGTTTTGTGGATTTTACATTTAATAAATGACAAAAATCCATGGTTTTAGAGTAATTATTTAAATAAACAATTTTTAGCAATAAAAAGTTCAGTTTGCGTAAAAGGAAAAATATGAACGTTAATAAATTGGCCCCAAAATGTCAACCATTCACGTAGCAAAATGTTGCGTAGCTATTTTTTTACTCCTTAGTCAACAATAGTGTCGGGCGAATTTGCGCCGTTTCGCTTCGCCGAAAAATTTGAAAATGCGAAATCGTGCCGGCGTCTCGTTTTTGACGCCGGCGCCCGTTTTTGGCGCCGGGGTCCATTTTTCCGTAAAAATTTTTTTGACGCCGGCGAATTTTTGCCGCAAATTTTCGCGCCCGTTTCGCGAATTTATTCGCTGACGGCGAATCGCGCAAATTCGCGCCTGGCGAACAAATTCACCCATCACTAGTCAACAATCGTATTCCCCCTCAAAAAATTTACATTTTTATTAAGAGCAACAAATGCCCTTTTGACATGAGCGCATTGAGTAGTTTTATGTAGAAAAGTTGAATAAAAATTATCTGACCTTCCAGAAATACATATATTTTCAAACACAGATATAACTGGTTCACAGATTGAAAGGCACCATAAAATTAAGTCCCAACTATTTCCCACCCCCCTTTTTAGGCTCACGGTCGGCACCCAACACCAGAACAAATACCAAGCACCCTGGTCTCGGCTCGTGCTTCACCTGTAGTGTGACCGCCTTTGGCCTCATGAGGAGCCCTCAGCTACTTGGATGCCACCAGGACTTAAGCGAGAGGTGCAAGGCTAGAGGTTCTGGATAGGCAGAGGGGCACGACTGTTATCGAGAGTCTTTAGGCCATAACTCGTGGTACAAGACGTTAGGCGATAGAGTAGTCAGATTAGGCCGGGTCAGGGCAGGCAGAGAGTAAATGCAGTCAGGCAGGCAAGGGTCAAACCAGGAAGTCAATCAGAGGGTTAAGCAGAAGAGGTAGTCGGTATTCAGGCAAGGGTCAGGATCCAGAAGTCAGAGTAGTCAAAAGCCAGGCAGGGGTCACAACAGGAATCAAACAGGTTCAAAACAGAATAGCAAAAGCTCAGATAGCAACAGGAACAAACTCCTATCATGGGCAAGGTCCAGTAATCAAAATAGGCTATTTGTACTTTTAAGCATCAGCGGGCCTTTAAAAACCGTCGAGGCACGCACGCACCCTAAGAGTCCAGCACCGGCGTGTGGGAGGAATCGGCGCGGGTTGGCGGGCGTCCGCGCTGCACTGATTAAGTCCTTACAAACCCCCCCGACTCACATCGTTCCACTTCAATCAGGAAAATATTGAACACATAAATACCTGTGATAAAAGGTACACAATTTCTACAGTGGCTTCATTTATTTCTAGAAAAAAGTAGATTTTACAGCGGCTAAAGTGACATTAGACAGGAGGTGTGTGGCTTAGCCTGTGAACTGGATGGCAGCATAGGAGAGGAGCTCCGTAAGCGAATCACGAAAAATCACCTAAATCTTAGCCTCAAACATGGGAAAAACAAGCAAAAGCAAGGCGGATCGTGAGAAATACTGTATACATCCGACAAACAAACACCTGCTGGTAAAGAAATTGCACCGATTTTTAAGCATCAGAAACGTAACTGCATGTCATCTAAGATGGCGCTGGCTGCGGAAGATACTGCAGACCAGAGCGACTATCAAGCACAGGATTCCTCCGATGCGGATAGCGATGGAAAAGGAGGTCTTGATATTCAAACTTACCTGAAAACTTTGCCGACGAAGGATGACATCAAACTCTTACTCTGAGAAACGGTGGACAACATCAGAGCGGAGCTGAAAGAAATCAAAATGGACTTAACCAAGATGGTGGAACGGACTGACGCAGTTGAGAAAAAACAGGGTTAGCTGCTGCATAACCAAAAAACCCTAACACAAATCATAAAAAAACAGAAGTGGCAGATAGAGGAAGAGAACAGACACATAGACGATATTGAAACTAGTAGTAGGAGAAATAATATACGAGTCAGGGGGGTGCCAGAAACTGTGAGCAGAGAAGACATACACTCTGCCCTCTTACAGATTTTCAATGGTGTTTTAGTAGTTACACACCGCTATCAAAATTGACAGGGAACACAGAGTGCTAAAGCCCAGAAATGCACCTGTTGATGCCCCGAGAGACATTTTGTGTTGCATACATGACTTTTGCCTTAAGGAAGAAATCCTATCAAAGGCGAGAATCGCAATGAAAATCACCTATGAAGGTCAGACTATTCTTTTGTTCCAAGACTTGTCTACATACAACCTAACAAACAGAAGACACCTGAAACCCCTGACGGACCTACTCAAAGCAAAGAACATTCAATATTGTTGGGGATTCCCCTTCTGCCTTATTGTGATGCTGAATGGTGCACAAATAGTCCTTCGTTCGCCCAAGGATACAAAGGCTGTTTTTACCAAACTACAGCTGGAAGAAGTGCCTTTGCCTGGATTGATGGAAGAAGATAAGGAGGACCTTTCCATTGAGGTGGAGAGAAATGCCGGCTCAGAAAAGAACGCCGAGAACACAAAGGCATTAACTGATGAAAGATTATAATCTTTATAATCTTACCCCTAAAAGACTTAAAGACTGATGCATTCTACATGGTTCACCAGTGGATATCTTTCCACCTATCTGGACAATCGTTCCTACCCACCATTTGTGGTCCTGGATGATTTCTCATCTGATTCACAAGTTAATCCTTTTTTCAGTAGAAACCATGTTCTTTCTTTTTTTTTTTTGTCTGCTAATCTCTCCTTTTTAAGTGATGGATAGTTTTCGATATCTGCTTTGTTTGACTAGGTGAGATCGCTACGAATATGGAGCTGGAAGAATTTGGAAGGAGGCTAACAGGTTTTCCTTCACCCCCCCCCCCCAGTAGATCTACCTGCCACTTTATCTTCCTTGGTGAGGTCTCTCTATTTTTTCTTACTCCTCACTGAGTGACGTGGCTTATCGTACTAGGTTGAAATATCTGACGTTGACAAATGTTGTTTTACATACGTTCAGTTATGTTTCTAATTGTTTGCTTTTTTTAATTCTTTTCTGAGTCACACCTGTATTACTTAATGAGGGAATTATGTAATGGGTACAGTTTGGACATACGATATGGCCAAAGGTTATATGCAACTAATGTTACATAGTAGAAATGGTTAACACAAACTGTACACTGGTATCCTTTAATGTAAATGGGATAAACGAACCGGTAAAAATGGCACAGGTCCTTCGTTAATGTGGTAGGCTAAAGGCTAAAATAGTGTTTCTACAAGAAACCCATTTTCAGGTGGGAAAACAACCTGCAATATACTCTAAACATTTTTCGCAAATTTTTACTAACAACAATCCTGGAAAAAATCTCTGGGGGTCATGACCTTAATTCATAAGGATATTCCCTTTAAAGTCATAGACACGCTAAAAGATGAGCAGGGTAGGTACTTGATACTAAAGGGTACTTTAGCTAACAATATTATAACACTTGCCAATGTCTATCTCCATAATCAAGGCCAGCTGACTTCATAAACAGAACTAGCAGGGAAGTTGTCCACATTCTCGGAGGGCCTATTGATAATGGGCGGGGATATGAATGTCCCATTGAACCCATTACAAGACTCATCTTCAAGCAAATCTCACATATCATTTAAGATATTGAAAAAGTTTAAGTTAATTTTACAGAATTTAGGTGTTCTAGATACATGGAGAAGCCTTAACCATAAAGTTAAAGACTACTCCCACTACGCAAAAGCATATAACAGCTATGCCAGGTTGGACTACATTTTTATGTCCCAACATTGGTTGAATCTATTGAAAATTGCCAGTATTGAACAAATCACCATATCTGATCACGCCCCTATCATAATAGAATTCGAGATCCCCAACACCCTAAAGCCAGAATTTCTTTGGAGGCTGAATGATCATATTCTTATAAAAAAAGACACTGTAGAAGCGATCAAAAAACATGTATTACAGACGTTCCTGGACAATGACTCACCTCATATTAATCCAGGTATCCTATGGGAGACACAGAAATGTGTTCTGAGAGGTCATCTCATTGCACTCTGTTCCAAACTAAAAAAAGATAGGAATAAGGAGAGGGAACTTTTAATAGTGGAAATCAGTAAACTAGAACAATCCCACATAAAATCATTGGCAGTTAAAGTACAAAAATTATTAGATGCTAAAAGATCTGGATTAAAAGCACTGTTGGATATTAAAACATATAAAGCTTACTTGGGCACTAGACAGAGATTTTACGAATATAACAATAAATGTAACAAATTTTTTGTGAACAGGATAAAATGTCAGCAAAACAAAACCTATATTACCCGGATTAAAGATAAACACCAAAACCTACAACAAGGTACAAAACAGATAGCTCAATGCTTTCAGGAGTTCTATCAGCACCTTTATAAGATTAAAGAAGTGGGCAATACCCCTCAGGATATACCGTTTATCAAACAATTTATTGCACAAGCGAACTTACCAAAATTGGATATAACAAAGTCCCAACAGCTAAAAACCCCTTTTACTAAATCGGAACTCCTAAAAACAATAGAGGATCTACCCAACAATAAGAGCCCAAGCCCAGATGGGTTTAGTTCTAACTACTACAAAATATTCAAAGAGGAGATATCGGATTATCTATTAAAATATTGTAACTACACCAACAATGAGCATCCATTTCCCCAACAAGCTAAAGAAGCCCATATAACAATCATCCCCAAGGCAGGGAAAGACCATAGTTTATGTTCTAGCTACCGCCCAATCTCCTTAATAAATATTGACCTAAAAATCTATGCCAAAATGATTGCTAATCGGGTGAAGAAAATAATGACCTAATTAATCCATGCAGACCAATCTGGGTTTGTACCCTCCAGAGAAGGGAAAGATAATACAGCAAGAATTATATCACTTCTACATTATGCTATGACTGCATCTGTTCCATGTATGCTTTTGACTACGGATGCGGAAAAAGCATTTGACAGGGTGTCCTGGGACTTCCTGCGATTGACTTTATCTGGCTTTGGGATGGGAGACATACTGATCAACAAGATCATGGCGCTTTATCAAAACCCAACAGCTCGTATAAGAGTTAATGGTCTCTTATCTCCAACCGTACATATAAACAATGGTACCAGACAGGGGTGCCCCTTGTCCCCGATTTTATTTATCCTAGTAATGGAGGTACCCCTGTCGCATATTTGGCTAAATGTGGATATATCTGGGCTAAAAATCAATCTACAGGAACACAAATCAGTCGCCTTTTGCGGATGACCTTCTTTTAATTATAACCAATCCCCATGTCACTCTACCTAACCTTATGAATCTATTTAATAAGTTTGGCATTGCTTCAAACTTCAAGATTAACGCTAGCAAATCGCAAGCTATGAGCATCGGCCTGTCTTTAGACATTCAGAGAAGGATAAAAGCGAATTTCCCCTTTAAATGGTCAGAGAATATGATCAGATATCTAGGTATAAATATACCAAATGATTTAATGCACATTTATAAATACAACTATATACCCCTATTGGAAGATCTAGAAAAGTCAATTTCGATTTGGAATAAGATGCAGTTATCCTGGTTTGGTAGGATTCAAATAATTAAAATGATGGTTTCCTCAAAAATCTTGTACCACTTACAAATGCTTCCCATTTATTTACCCAAGAGCTTTTTCTGCAAAATAAAGACAATTATCAACAGGTTTATGTGGAATGGCAAGAAACCGAGACTGAAATATAGTAAATTGATATTGACAAAACAACAGGGCGGCCTAGCAGTACCTGACACTTACCTTTATTATATAGCGACTCATTTAAACCGAATCCTCCAATGGAACCTCAGAGATAGTTTTGGGTAAATACAGAACAATTTTTCTCTATTGTCCCCTTATATAATACAATTTGGGCTTCAACACAAAACCTCCCTAAACAACTGACGAGGCACCCATTAATAGGAGCCTCACTGAGAGTCTGGAAAGAAAACTTGACTATGTGGAACGTATCCATTAGCAGCCCACCCGTTACGCCACTCTCAGGTTTCTTAGATTTCCCCCCTAGCATGGATCGACAAACATTCGCCCATTGGGCCTACACTGATAATAGACCTTCTATATTAGCAGACTTTATGTGAGGTATGAAAATCTTAGATTTACATTCTATACAAGACTCTAGACAGGCACATCCTCAAGATTTTTGGTGTTATCAGCAATTGCACTATTACATATCCTCAATTGAGACAGACTCTTGGGACAGACATTTGACTTGGTGTGAAAAACTGATGCAGAAACCTGAAAAGATTAAGAAACCAATCTCATGGTTCTATAGAGGATGCATTTTAAATGTCTTAGATCCAGATACTGATATAGAAAAACGGTGGAGTAAAGAGTTGAACCTTGAGATCACGGAGGAAACGTGGGCTCAAATTTACACATCTTTGCATAAAAGCTCTGTAGCTACCAAAATGCAGGAAACTAATTATAAACTTATTACACGTTGGTACTACACACCTACGAAACTTCACAAAATGTTTCCGATAAATGTTGGCGTTGTAACAGGCAGATAGGTACTATTATGCATATATGGTTTGAATGTTGTAAAATTAAAAATTTTTGGAGAGAAATTCTGGATACTATTCAACAAGTCACACCCTTACAGGGAAACATAAAACTGGCCCCTCTGGTAACACTCCACTATAATACGTCAACTCACCAGGTAATACATAACGCCTAACGTTGTGTATGATCCAAGCGGCAAAGGCGATTATCCCTAAGAGGTGGAAAAACGCTCAACCTCCTTCCTTGGCCGAGTGGAAATCCTCTATGGACGAGATTAAAAAATTTGAGGAAATAAGAGCATTAAGACAAGGTTCCTTTGACTCATTTAGAAAGGTCCGGTCAAATTGGGATTCCTATACTAAATTGCAAGTTGTACCAGTTATTTGAATTTTCTGAACTATACTCTAAAACAATTCCTTCAACTTCTAATGTGATTCATCTGTTGACTCATCACATTTCCCTCCCATGCCTGCTCATATGGTTGATGTACTCTTCTGTATCTTTTAATCTTTGCAATAAACTGTGTAATATCTACATGCCAATATTGATGTACTCAACTTCCCCCCCCTTCCCCTCTTGCTTTCTGTACCCCTTGACAAGATGAATTAAGTACTGTAAATAAGATAAATTAATGCTGAATTTTTTCTTTTCCAGAGCATTAGATGTCACAGTTAAAGCTTGCATAAAAAAAAGAGAATGTGTTTTTTCATAAAACAGGGTACTTAAGAGATAACAACGTCCCTTTAGCTATGTATTCATCAATGTGTCAGTTCTAGATTCTTTAGACAATAATAGATTACAGTGGATTTACTGAATGTATAATTTATATTCTGTAAAAAATAAACAAGAAACAAGATACAGTACAAAGAATAAAAAATAAACCATAAACCAGTTCTAGTCAGCAGACAAAGTCAAGAAACTGATCTGAACAGACCAACTGCATCCTGACAAAATCGCATACAGATCTTGCAGAAAAAAAAATCCAAGAGGTCTTAAACATGGCAGATGAGTCTAAGAAGCACAAAAACTTTATAGCAATCGGTAGCTACTATATATAGATATACTATATTCAATAACATACCCAACATTATCTAAATTGGCACTGGCTAAAAACTGTGCCACTTTTACATTTTGATGGAAATACAGTATTTATGCTATGCATTCAATTTAAATAAATTGATGCATAATGGTTAGGTTTTGACTAAAAATAAATGAGATTTTTTATTAATATCAGGTCTAAACAAAATTGTGTAACATTTTGGAAGAAATATACAGGCTAAAAGTCCAGCACTTGAGGTGAGTATGGCAAATATCTCCACACACACAGTGTTTTTGCCTTTGGTGCTCAGATAGGCCGGGATCATTGTGATCCAAACACTGCAGAAGAGCAACATGCTGAAAGTGATGTACTTGGCCTCATTAAAACTGTCCGGTAATGTCCGAGCTAAAAATGCTAAAACAAAACTAACAGCTGCCAGAAGCCCCATATACCCAATAACTGAGTAAAAGCCAATAGCTGAGCCCTCATTGCACTGAATGATGATGGTTCCAGGGTAAGTGTGAAGGTCCAGTTCCTGAAAGGGAGGAGAAATGGCCAACCAAGTCATGCAGATTATTATTTGAATGGATGAGCAGAACAAGACTACAGAATTGGATAGTTTGACTCCCACCCATTTTCTCCATGAGCTCCCTGGCTTGGTGGCTTTGAAAGCAACACAAACCATGATAGTCTTGGCCAGGAGAGAAGAGACAGCTATGGAGAAGGTGATTCCAAAAGTGATGTTACGCAACATGCAGGTTATATCCACAGGGCGACCGAGGAACAGAAACACACTGAGGAAGCTCAGCTTGATGGAGACAAGGAGGAGGAAGCTCAGGCTCCTGTTGTTGGCTCTCACTATGGGGGTGTCCTGATATTTAATAAAAACTGTCAATATCATCGCTGTTACAGCAAAAAAGAAAAGTGACATGAATGTGAAAACCACAGAAATCATGTCAATTGTATATGAGAGAAAGTGTTCAGATCTGGGGATACACTGATTTTTCTTCTCGTTGGGCCATTCCTTGTCTGAGCAAAGGAAACAGTTATCACTGTCTGCAAAGAAAACAAAATACATGGCTGATTAGTTATTATAACAAGTATTTATTCATATTTTAAGATGTAACTTTAACAGGGGAAGTTATGCACTTGCAGATATGTAAGGTATTACTTGAGTAGATGATTGTTATTAGTAGTGCCATGCATTGATACAGTGAGACATGCACTGGGACATAAGCAGAGAATATGAGCTTACACTCCACCAGCCTCTATAATTTCCCATAGCACATGGACCCCCTTCCACTATGGTGCAATCCATTCTCACTACAGCTTACATGACCTCAAAGAAAATGATCCTGCTAGGAGTCTCTTTTCTGTTTATTCTACAAAAGTGATGAGTTGCCACGTTTTGCAGCAAAAATTATGTCCCTAGACGCACATCAAAAAACGTTGTCACCCATAGACTTCAATGTATTTTGGCAAAATTCATCATTTTGCAGATTTTTGGCGAAGTGAAACAGGTCAGATTCACCAATAAGAATTCTACAGGTAATAGTTGCACTTTTTATTTTAAATCCATCTGTACTGTGGCCCTGAATATTGCATTTTAGCTTTTATTATTGGTAATTGTTGCATTATATTATTTTTCTGTATTTTTACAACAAGGGAGCCACAGTAAAAGATTTGTCAGCCTTACTGTTTAGTAAACTGGAATCTAATTTTCAAGATCTACTGGCAGAATGTCACTAGTCCTATCTATACTGTCAGTTATCTTTGTGCTTCTTCCTTTACAAATCCAGCTGACTGTCCCCACTGTATCATAATATATCCCTCTCTGCTCCATTCACACATTGCTGCTCCTATACCTTACTTGGCTTTCTGACAAATCTACCAACTCCAACTGCCACATAGACATTGGAAATTTAAATCTTTCTCCCACCTGCTCTCACTCTCTCTTCTACTGTTACTTGTTGCAGTTGATATCTCTACTAATTGATGGGTGAAGTTTCCTCAAAAGAGCCAAAAGAATTTGCAGTCTGGCACACAAAAAATAAGCATGAAACACGGACTCCCTTTTGCCACAGAATGGGCAAGCAGCTGTGTAGTCTGTAAAATGGACCAAGTACTCTCCTGTGCTCAAAGCACCATGGAGCACTCTCCAACTCAAGTCTCCAGTGGGTCTGGGCACCAAGCTGGAATAAAGGGCTCGCCACTGGGGTTTCTCACCCTCATTAAACACCCGCCTCCAGATGGTATCATAGCAGGAGACAAGAGCAAGAAAGTGTACAGTGTGGAGCATGAGAGAGTACAATAGCTTTCTTTTCATGTCATAAAAGCATGTCAAGATAAAATTCTCCAACTGGCTCAAGTTGGGGGGAAGGAGGCATGTCAGGGGATTGATGGGTCATGGGTGCTATTATTATGGCTGGAGGTGGAGAGTTCCAAGATGCATGTGGTTCTCCACCACATAAAACCCCATCAATAAATGTATGAGAGTCCGGAGAGAGGTTATTCTCCTGGAGCAGACAATGTTTAACCCTAGTGGTGAGGTACCCCATTCATGGCATAACTGCCTGAGCTTCCACCCAATCTGACCTCTCGAAATCCAGGAGATCCCCAACTCTGGTTAGCTGAGCCCTGCAAAGGCAGTGGCGAATGCTGGTGGACTCCAACATCCTTGTCTTTAAAGATGGATTGTAAAGTAGGGGCTCAATTAGAATGTCCTCCCCCTGAATGCCTCCTTGCCTTAGCACATGCTCCAGGTCTTTAGAGTCTCTTGATAATAAGCCGGCAATGGTGAGAGGTTTCTTAAGAATCCTTCAAGTTCTATGACAAACAATTGCCGGTCATACCCCATGTTGCGTACCTGGTGATAAAAGCTGGATACTGGGTACACCACTGTGGAGAAGGATCTGCATACAAGTATCTCTGTATCTGCTGGAGACGGAAAGTATGTACTTGAGAGCATATGCATACAACTCCCTGTCCTCCCTCTCTCTCAAGGGTAGACTTGAAACAACTGCAGAGACCCAGTGCTTTCCCATCCAGAGAAAGTCCAGCAACCTTCTCTGGATTTTAGCAATGAATTCTTGGGTTGGGCTAAGACATGTCAGCCTATACCAGAGTTGAGAGGCCACCAGCTGGGTAATCACCAAAGCCCTCCCCCTCATAGAAAGCATTTTAGCAAGACCCTTCCACTTTCCCAGGCGGGTAAGAACATGCTCCTCAAGTTCAATGAAATTCTGTGGAACAGGACGCTCTTCAGCTGACAGATAGACACCTAAATATTTGATGACTTTAGTCTCCCACAAGATGTTGTGAAAAGCAGAAGGCAAAGAATCTACATGTAGAGGACCTTCCAGAAGGCCTGAGCTCTTGGTTGAGTTGATCCAAGCTGATGAGGCAGCAACATAAACCTCTTGGCATTCTTGTGCTCACTCAAGATCAACTAGGTCCTGGGCCACAAGAATGAAATCATCAGCATATGCTGAAAGAACTACCGTCATGTCAGGTTCCCTGAGCACCAGTCCTGTAAGCCTCTTCCTTAGTAGACACAGGAAAGGCTCAATAGCAGGTGCATACAGTTGTCCCGACAAAGGACATCCTTGTTGAACTCCTAATTTGAAGGCCAGGCGTGCAATCAGAGACCAGCTGATTTTAACTAGACACTCTGCAGAGGTGTACAGTGTTTCAGATAGCTCACAAACTGTGGGTCAAAGCTATAGGCTTGCAGAGTGCCTAAAAGATATTTGTGATCTACTCTATCAAATGCCTTCTCTTGATCCAGGGAGAGAAAAGCGAGAGATAGACCAGCGTCCTGGGCAAAATGTAGTAATTCCCAAACCAGAAAGACATTGTCAAAAATTGTCCGGTCGGGACTGCATAGGACTGGTCAGGATGAACCACCTCTGCCAGCACAGACTTGAACCTGAGTGATATAGCATTGGCTACAATTTTATAGTCTGTGCTGAGCAATGAGACCGGTCACCAATTCTTAATAAGGCGGAGATCCCCCTTCTTAGGTAGCAGTGATAACACTGCTCGATGACAAGAAAGTGGCATCTCACCAGTCTTGAGGGCCTCATTTAGAACTCTGTGGAAATCATGTCCCAGAGTATCCCAGAAGAACCGGAAGAACTCTACAGTCAATCAATCCAGCCCTGGAGATTTACTATGTGGCATTAAGTGGAGTGCTTGAGAGAGTTCATTCAGAGTGATTGGTTTTCCCAACCTCTCTCTTCTCCCCTCGCTGACCACTATTCCCTATTCAGAGCCTCAATCTCTGCGTCTGCTCAAACATTTTGTATACTCTTGACACAAGAGCTTTAGGTGAACCTTGCCTACATCCCACCATTGACTCAGTGTGGCAAATTCATCTTGATAACCCTTCCAGTCTGTCCACATTTCCTAGACTGCCTTTGCAAACCCTTCATCCTTTAATAAGCTGTTGTTAAAGTTCCAATAGGCTGCTTTGTGCAGAGATGGTGCAACTGCCACTATCAAGGAAGCACAATTGTGGTCTGAGAAAGGTGCCAAGCTAATAGTACTAGACCGGACTCGTGACATAATATGGCTTCATATATAAAGCCTATCAATCTGGGACTGAGACACACGGTCATCCCTCACCCTAACATAGGTGAAAGCATCTGTTTCTGGGTGTTGTTCTCTCCAGATGTCAACCAAGGAGAAATGGGCAATGAGTTCCCGCAAAGCTGACTCAGATGCATCCCTTTTCTGGGGAAAATTTCGGTCCCAAGCTTCAAGGGTGTAATTGAAATCACCCCCCATTATCACGGCTTCATCTGAGTCAATTGTCTCCATATAGGCTGATAAACTTTCAAAAAAATGCTTTCTCTCTGGTCCAGTAGTTGGGGCATACAAGTTTATCAGATTGTATGTTCCACTAGACTCCCGAACCAAAGATGGCCTGGGATGACAGAATTAATGCTCAGTACCTCTGGCTGGAAGGATTCTGAGAACAAGGTCACTACCCGTCATGACGTCCATGTGAGGTGATTAAATAAGACTCTGCCCTTCCATTACAGATGCCAGGTCAATTCAAGCTCCTCAGTGATATGGGTCTCTTGAAGGAAATTCACAGAGTACCCTCCTTGGCGAAGAAAGGAGAGTTCCTGAAACATTTGAAAAGGCTCCTGACAGCCATTTGTATTGAGTGCTTATACTTAGAGACATTATTGTGTGTTAGTAAGTGCTTTAGCCCTCACATTGGTCTGGTGAGACAAACACGTTTTGTGGAACTTAACAATATGGAGATATTCTGCAGTTCCATCATTTTTGGCCTCTTTATGACCTTGATGTATTGTCTCACAGAATTTACCACCAAAGTCAAATCATGCCACTTCCCTAGAGCCATATGTAGCTTCTTCTCCAACACCAAGGGTGCTCTCAAGAAACATCTTGAGTTCCTCAGCTGGGATGATTGGGGTAGAAGGATTTGGTATAACTGTGTCAATCTCCTCTTCGATGCCCCCCTCATCCATGAACTCTTCTTGGCTAAGGGATTGATAATTCCCCCTCTCCACTGGAGCTTTGAGAATTTCTACACAAGAAGTTGCAGGAGAAGGATCAAAGGCACCTGCTATCTGGAGACCCTGCAACAGCTCAGATAATACTTGAATTTTACTTGGAACACCTTGGAGGTGTTTGGCTCAGGGGTAGCAGATTGAATTGACTCCTTAACAACAGGAGCTTTAGAGGCTCGATAGGCAACCTCTGCCCTTTCCACTGCCTCCTGAATGGCAATAACATTGGGGGCAGTGGAAGAGAATGGAGGAGAGATCTTAACATGCACAGTAGACCTTACAGAGTCTGTCTGGCAATCCTCCATATTTACAACTCCAGCCTCATTATCCTCCCTCGCAGCATTGCCTGCAGGATCCTGTATGGGGGTTGTCCCAATATTCTCCATTTGCAGTGAAATACCCTGAGGCACTAAACACTGAGGCTGGTTGTAGTTCCCAAAGCTTAACACCTCAGGAACAGTTACGGCCCACAGGGGGTTTCATTAGGTGTCCCTTTATACTCCAGGGGAAGATCCTCTGTTGGAACAAATGCAGCACCCCTGACTCTTTGGGTAGACCCATAATACCCTATTAAAATTTCTCCAGACCATTTATCTCCTCTTCCCCAACTGGGTCTATAGGTGCATGGTCTGGCACCAGTTGACAGCATCCAACAGTTGGACCAGACAGTATCACCACATGAGGAGCAGATGTTTTCTTGCCCTTTGAGCCCTTGGATGGGGGTGCTCCATGATTGACCACTGAAACCCATTCCTCAGGTATCAGCCTGTTGGATTTAAATTTCCTCTTCTTTTTCTTGTCATTTGAAGGGGAAATGCTACTCTCTGCTCCCACTACGACAGGTGTTACAACCACCGGCATCCCCACACCCTTAGGAGTGCTCATAACAGGGTTTAGTTGGTTTTTTGCAAGAACAACTGCAGCACTGGGGGATGCATTGACATTCCTTCCCCCTTCTCTTTTGCTGAAGTTGAAATGCAGGCTGCAGCCTTAGATAACTCGAGTGAAGAAGGAAGAGGTTTGGAGGTTTCAGAGGTGGTTTGTGTAACAACCACCTTGAGGTACTTTACTGAAGGGGATTTCTCCTTTGAAGTCTGCGGCAACAGCTGTAGTAGGGTATGATGTTGCATTAGAGGTATTGGTGCAGGAACAGGGACTGTGGTCTTAATATGCCATTTGGGGCAACTCTGGCGAGTGATCCACAAAAAGGAAGCTTAATTCTATTAATCAACAAAAAGTAAATGCAACAATGAGAAGCTTTAGCAGGGAGAGGGTTCATGTGAGCAGGGGCCTGGGAGTTGCACTGCTACTAGAAAATGTTTTATTTTCTTAAATCCTTCTCCCTTTAGCTTTCTAGGGGGATCTGTCAGTGAGTTTGTAGCCCACAGGAAGGGAAGGGAACTGGGCTAGCAATCACTCACCTTCTGGGTCAAAATAAAATTCGATTTTAAATAAAGTAAATCAACTCAAAACTCCCCAAAATTCACACACCAAGTAGCTAACACCTTCACACACCAAATGAGAACAAAAAAATCCTGCCTTTGGAATCAAACAGAAAGCTTTCTTTTTTGTGGCTTCTCCAGTATTTGGAATTCCAGAACTGATAACTCGTATGGGGTGTCTTCGTTTTGGGGCCCCGATACACCACATACTTACGTATACCTATGCATATTGGGCATTAAACTGTTCAGTGGACCCCGGGCTTTCAGATATAGGGTGCTTTTTCTTGGAATATAATGATATGTGGGAGATACGATGCTTCAGATTTGGAGTATTGAGGTGATTTTCGGAAATGTCATAAAACTTTACAAATTTAGGAAAGCTTTGCGGCTTGGTACTTTGGAGTAGAAAGACGTGCATACCCATTTTAGATTCATCAGAATGTGTACTTTCCAAAAATATATGGTTTTCTGGGGTGAACATCCATTTTTGTACTTTTGCCCCTTGAAAAATGGTGTAAATTTGCAGTATTTGGAAATACAGAACTGATAACTCGTATGGGGTGTCTTCGTTCTGGGGCCCCTATACGCCACATACTTAGGTGTACCTATGCATATTGATCATCAAACTGTTCAGCGAACCCTGGGCTTTCATGTTTAAGGTGTTTTATCTTGGTATCCATTGATATGTTGGAGATACGATGCTGTAGACTGGACACTTTGAGGTCATTTTTCAAAAATGTACATATTTTTATAAAACCTACTGATTTTAGGAAAGAATTGCAACTTGGTAGTTTTGAGTACAAATATATATTTACCCATTTTGAACTTACCCATGTTGAACCTACTGTTAGTGGAATGTTTGGCCTTGAAATCAGATGTATTCAGTTTTGTGGAGCAGTGCTGTGGAAATGCAGGCATTACACAACAGTAACTTTCACCTTTAAGCTTCCAGCAAGTATGCATAGTATAAGTATTAGCACAGTGACATCTACAGGCCATTTGTATAAATACCACAGAAACATGTGTGTTTTGCAGCACTGTACTGATGATGCTTTGTGGCCTCCTTCATAAAACGTGTATTGATGAATCTTTTGGTCTTTACGGCGTGACCCAATTAAGAAGTTAAACCCACTTACTAAAAATTAATGGAAGCGCTGGCAAAAATGCATAGGATTGATACAGTATATGTTTATACTGACTGTTGATAGGAAAATAGTAGTGTATCTTGGAGGGTTTTTTTGGGTAATTTAGTCAGCTAGCAGCCACTTAGTTACTAGGTATGGTAGCATAAGATTAGACCTATTGGAGCTCTGGGGATAATAATCCCTGGGAAGGGAGTGTGACTGTGGGATAGCAGGTATAGTAGGGAGAGATGGTGCCTATAGTAACAGTGGATAATAGTCTCTGGGAAGGGAGTGTGACTGTGGGATAGCAGGTATAGTAGGGAGAGATGGTGTCTATAGTAACAGTGGATAATAGTCTCTGGGAAGGGAGTGTGACTGTGGGATAGCAGGTATAGTAGGGAGAGATGGTGTCTATAGTAACAGTGGGATAATAGTCTCTGGAAGGGAGTGTGACTGTGGGATAGCAGGTATAGTAGGGAGAGATGGTTTTCTATAGTAACAGTGGATAATAGTCTCTGGGAAGGAGTGTGACTGTGGGATAGCAGGTATAGTAGGGAGAGATGGTGTCTATAGTAACAGTGGATAATAGTCTCTGGGAAGGGAGAGTGACTGTGGATAGCAGGTATAGTAGGGAGAGATGCTGTCTATAGTAACAGTGGGATAATAGTCTCTGGGGAAGGGAGTGTGACTGTGGGATAGCAGGTATAGTAGGGAGAGATGGTGCCTATAGTAACAGTGGATAATAGTCTCTGGGAAGGGAGTGTGACTGTGGGATTTGCAGGTATAGTAGGGAGAGATGGTGCCTATAGTAACAGTGGATAATAGTCTCTGGGAAGGGAGTGTGACTGTGGGATAGCAGGTATAGTAGGGAGAGATGGTGCCTATAGTAACAGGGGATAATAGTCTCTGGGAAGGGAGTGTGACTGTGGGATAGCAGGTATAGTAGGGAGAGATGGTGCCTATAGTAACAGTGGGATAATAGTCTCTGGGAAGGGAGTGTGACTGTGGGATAGCAGGTATAGTAGGGAGAGATGGTGCCTATAGTAACAGTGGATAATAGTCTCTGGGAAGGGAGTGTGACTGTGGGATAGCAGGTATAGTAGGGAGAGATGGTGCCTATAGTAACAGGGGGATAATGACTTTTGGGAAGAAAATGTACCTAAAGTTAAGAATATTAACCAGTGCATCACTTCACAACATTACTGAATTTTCCTATATTTCATGAAAAGAATCAATATCAGCACCATCTCAACACAATACCATTTTACATGCAGTTATACCAGTAACAATGGAGATCTCTCCTTCGGAACACAGGACACAATCATAACAACAGGACTTGGCTCCAGACTTTGTTGCCTTCCTAAAGCCAGGGAGACAGCTTTGTGAACACTGAGCTCTTGGAATCTAAAATCAAAATGTATGAAACCGAGAATTAGGTGAGTTCTTACCAATAAGTGGAGAACAATGTGGAGCCAAATAATTGTGTATTCATTAACATGGCCCTGGACTATTCACAATAGAGTATGCCTACTCAGTTACATAGTCATGTATTACTGGAGATAGAAAGAATGAGGCAAATTAAATCAGAGCTCCCAATTAACCTGTCCTATTTTTACATATTGTTTCTGTTTGCTGAAACCCTTTCACTTTAAAAAATAAAGACATGAAGAAAGATTTGCCTACCTGGTTATTTGTTGTTTTCCATCTGATTGTATCCAGTGTGATATTGAGTTTCTGATCTCTCGGGGCCCAGGCTACATATTGTCCAATTCTGGTCTCTGTTACTTGTTGATTAGGCTGAACATAGAAATTAGTAATCTGATAGGGAGAAGCAAACTCCCCATTGTCATTGAAAGATTTCACTAATTGACCTTGGAATTGAACCTTCATGTCTTTCAGAAGTTGGTGTATCTGTAAAGGACATGTTAGATGGCAAGTAAATGTCAGGGTTAGTGAATGTTGGGCAATCATTCATTGTATTTGTTTGTCATTTTTAACATATAAAAATAAATGCTCACTTGCATGTATAATGGGCATTAACTATACTTAGAAAAATGAAAGTAAGTACCCCACCAGCAGCCACTAATTAGCTATCTAGTAACCAATGGTTACCCACCAATCAAGTCGTAATATAAAATAAATAAGTAACTTAGACACCATTTGAATTCCTAATCATATAAACTTAAATAAAGTGCAGACTAATTAGATCATACAATAAATATTTTTAATCTAGGCCCATCAATTGCCAACCAATTAATTAATTATAAAGTGCTATTTAGTGCTATAACAGAGGGAGGGAAGGACCAAAATACAACCCAAAGGATGGGGGTAAATTGAAAGAATCTAACCCTCATATACGACCAGATAATAGTACAAGAGAGGGGAGACAGGGATCAGGACAATCATCACGAGAACCAACATGTCCCCTCATACCCCTAGGAGAGGGTGGCTCTCCAGTGGGTCAACCACCAAATGGTCACAGGGACCTCACACAGTATCCTATTTTTTTAGGACAGGTGAGGAAACTGAGGGACACCTCGCAACCCCCAGCCCCCACGTTTGAACACATTTTGACTCCGGCAAATTCCAAAGACTGAACAAGGGATTATCCTTTTCCCCTACCTTCCATTTAGATATTGTGGAAACTGTAAAAGATCTGAATTTTTTTTTTTGCAAGAAAACTGTTGTTAAAAAAGTATTTTGATAAAGATGGGTTAGAGGGTAATGACAAATTTACAGATGTGGAAATTAAGGCCTTAAAAGATTTGTAGGAATTACTGTTAGAAAATGGAGATGAAGTACCAGATAATACTACCCTAACCTGCCCATCAGAGGACTGGATTAAAAAACTTAAAGTTAAATCTCAGTTCACTCCCGCAACTAATATTTGCCCTAATTTGGCTATATTTTTATATCGAGTGATCAAAGATATTATATCACTTCAATCATGTATATATGAAAATAAAATATCTTGGGAGGAAAGGAGGGCAATCAAAGACATGCAGAAATGTCCAAATTAAACTTTCTGACAAAGGTGGGAACATTGTTATTTGGCCAAATAACTTGTACCTAGGGGAGGCCAATAAACAATTGGCGTCGGTTAGTTACAAGGAAATTCTGGGGGATCGCACAGAAAATTTTCTTGAAATCTACAACAATATGTTGAAGTAGGCAAGTACTAACAACCTAATCTCCAAAAAAGAAAGAACTTTTCTAACAGTTAACAGTCAAAAAATTGCGACTTTTTACCTGCTTCCCAAAATACATAAGAACTTAATTTAACCACCGGGAAGAACCATAGTCTCGGGTAATTGTAATCTTACTGAAAAGGCCAGCCAATATCTTGATTTAAGAATAAGACCCATAGTTGAAGGGCTGGACTCATATGCATGAGACACATTAGATGTCCTTGCACAAATAGAAAATCTGACAGTAAGCAATACAACACTCCTCTTGACCTTAGATGGGGAGTCTTTATATACATCTATCAAGCAGGAGTTAGGTCTAAAAGCCCTTAGATATTTCCTAATGGATTATCTGGTTGATAGAATTGAGATGGTGGATTTCCTATGTAAATTTATGAAGTTTCTCTTATGTTATAATTACTGCACCTTTAATGGGAATTTTTACTTACAAACACAAGGAACTGCCATGGGAACCTCCTGTGCGCCCTCATATGCAAATCTATTCCTAGGATATTGGGAACAAACGATAGTGTGTGGGGACCCTTTGGCATCATATTATACCAAAATCCGCAAATGGATTCGGTACATCGATGATATCCTAGTGATTTGGGAAGGTACAAGGGAGGAGGCAGCGGACTTCATCACTGAACTTAATAAGGATGATCTGAACATTAAATTAACCTTGGAGATCTCTGACCGTTCGATATCTTTTTTGGATCTCCAGATTGAGATTGACCATGAAGGTCATCTGCAGACAAAAAACTATAGGAAACCCACAGCCACTAACCTATTCCAGTTTCCGACTGCACCCTGTTAAGAAATCTGTGCCCACAGGGGAATTTTTGCAACTTAAATGACAACTGTTCATCATTGGATCTCTTCAAGGAACAAGCTAAAGAACTGAAAGGGAGGCTTCAAATGAGAGAGTATTCTGGGAAAATAGTCAAAAAAGCCTATAATAGGACCCTACGTACAGATAGATCTGAACTATTAGTGACTCAAACCAAAAAACAAGATACCAATAAAGTGGTACGGTTTATCACTACTTATAATACCAATAGTTCCCAGATCCAGGGAATTTTGAACAAACATTGGTCTGTACTACTGGAAGATGATGCATTAGGGGCTCTGTTACAAGAGAGAGCTTCTATTTGTTACAGGAGAAGCCCCAATTTAAAAGACATGCATACAAAAAGTCACTTTCAGACCTCCAATCACAAAACTAACCAGAAGAATTGGGGGTGTTTTCCATGCAGCAACTGCAATATGTACAATAAAATGCTTAGGGTTAGTTCCTTTCAAGATCGTTTTGGTAAACAATACAGGATTAACAGTTATATTAACAGCAGAACCCAAAGGGTTGTCTATTGTATTGAATGCCCATGCTCTAAAAAATATATAGGCATGACAACCCAAATGCTTACACTAAGAATACAACAACATTGCAGTGCAATAAGAACCACAGGAAACCTAACCAAAACTGATAAAACACTCTCCACTGTAGCCCACCATTTCAAAAGATATCACAATATGGATCCAGCAAAGGTCACATTCTGGGCCCTAGAGAAAATTAATCTAGGGATACGAAATTGGGACTTGGAACTAATTCTTCTCCAACGAGAGAGCCATTGGATTTCCAAATTAGATACCAATTCCCCTAAAGGGATAAACGAAAACAACCTGTTCGCAGCTTTTATTTGAACAAAGGACAATTAATCAAGTTAGTGACTAGAGTCCAATATATGTGTGAAATATAAAATGTATTTGTTAAATCATACTGTCTGAACTTTATAAATTTCCATTTTTATGTGTCCCCTTGGGATTTTATAGGGAATCGACCATTCGATGTTTTTTTAAAAAACATATATAAATACATTTATGATTTTAGCTCATTGTGTTTGACAAAGGTCCATTTCATACCTATTGATCCAATTTATACGGGGAATCAAATCTACTCTCATATCCATGGAATTAATCCAAAAGGAAAACAATTCATCCTAGTACAGATATAAAATGATATATGTAGGTAATAAGAAGGGAAAGGCGCATAATTAATGTGATGAATGACAAGTATAGAAACAGGTCGGCTCCACCTTCATAGTGGGTTGAAAACAACTGATAGGAAGCCTGAGATGAAGGTTCAATATGCAGTAAATGACATATGGGCTCCTGCAGTCATTCGGTAGAGATTCCTAGTTAAACTCTCACGAGAGTTGTATAGTGACGCATAATGCGGAAGTTATTTCAATGAGCACGTTCCAAGTAATCGCCACGCCGCCTTGACAAAGCTCAAAAGAGAAACGCTCGTCGGTGAATTGCTGAATCTCTGGTTTTTAAAATAACTGCTTTTTAAATCTTACTTTGGTCTACTTTTAGAGGGGTGGGGTGAACCTCCTTTGCTACACGCAACTAATCGTTCAACTCTCCGACTCTTCCTTCTGTTCTAAGGGGCCGTGGGTTTGTGGCTTTTCAGGCTAAGCACAGTTCTTACTGAGATTAGGGAAAGTTAACTAACGAGGCCACAGTCCCATTTACCCTGTTCTGCCTCCCTCTTTGTGGTGTCCCAGTCTTAGTAAATTATCAGGCAGGAAGTTTTGGGGACTATTTTTTCTGATTCTTCCAACCACTGATATGTCTGTAGCATTGGGGTTCCATGAAATATCGTAACTCCTGGTCATAATTTTTTTTTAAATTCTTCTAATAAATTTACATCTAGTTTACCAATTTATTTATTGCACAGCACCTTACCATATAGATCATTACCTGATGAATTTTTTGAATGGTTTAACCTAGTAAATGCACTTTAATTAATTTGTGATATTTTAGTAGTACTTAACAATTAATTTTGGATCCCTCTCCTTCCATTCGTGTCTAAATATGAACTTGATTGGATATTGAATGAAATATTAGTGATTAATTGGATAACGATGATACACATGCACTAAATAGCACTTTATAATTAATGAATTGGTTGGCAATTGATGGGCCTAGATTATAAATATTTATTGTATGATCTAATGAGGCTGCACTGCACTTTATTTAAGTTTATATGATTAGGAATTCAAATGGTGTTGAAGTGACTTATTTATTTTTTTGATGGTTGTGCAATAAACCCACGATTACTACTTGATTAAAAATATTTATTGTATGATCTAATTAGTCTGCACTTTATTTAAGTTTATATGATTAGGAATTCAAATGGTGTCTAAGTTACTTATTTATTTTATATTACGAATTGATTGGTGGGTAACCATTAGTTACTAGATAGCTAATTAGTGGCTGCTGGTGGGGTACTTACTTTCCTTTTTCTAATTTTGCCTATTTTTTTTCTGACTATCAGCAGTTCCTTTTTTCTCTTCACTAACTATACTTTTAATATTTTTTAGAACATTTTTCAGCTTTTTTTCTGTTCGTACCTTTTACATTTGGATCTTTTAATGAATTACATGGCATTAATAGTTTTAGAGAGAATGAGTTTATTAGTTTTTTCAAAAACTTCTAAAACCACTAAAATAAGAATGTGGATAAATCTAAATGTTGAAACAACTAAAGTAGATTTTAGGAAGTCTATTTCAAAACCCACTAGCGAACAAGTCACAACATAGTCCACATAGTCTATTTGTGCATACTGGACTTTTATCTAATTATTGTGAATACCAAGGTTTTTTATCTATTTTGAAGATTTTTAATTTCATCTCACTATGAATTTTTATATATTTGTGATGATAATAAAACCAAATCTGAATCTGATTCATTTGAGCAAGAGATGGCACTTTCACTTTCTCAGAGCTCTATAATTATAACACACCCTCTGTAGCAGGTATAGACATTGGATGTACAGTACATGTATAATAAGCAAGTAAGCAAGTGGCAGACAAATGCAGGCCACAATGGACCCCTCTACTTACAACTAGCTCTATGGCAAATTACCTTTAAAGGGATACTGTCATGGGAGAACATGTTTTTTTCAAAACACATCAGTTAATAGTGCTGCTCGAGCAGACTTCTGCACTTAAATCCAATCAGATTTTTCATATTCAATTTTGAAATCTGACGTGGTTCTAGACACATTGTCAGTTTCCCAGTTGCCCCCAGTCATGTGACTTGTGCCTGCACTTTAGAATGGAACTAGTTTCTTGCAGGCTGCTATTTCTCCTACTTAATGTAACTGAATCAGTCTCAGCGGAACTTGGTTTTTACTATTAAGTACTGTTCTTAGATCTACCAGGCAGCTGTTATCTTGTGTTAGGGAGCTGCTATCTGGTTACCTTCCCATTGTTCTGTTGTTAGGCTGCTGGGGGGGGGGTGGTATCACTCCAACTTGTAGTACAGCAGTAAAGAGTGAATGAAGTTTATCACAGCACAAGTCACATGACTGGGGACAGCTGGGAAACTGACAATATGTCTAGCCCCATGTCAATTTTCACATTTGAATGTAAAAAAATCTGCCTGTTCTTTTGAAAAATGGATTTCAGAGCAGAATTCTGCTGGATCAGCACTATTTACTGATGTGTTTTGGAAAAAAATAAAGTATCCCATTAAGTAATTCCTTGTTGTCATTAATACAGAAAACATTTCTGTCCACATATAGGTAATGTCATTTAAATCCCTATGGAAGCCAACTAATGAAACCACCAATAAGTGCCCAAGTGATATATGGCTACAATCATTGACAAGGAAAAGGAAAACCTTTCAATTCCATCTGCTACATAACTATATACCGTATATACTCGAGTATAAGCAGAGTTTTTCAGCATCCAACATGTGCTGAAAAAGTCTACCCCGGCTTATACTTGGGTCAGCGTGCAGTAGCTGAGATTGCAGTCACTTTTAATCATTCCTATACCAACAGTTCACTTGGGGATAGACTGCAATATCACACAGCGCCCTCTGTTGGTTATATGAAAGAATAACAGTGCGCCCTCTGTTGGTTATATGAAAGAATAACAGTGATTGCAATATCACACAGCGCCCTCTGTTGGTTATATGAAAGAATAACAGTGACTGCAATATCACACAGCGCCCTCTGTTGGTTATATGAAAGATTAACAGTGACTGCAATATCACACAGCGCCCTCTGTTGGTTATATGAAAGAATAACAGTGACTGCAATATCACACAGCGCCCTCTGTTGGTTATATGAAAGATTAACAGTGACTGCAATATCATACAGCGCCCTCTGTTGGTTATATGGAAGAATAACAGTGACTGCAATATCACACAGCGCCCTCTGTTGGTTATATGAAAGAATAACAGTGCACCCTCTGTTGGTTATATGAAAGAATAACAGTGACTGCAATATCACACAGCGCCCTCTGTTGGTTATATGAAAGAATAACAGTGACTGCAATATCACACAGCGCTCTCTGTTGGTTATATGAAAGAATAACAGTGCGTCCTCTGTTGGTTATATGAAAGAATAACAGTGCGCCCTCTGTTGGTTATATGAAAGAATAACAGTGACTGCAATATCACACAGCACCCTCTGTTTGTTATATGAAGGATTAACAGTGACTGCAATATCACACAGCGCCCTCTGTTGGTTATATGAAAGAATAACAGTGACTGCAATATCACACAGCACCCTCTGTTTGTTATATGAAGGATTAACAGTGACTGCAATATCACACAGCACCCTCTGCACATGGTAGTGGGACAGTGGGACAATGCACACAGTAATCCATTTGGCAATTCTCTGTCACCATCAACTTTGCAAAGAAGTCCGGCTGATCGCTTGGGGGGTCGCTTTGGCGGAATGTGTGCTGCTGGGAGACAGGGCTGTAGTTGTGTCTAGGCTTATACTAGAGTCAATAAGTTTTCCCACTTTTCGTAGGTAAAATTAGGTACCTCGGCTTATACTCAGGTCGGCTTATACTTGAGTATATACGGTAGTCTATTCCACCATTAAATAGAGAAACATAATGGATTGAATATAGCGGGGATCCAGATGGCAGTGGAAGGGCAAAAAAGAGTTTAATATGAGCTCTGGGCAATGTCCTTCTGCAAAGTTTTCCAAAGTCAGGGCACTCTTGCAACTTCAGGCCCCTGCATACATTCCATGAATATAGTGCCTTCATCCAGAAAATCACCCAGATCTGCAAGGGGCCAATGCTTAACACAACAACACATTGCCATCTTTACCAGCATGCAATATGATAAACTACCATAATCTATAAAATTTACCTGATACCTATAATGGATCACCTTGCTAGTTCCCAAATTCTGCTGATTAAGTAACTGCATATAATGCAGCCAGCCACTCACTACAGAGAAAGTATGAACTGCAACCACCATACTGAATGTATAAAATTCATCATCAAATGCATTAATATCTGTTAGTCGTTCTGATCCTGTGCATTTATGAAGATGTTGTGAATAAAGGAATTCATGTAAAATATTCCTTTGTTTATCTTTTGACAAACATAAGTGATAGAACATCCAAAAATCTTCTAGCAATTTATCATCTGGGTATGCTGAAGGATGGACACTTTCCAGGAACTGTCTGAAGTGGAGATTATTTTTATTATAGTCTGCCCTGTTCTGCATAAATACCAAGCTCCCATTAAATAAAGTAAGTGCATAACCAAGAGCCAGGCTATTATATAACCAGTTAGATGGAAAGATAAAGGTCTTTTCACTAAGTAGATCTGATAGTTTGTGTAAATTTTCTGCATTCTCCATACTCATTATCCCACAAAAAATAACAACGCTGGTTGAGGATCTCTGGATGATCTCCTTACACAAAGGATAATGTTTGTGGAACTCTTCATAGTGGATCTTTATTGTGAAGTCAATGCAGATGCCTTCACTGGAGAGATACTTTGTAAGCAGTTGATAAGCTCTGTCTCCATTTATATCATCCGATGTAATAATTCCAACCCAGGACCATCCAAAATATTTCAGTAATTGTGTTATAGCAAAATACTGGCTTTCCTCACTTTGTACTGTCCGGAAAAAGAATGGGAAGGTGTCTCTGTCACTGAGGAAAGGGTCTGTAGCTCCATAACTGATCTGTAAAAACAAAAGGGCTGCACACTGAAAAAGATGGTATACTTCAGTCAACACAACACATAAAGAAGACAAGCACTATTCACTAGGAATGAGCAAATGATGAATCTGGACTTGAATTCTGCCATTCGTTTTTCCAAAAAACAATTTATTGCAAAAATTATGCAGAGAAAAGATGAAGAAGAAACTGTGTCAATAAAATGACCATTTTCCACACTTTCACAAATGTTTTCACCACTGGAAAACAGGACAGTTTTGCTCATCTCTACTATTCACTGAATCTTGAAAGCCATGTGCCATGAACCACTGAAGTCTGCTCCACCTGTAGTCCCCCATTATTTCTTTTTATTCCTGAGATTAGTGATCAGACACTAACCCTAACACTGACCTTTCATTTGTCCCAGGCACATTGCACCCAAATAAAATCTGTATGGTACAACCATGAATGAACTAGCAGGAGAGCTGACATGTGTATGGTCTCTAATATTAAGTGCCTTTAAATGTCATAATATATATTTATAATACCACATGGGAGACCTAGAATTAATTGCATGCTCTAAAAATTATGATATAATTGGTATCACTGAGATCTGGTGGGATGAAACATGGGACTGGATTGTGAATTTAAATGGTTACACCCTATTTAGGAGGGACAGAAGGATTAAATAGCGGGTGGAGGAGTGTGTTTGTATGTAAAGCCTGAATTAAAGCCATGCACTAAAGAAATAACAATAGCTGCCACTGGTGAGGGTGTAGAATCCCTCTGGGTAGAGATTTTGACTGGGCTAAAGGTAACAAAAAGAATTATCATTGGTGTATGTTATAAACCACCTTGTATAAGTGTCGAGTATGAAGCCCAGCTACTCTTGCAGATACAAGCGGCTTCACAGCTGGGTCAAGTTGTTGCTATGGGTGACTTCAATTATCCAGACATTGACTGGGGTAATGGGGTTGCTAAGACAGAAAAATCTAGTAGGTTTGTAAATATGCTGAATGACAACTTTTTATTCCAGCTCGTTCAAGAACCTTACTAGGAATAACTCTCTTTGTACTGTAATAACTAACAATACTGAACTCATCTCTAACATTTGTGTGGGTGAGGGGCATTTAGGGAATAGTGATCATAACATGGTCTCCTTTGAGATTCTGTTGCAGAAGCAATTCTATAAGGTACGAACTAAAACACTACATTTCAGACGTGCAAACTTTGACAGTAAAAGGGCATCTCTGCAACATATTAAGTGGGAAATGCTTTTCACAGTGTTAAACACGGAACAAAAAGGGGAAGTCTTTAAAATGCTTCTTAATAAATATACTTGTCAGTATATTCCACTTGTAAGCAAGGAACGTCGTTGCAAAGCAAAACCTTTTTGGTTCAATAGAAGTGTTGGTGTTGAGGTGGGTAAGAAAAGACCTGCTTTTAAGGCTTTCAAGTTAGCTGGTACAGACGAAACATTTATAAGGTACAAGGAGGCCAATAAATCATGCAAAGAAGCTATAAGGCAAGCTAAAATTGCTATAGAAAAGGATATTGCAGCAAGCAGTAAAAGAATCCAAAATTATTTTTTAAATATGTTAATAGTTAAAAAATGAAGCAGGAAGAGGTGGGACCCTTACTATCAGAGGGGGGGGGGGTCAGCTGGTTGATAAAAACAAAATAAAAGTGCAGAATCTGAACTCATATTTTTCATCTGTCTACACAAATAAGGAACCAGTAAGTGAAGGTTTCCTTCTTAATAGTCCCAATTCTAGTAATACAACTAATGATGCATGGTTCACACATGAAGAAATTCAAAAGAGACTAGAACATGTTAAGATTAACAAAGGTCCGGGACCAGATGGTATTCATCCCAGGGTAATTAGCGAGCTTAGCTCTGTGATTGCCAAACCTCTTTACTTAATTTTTCAGGATTCATTGCGATCTGGCATAGTGCCGAGAGACTGGCAAATTGCTAATCTGGTGCCTCTATTCAAAAAAGGATCCCGTTCTCAGCCTCAAAACTATAGGCCAGTTAGTCTGACGTCAGTGGTAGGAAAGCTTTTCGAAGGGTTAATAAAGGATAAGATACTGGACTTCATGGGCAAATCATAATACTATGAGTTTGGGGCCAGCATGGTTTTATGTGTAATAGATTTTGCTAGACTAACTTAATTTTTTTTTATGAGAAAGGTGAGCAGGGACCTTGATTCGGGGATGGCAGTGGATGTGATTTACTTAGACTTTGCTAAAGCATTTGATACAAGTGCCACACAAAAGGTTACTGGTTAAATGAAGGAATGTTGGCCTGGAACATAGTATTTGTACCTGGATAGAGAACTGGCTAAAAGATAGACTACAAAGAGTGGTGGTAAATGGAACTTTTTTCTAATTGGACCAGTGTTGTTAGTTGGAGTACCGAGGGCTCTGTATAGGTCCCTTGCTTTTCAACTTGTTTATGAATGACCTGGAGGTGGCCATTGAAAGTACTGTTTCTATTTTTGCAGATGAGACTAAATTGTGCAGAACTATAGGTTCCATGCAGGATGCTGCCACTTTGCACAGTGATTTGTCTAAACTGGAAAACTGGGCAGCAAACTGGAAAATGAGGTTCAATGTTGATAAATGCAGGTTATGCACTTTGGCAAAAATAATATAAATTCAAGTTATACACTAAATGGCAGTGTGTTGGGTGTTTCCTTTAATGAGAAGGATCTAGGGGTCTTTGTAGATAACACGTTGTCTAATTCTGGGCAGTGTCATTCTGTGGCTACTAAAGCAAATAAAGTTCTTGTATAAAAAAGGGCATTAACTCAAGGGATGAAACATAATTGTGTCTCTTTATAGGTCCTGGTGAGGCCTCATCTGGAGTATGGGGGCAGTTTTGGACTCCAGTCTTAAGAGGGATATAAATGAGCTGGAGAGAGTGCAGAGACTAAGTGCAACTAAACTGGTTAGAGGGAGGGAAGAGTTAAATTATGAGGGGAGACTGACAAGGTTGGGGTTGTTTTCTCTGGAAAAAAGGCGCTTGTGAGGGACATGATTAGACTTTACAAGTACATTAGAGGACATTATAGACAAATAGCAGGGGACCTTTTTACCCATAAAAAGAATCACGTACCAGAGGCCTCCCCTTCAGACTAGAGGAAAAGAAGTTTCATTTAAAGGAACAGAGTAGGGGGTTCATCACAGTGAGGTTGGGGAATGCACTGCCGGGTGATGTTGTGATGCTGATTCAGTTAATGACTATAAGAGGGACTTGGATGATTTCTTGGACAGACATAATATCAAAGGCTATTGTGATACTAAGCTCTATAGTTAGTATAGATATGGGTATATCGAATTTAATTAAAATTAGGGAGGGGTGTGTGTATGGATGGTGGGTTTTCATTTGGAGGGGTTGAACTTGATGGACTTTGTCTTTTTTCAACCCAATTTAACTATGTAACTATGTAACATAAATATAATATAATATTATATACGTCTATACAGTACAACTGTCCCTTCACTTGTTCTAATAATTCTAAGCTACATTCCTCCTTAATTTCTATTCTATAGTGTATTGGGTCCATGGAAGTCTTGACTGGACATCACCATGTTTTGGAAACCAAAATGGTACTTACATATAATTTTACGATTCTGCCTATTATTTCAAGCCACAAACTGACATGTGAGTTAAAAATCAATGTTTTTGAGGGAACAAGTCCTCCCTTTGTCAGTAGAGTGCAGGAATATTATATGTGAGTGATCTTCCTGTTTCTCTTTTATGAACCTTCCCTAGTTCTACCAACTGGAACAAATAACTGTTCTAATGATCCCCATAGTACAAAGACAAAACAAAATAATAATATTATTAGGCAAGTACATAAGACTCTGACTGTATCTCACTAGACTACACAATTACTTCCAGAACAAATCCAAATGAAGCAAAAGGAAATCAGGTTATTTGCTTAAACTGGTCAAGTAGTGACATAAAACAGCAGTATTTATATGATTCATTGAGTGGATTGGACTACACCAACTTTTCTCACTGCACATGTGCAAATATAGAGCTATGCTTATTTTATGGGCCTATGTTTCTTACCTGGGAATAGCCAAGCACACTGAGTATATGAGCAATGGGAATTGTTGTTTCTGAGGTGAGATCCCCAATAAATCCAACAATATTTCTCTTCCCTGCACAGGAGTAATTGGGAATTGGATCTTTCAGTCCAGATAATATCTGTAATATGCTCCTCTGTGCCTTATATACATCTCCACAGGAATCATATATGTGGTATCCCAGCGTCAGGTTGTGTTTCAAGAATAGGGTCTTGTTAAATTCATTGATGTAGTAAAGGAAATCCAAAAGATATTTGTAATTTTGGGGACTTGGCCTAAAAAATGTATATAATTTCTACAATGTAGTTATTGTTCATGTAATATTATTGCTAATTCCTTAAAGTGTCTCCATCTCCACTCCAAAACCAAAGCATCCATTAATCTCAGAAATAGATCTATCTGTGGACCTAATTAAAACAATTCTGAGTTATGCAATGGGGTCGTCTTGCACCATCTCATGACACTTTGGCTCTTTCTTGTAACAACCAACAGGACATGGATAATGTTGGTTATATAAAGGAGGTATTTTTTCTACCAATTAAGATTCCTATATTGTAGGCTTAGTCAGAGAGATATTAAAGGACCAGTAACATCAAAAAAATTCAAAAATTCGTTAATATACATAAAAAAAAAACATCAAGGCAAATAAAACTTTAAAATTGCAAAGTCTTTATTAAGAAATAACTTACCAAAACTCCACTTCCGCTCCTCTTCAGAAAAGGCGACACGGCGACCATCCATCTTGCGGCACTGGATTGCTCCTCCCTGGCTATGGACAGCTTGTGAAGCAAGTGACAGAATGGCACTGAGAGGAGGCGAGTGGCGGCGGATCGGGCGTTTGGTGTTTCTTGTGCACCACAGCAGCAGCTTCCACTCACTCCAGGGGGCCATCACAGCAGCTGCCTGGCGGGGGCACTTGCGTGTCTTCGTGCCCTGTGGATTGTAAATCCCCCTCTCTCTCTATTCCTTGCCGCCGCAGAGTCGCTGGTAGGAAGGCTCAGCTGGCGCTGTTAGATTTGTACTGCCGCATCCCATTCTTTTGCAAACAGCAAGTCAAGTAGAAATCAGCCGGCACCAGATATCACCATTATTCTAAACCTTCGCCAAAACACGAGCCGGCTGCACAAATAAGTGGCAGTTGTTGACTTCGCTGTTCAATTCAATAACTTTTTTTGTCGGAGCACGCGTGTATTTGCCCCCCCCCCAGTAATTCCTTAAAACTGTTTGTGCCATTTCTCTGTTTTTGAATCAGCGCTGGTGCGAAATGATCCGGGCGGCACAAACCTAACAGTGCCGGCAGATTTTCACAGCAAAAGAATGGGATGCGGCATTACCAATCTAACAGCGCAGGCTGCGCCTTCCTACCAGCGACTCTGTGGTGGCAAGAAATAGAGAGGGAGGGGGATTTACAATCCACAGGGCAGGAAGACACGCAAGTGCCCCCGGCAGGTAGCTGCTGTGATGGCCCCCCGGAGTGAGTGGAAGCTGCTGCTGTGGTGCACAAGAAACACCAAACGCCCGATCCGCCGCCACTTGCCTCCTCTCAATGCCATTCTGTCACTTGCTTCACAAGCTGTCCATAGCCAGGGAGGAGCAATCCAGTGCCGCAAGATGGATGGTCGCCTTTTCTGAAGAGGAGTTTTGGTAAGTTATTTCTTAATAAAGACTTTGCAATTTTAAAGTTTTATTTGCCTTGGTGTTTTTTTTTTGATGTATACTAACACATTTTTTTAATTTTTTTTTTTGATGTTACTGGTCCTTTAAACTTTCTATCAATCTTTGAAGGAGTTTAAGGTACCTGGGCTACATAATCCTATCTGTCTGATGCTATAAGTGCAACTCCAAACAGGGATAAGGCCAGCACTGTCCACTACCCTACTTCATCTGGAGAGGAGATCCATCTTCTTCACTATATATATATATATATATATATATATATATATATATATATATATATATATATATATATATATATATATATATATATAAATACAGATGAAGCCACTTGAATTTGTGTGTTAAATGCGTCACTACTCGGGATTAACTAAAGAAACTGTGTTATCTAAAGTCATCTTAACTCATTTAATGCATTTAACCTTTTCATTATCATACCAATGCACCATTGTTCATAATAGTGAACACTTTAATAGAATGGGATGCTGTGACGCAATTTTATGTATTAAATGGTATAATTGGGATATCTGGGTTTAGTTATTCTGTGTCAAACACACAAACCAAAGTGGCTTCATCTATATATATATATATATACATCAGAAGGTGAAACCGCACCAAACGGACTTCACATTGTGTCAAAAATTAGACACAACGTTTCGGCTCTAATGCTCTAACCGTCTTCAGGAATATATTATAATATTATTTTCCTCAAACCAGCAAACAGGCATTGGAGAATAATTTGCTGAGCGCACCAGTTGCAAATGGTCTGCTATATATATATATATATATATATATATATATATATATATATTATATATATACTTTCAAAAAATGTCTGCACATTATAAAAATGGAGGAAAAACAATAAGGGCATCCATTTTCTGATCTTTGTGCCATTAAGAATAAAGCATTATAGAATTGAATTTAAGGGGCAGATTGAATTAATTTTATTAAGGTTCGAGTGAATTTTTGACGTAAAAAAAGTTCGAATTTCAAAATAATTTTTGGATACTTTGACCATCGAATAGGATACTATGACTTTGAATTTACTTCGACTTCGGGATACTGTCATGGTAACGTTTTTTTCTCTCTAAATGCATCAGTTAATAGTGCTGCTACAGCAGACTCCTGCACTGCAATCCGTTTTTCAAAAGAGCAAATTGATTTTTTTTATATTTAATTTTGAAATCTGGGTCTAGACATATTGTCAGTTTCCCAGCTGCCCCCAATCATGTTACTTGTGCTCTGATTATCTTCAGTCACGCTTTACTGCTGCTCTGCAAGTTGGACTGCAGAACAATGGGAAGGTAACCAGATAACAGCTCCCTGGTAGATATAAGAACAGCACTCAGTAGTAAAAAACAATAGCCTGTCAGAAAGCAGTGCAGCACTGGCTCTTTCTGAAAGCACAAGACCAGGCAAAATGACCTGAGATGGACACCTTCATACCAATATTACAATTTAAAAAAATACAGTTGTTGGATTAGGAATGAAATGTTGTAGAGTGAGTTATTTACAGTTAAACTGTGTAATTTAGAAACAAAAACGACACCATAAAAATCATAACAGGATCCCTTTAAGGACAGAGCAGAAAGACAGCACTACGACAGTGAGCTTTGCTTTGGGAACTGAAAAGGGAATAAAATGGAAATATTGATGTTGGAAGAGGGATCTCAGTCATCATTTACAATTAGCAACATAGTGTAGTTGGTTTATATTGGTTCAAGGTACATTGAGACACATGGTTGTTATTTATCATATCAGCATTATACAGGAGGTATCCAGGTATTAGCCACCCGTTTCTTAAAGCTAAATATATTAAAAAAAATAGCAGCTTACTAGAATAGGGATCTCTTCCAGCCAGGACAATGTACCAAATGTACTTTTGTATCAGTAAAAATAAACTGAGCTTCTCCAGACACTACTGTACTGGTACATGTTTGAGATGTCTTCAGAAAAGGGAACCAATAAAATCAGCAATTGGAAGAAGATATTGTGGCAATATATGTAGAAACAGCCATGTACAGGGCAGCACACATCCTCACCACTTATGAGCGTCTACCTGAACATTCTTCCCACAAACCAGAATTACAAAACCTGTATTCAATGTTAATAAAAAAAATAGCACTTACTTCAGACACAACATGAATTTATCATAACTGTGTGTATTTCTGAAACGAGACACCAACGCATTCACAGTTATCACTCCTCCGATCATGATATTTCCTTCTTGAATATATTCATAGTCCTCAAGTGTCTTGATAATCTCCAGATTACAAGAAGGATTCATGTCTTTATCTCCAGAATAACAATATCCAGCATACAGGACTGACATGAGATGTATCAGAATTGTGAAAACTTCAGTTAAATCCATATATCCTATAGCTTTATCCACACAGAACAATGTATCTTTGATAGAAGAGCAGAGCATCGCCACAACAGTGGTTCGTAACACAGAGACCTACAGGGGATCCAGGACTGGGCTGCATGTGTAGAACAGAGTAAGGAGACTGGCCAATCCAACCCTCATTTTATAGAGAAGAGATTGAATATTTACACACAATCTCCTGACAATACTCTGTGTATTCCAGATTTGATATGTTTACCACATAAACAGCCATACAAATAACATTCCAAATTTATTTCCTTTAGTTCTCTAAATAACTATATTATTTTCTCTAAAATATCTTCTTTTTAACTGAATCACAAAGAAGTTCTCAGATGTTGTATCTCTGGTGCAACTTCTTTGCACAGACTATTGAATAAAGACTTTACCCTAGAATAATCTAGAACAATAATTTAAACAAGGGCAAAAGACACATATTAAATCAAGCCACCTTAACTGAACTGCCCTAGCCTCTACAGAACTTGGACCAATCAGAAAAAAACTTCTCTTGAAGGCCCTCTACTCATAGGAATTTGTACATAACAAATAAAGAGCTCAAAGGGTGAGAAATATTTTCGTTTAGCAATGTGAGCATAATAATATTGGGAAATGAACTCCTGGGAGGTAGAACCACAACCTGTCACTGAATACATATAAAATGCAATAGGACATTGTGCCCAACACTGTCTGTTACAGTAACTACATACTAGGATGTCAGCTCTTTGTCTTGCGGTCACATTTATTCCTCTCCATACAATCCCTAGCAAAATCTTGCTGATTACATTTCAAAAATATTACAAGTATATGCTGCTCTCTCTGTCAGGAAACACCAAAAATACCAGTCCCCGTTTAATCATCTCCCATTGACATCCTGGTGATTGCAATCTCCTTATTGGCCAACCACTCACTCTCTTATCCTCTCTATGATTCACCCAGACTACAGCTGCCAGACTCCTCCACCTCACTAGCAAAGCTGTTTCTGCTGCACCTCTCTGTAGATCTATGTATTGCTATCAATACATTCAATTTCTAACATTTAAATTCCTCAAATGCACCTACAAAGCTCTCAATAGTGATGTTCCTCCTGACATCTCAAGCCTCATCTCCAGCTACTCTTCAAACTGACCACTTGGCTCCTCTAATGACTTTAGACTTTCCTCCTCTCTAGTACCATACCATACATTCATTACCATACAGCATCAGACAAAATTCTTTAAAGCTCACCTCTGCTGTGAAGCAAACACACTTACCTGATAACCAGACAGATATAGGATATCTCATAGCTCATTAATTTCACATTCTGCTGACTCATTATCTCTTTACTAACACTGTTAAAACAAATGTATTGGGTAATGGAGCAGTGCAGAAAGTTCTGTAGATGGAGAATGGGTTGGTAAGGAACATTGGGGCAAATTTACTAACCTCTGAAAATTTGCCAGCAATGGCTTCGCTCACATCGCAACACTTCGCCAAGGCGCGAATTGGCCTGGACAACACTAATTCACTACAATGTAAAGTTGCATCCAGGGCACGAATGATGGCGAAGTTGCGCTAGCGTTGGCTAATTTACATACAGCGGGAAGTTAAAGTTGAATGGACGTATATGTTGCAGCAAATACATTACATTATACCAGGGAACCTTAATAAATAAAATAGAGTTGTTATAATGCCCTACACATGAGCCCACTGTATAGTTTATGTTCCATATGATAGGAAATGTAGGGGGGAAGCCAGGTGCCCTAGAAAAAATGTACTATCTTTTGCAGCCTATCACCCTGAAAAATGAAAAATCGCCATCATTTTTTGGGACTTAGAAAAATGTTCAACTATTTTTTGAGGAACTCCTCCTTACGTTCAGTAAAATCCGCATCTTACTGAATTTGCATAGTTAAGTCCATTCGCCAGAAAGCAAATTCGCCAGGCATTAGGGAGCGAAGTACCACTATAGTCTATCTCCTTCCATAGCGAAGTTACACCTGTGACCATTAGTAAATCGCCCTTTAGTAAATTTGCCCCATCATGTTCTTTGTATTGTTTCTCATAGTGGAGTTGGTGCTGTTGGTAGAGAGGAGTTTTTGAACTATAAGGTGCAATACAATTATTACTAGGGATGCACCGAATACAGTATTCAATTCAGGATTAGGCCAGGATTTGGGCTTTTTCAACAGGATTCGATTCGGATTTGGCTGAATCCTTCTGCCTGGCAGAACCATTCCGAATCCTAATTTGCAAAACATTTGCACCACCTATGTAACCCGCCTTTTGTCACAGCCAATTTGACAAGAGGGAACACACACACAATATAGACACAAAGCTGCTCACAAAAGGACTTGCAGCTCAAGTCTTGGTGTAGGAAGGAAGGGTTTGGGATTTCTAAAGCACTGGGCTGATTTTTCCTTGGGGTACAACCTATACAGTCGTGACGGTTTGCACCTCAATGGAAGGGGGTCCACGGTGCTAGGGGAAAGAATGGCTAAGAGGTTGGAGGAGTGTTTAAACTAGGCAAGGGGGGGTGAGATAAAGAATTATGGGGAAGCTAGGGTAGATGGGGCAGTGGGATTAGTAAGGGGTCATGGGGGAGGAGTGAGGGGGGCATACAGCTAAGGAGGTCCCTCTGTTACAAGGAAAACAGAATAATACTAACTTAACATATAATTCACCACTAAGTAATTGTAACGGAGACTCACCCTGGTGGTCTAGTGGTGCGGCGGGGACGCCCGCTGCGCCGATCCTCTTCCCTGCTGCCGGCTCGCTCCTAGTGTGCACCGCGCGGGCACTTCTGGGTTTAGTATGCGCATGTGCGCTGGCGTGATGACGTCAGCGCACAATGGCGAGAAAATTTAAAGGTATAAAGGGACATTTTTACTATTTCTCATTGCCGGTGATAGAATTAGTTTCCTGGTGGTTCCTGAGCCTTGTGCTAGTACCTGTTTTGCCTGGATTCTGTCTTGAACTTCTGACTTTTGACTTCTCTGACCACCGTAACCTGACCCTTGCCTGAAACCGACTCTGATTCCGTCTGTCCCTCCTGATTGACTTCCTGGTTTGACTCCTGCCTGTTGTTTGATTCCGATTCTGCCTCTATCCCATCTGATTGATTACCCGGTTTTGACCCTTGCGTGCCTGACAATCCTTTCTATCTACCTGCCTCGATCCTGCCTGTCTCACAACAAATTTGCCTATTCTTGCTTGTACGATGACCTTTGGCCTTAAAGACTTTATCTACAGTCGTGCCCCTCTACAAAACCGTTTTGGTTCAATAGAAGCGTTGGTGTTGAGATGGGTAAGAAAAGACCTGCTTTTAAGGCTTTCAAGTTAGCTGGGACAGCCGAAACATTTATAAGGTACAAGGAGGTCAATAAATCATGCAAAGAAGCTATAAGGCAAGCTAAAATTGATATAGAAAAGGATATTGCAGCAAGCAGTAAAATAATCCAAAATTATTTTTTAAATATGTTAATAGTAAAAAAAATTAAGCAGGAAGGGGTGGGATCCTTACTATCAGAGGGGGGTCAGCTGGTTGATGAAAACAAAATAAAAGCGCAGATTCTGAACTGATATTTTTCATCTGTCTACACAAATGTGGAACCAATAAGTGAAGGTTTCCTTCTTAATAGTCCCAATTCTAGTAATACAACTAATGATGCATGGTTCACACATGATGAAATTCAAAAGAGACTAGAACATGTTAAGATTAACAAAGGTCCGGGGCCAGATGGTATTCATCCCAGGGTAATTAGCGAGCTTAGCTCTGTGATTGCCAAACCTCTTTACTTAATTTTTCAGGATTCATTGCGATCTGGCATAGTGCCGAGAGACTGGCGAATTGCTAATGTGGTGCCTCTATTCAAAAAAGGATCCCGTTCTCAGCCTCAAAACTATAGGCCAGTTAGTCTGACGTCAGTGGTAGGAAAGCTTTTCAAAGGGTTAATAAAGAATAAGATACTGGACTTCATAGCAAATCATAATACTATGGGGCAAATTCACTAAGCCGCGAAGCGCCGAACGCTAGCGTTAATTTGCTAGCGTTTGGCATTTTCCCTACTGCGCAAATTCACTAACGAACGCTGGCGTAGTTTCGCTAGTGTTACTTCGCAACCTTACGTCAGGCGAATTTTCGCTAGTGATGAAACTACGCAAATTCACTAACTTGCGCAGTGTACTGAACGCTACCTTTTACGCTAGACTTCCTTCACCACCTCAGACCTGGCGAAGCGCAATAGAGTAGATAGGGATTGTTTAAAAAAAAGTCCATTTTTTTTCTAAGTCCCAAAAAAACGCTGGCGTGTTTTCTACATGATGGCTTTAGTGAATTTGCCCCTATGAGTTTGTGCCAGCATGGTTTTATGTGTAATAGATCTTGTCAGACTAACTTAATTTCTTTTTATGAGAATGTAAGTAGAGACCTTGATTCTGGGATGACAGTGGATGTGATTTACTTAGACTTTGCTAAAGCATTTGATACAGTGCCACACAAAAGGTTACTGGTTAAATGAAGGAATGTTGGCCTGGAACATAGTATTTGTACCTGGATAGAGAACTGGCTAAAAGATAGACTACAAAGAGTGGTGGTAAATGGAACACTTTCTAATTGGACCAGTGTTGTTAGTGGAGTACTGCAGGGCTCTGTACTAGGTCCCTTGCTTTTCAACTTGTTTATTAATGACCTGGAGGTGGCCATTGAAAGTACTGTTTCTATTTTTGCAGATGATACTAAATTGTGCAGAACTATAGGTTCCATGCAGGATGCTGCCACTTTGCACAGTGATTTGTCTAAACTGGAAAACTGGGCAGCAAACTGGAAAATGAGGTTCAATGTTGATAAATGCAGGTTATGTACTTTGGCAAAAATAATATAAATGCAAGTTATACACTAAATGGCAGTGTGTTGGGAGTTTCCTTAAATGAGAAGGATCTTGGGGTTTTTGTAGATAACACGTTGTCTAATTCTGGGCAGTGTCATTCTGTGGCTACTAAAGCAAATAAAGTTCTTGTATAAAAAAGGGCATTAACTCAAGGGATGAAAACATAATTCTGCCTCTTTATAGGTCCCTGGTGAGGCCTCATCTGGAGTATGGGGGCAGTTTTGGACTCCAGTCCTTAAGAGGGATATAAATGAGCTGGAGAGAGTGCAGAGACTAAGTGCAACTAAACTGGTTAGAGGGAGGAAAGAGTTAAATTATGAGGGAGACTGACAAGGTTGGGGTTGTTTCTCTGGAAAAAAGGCGCTTGTGAGGGACATGATTAGACTTTACAAGTACATTAGAGGACATTATAGACAAATAGCAGGGGACCTTTTTACCCATAAAGAGAATCACGTACCAGAGGCCTCCCCTTCAGACTAGAAGAAAAGAAGTTTCATTTAAAGGAACAGAGTAGGGGGTTCATCACAGTCAGGACAGTGAGGTTGGGGAATGTACTGCCGGGTGATGTTGTGATGTCTGATTCAGTTAATGCCTTTAAGAATGGCTTGGATGATTTCTTGGACAGACATAATACAAAGGCTTTTGTGATACTAAACTCTATAGTTAGTATAGATATGGGTATATAGAATTTAATTAAAAGTAGGGAGGGGTGTGTGTATGGGGCTGGGTTTTCATTTGGAGGGGTTGTACTTGATGGACTTTGTCTTTTTTCAACCCAATTTAACTATGTAACTATGTAACTATGTAACTATAAGAAGACATGTTGTGGCCTTTCAAGTGGAGTGTACTTGGCTGTTGTTCTGTATAGCCGCATTGAAACACACAACAGTCACGTATACTGCAAACCCACTTCTCCTATAGATCTTAATGTCCTCCGTTTAGGGACAAGACAGGAAGATCATATATATCAGTGCTGTGCAACTGGCAGCCTGTGGGTCATAATTGAGCCCTGGATTCTTCCACCTCAGATTCAGACTGTAACTGCTGCATTGTTCTACCTCACACTCACATTGTAAGTCTCAATATGGCCTAAGCAATGCCCACAAAAGTCAATGTACAGCTGGACGTTCAGTAAACTTGGGTAAATGAAGTCAAGTAGAAGTGTAACTTTCACATATATTTACTACTAATACTGGTACAAATAATTAGCAGAACATCAAATTGATTCCGTGTGATTAAAATAGAAAAAATAATTTTATTGTCCAACATTCTCACATGGCAGTCAGCAGTATCAGCTATTGGGCTCTGACATAATGATATCACCAGTGCTTGAAGAAAGAAAGGGACTGCAGCGGCAAATTCCATAATTATACATGAGTAGAATCTAATTTAGAGAATGATAATCATTTGTCTCTGTGCCAACAACTGCATCATTATCAGATTGATGCAAAAAAGAAACCTAAAATTCAAATATAAAATAGATAAAGATGAACCTCTTCAAGTACATACACTAGTAATCCTCACTGAAAACCACATAGAGCAAAATTGACTATAGTGACATGTATTAAGAATGAGCCCTAAAACTTCACTCTTTATTGTCAGCCCAGTTGCATTCATAAGTACAAGAAGAATGGTCCAGAAATAGGCACAACTGGGATCTTGTAATTGACTTTCGCTTGCGGGGAAATGCGGAAATCCGCCGCAAATTTGCTCTTGGCGAATACATTCGCCCATCACTAGTCTCTTATCATGCACATTGGCTCCTTCATGCACATTTAGCTATAGATAATTCTGTGTGATTATTTCTATATAAAATATATTTCTTTGTAAAATATAACAAATTGAGCAAAAAAAAATCAAGAACATCAAAAACCTGTATATTTTTTATCTCATTCTCGTTGTAATATGTGAGACTCAATTGGCACACAGCACCTTATTTCTTTTTGCAGTGCTCACTGAATTCACAGAAACAATGATTTTTTATATCAAATAATCAGATTTATGCAAAGCTCTTTGTTGCCCCCATATACTTCCTACAAGAATCCTTAACTTCAGTATCTCTCTCTCTCTCACACAAAATCGGCCTAAAATGGTCAAGTTATCACACCAGTAAACAGCAAGCCTTCACAATATGGGAGTCAAAATATGTGGCTCAATGTTTACTATTAGATATAAAATGTTCATTATTATTGCTGTGCTAAAAATTATAGCAATGCTGTTTACTATGTTTTTTAAACATTACTACCCAAACACCACAATACAATACTAAGCTTTATACACACTTAGGGCATTATTGAATTTGCATTTGTGTAATTTTACAGTTTTTATTTCTAACATGAATTAAATCACAATTAAAAGCACATATGTTTACTTATTTATTTAAATTAATAAAAATTGTGAATGAATAAAATCAATGAATAATGAAATAAATGAATAAAAATAACTCAAAAGCCTCATTTATGTAAGAATTTTTGTGCATTTACAAGCAAAACAAATCCTGAAGAAATTGTAAAACCTCAAAATAAAATTATTGTAAAATATTTTGCTACGGATAGCTCCATTGACTTCTACATGACCGTTGCAGCTTTTATGTGGCAATGTTTTATATCAGCGTGTTTTGTGGATTTTACATTTAATAAATTACAAAAAATCCATTGTTTTAGAGTAACTATTTAAATACACAATTTTTAGCAATAAAAAGTTCAGTTTGTGGAAAAGGAAAAATATGAACGTTAATAAATTGGCCCCAAAATGTCAACCATTCACATAGCAAAATGTTGCGTATCTATTTTTGTATGAATCAATCTTTAGTCAACAACGGTATTCCCACCCAAAAATGTAACTTCTTATTAAGAGCACAAATATGCCCTTTTGACATGAGCTCAGTTGTTTTATGTAGAAAAGTTGAATAAAAATTATCTGAACTTCCAGAAATACATATATTTTCTAAAACAGGTATACCTGGTTCACAGATTGAAAGGAAAATCAGGAAAATCAGAAAAATATTGAACAGATAAATACCTGTGATTAAAGGTACACAATTTCTACAGTGGCTTCATTTATTTCTAGAAAAAAGTAGATTTTACAGTGATTTTACAGCTAAAGTGACATAAGATAAATTAAGTAAATAAGATAAATTAATTCTGAATCGTTTCTTTACAAAGCATTATACGACACAATTGAAGTTTGCATAAAAAAAGAGAAAGTGCTTTTTCATAAAACAGGGTAATTAAGAGATAACAATTTCCGTTTAGCTATGTATTCATCAATGTGTCAGAGTGATCTTCAGTCTTGGTGTAAAGTGTAAAGTTCTCCACACCAGTTCTAGATTCTTTAGACAATAATAGATTACAGTGGATTCTGTAAAAAAGAATAAAAAATAAACCTTAAACTAGTTCTAGTCAGCAGACAAAGTCAAGGACACTAAGGAACTGATCTGAACAGACCAACTGCATCCTGACAAAATCACAAACAGATCTGAAAAAAAAATTCAAGAGGCCTTAAATATGGCAGATGAAGAAGCACAAAAACTTTATAGTAATCGGTAACTACTATATATAGATATACTATATTCAATTACATACCCAACATTATCTAAATTGGCCCTGGCTTAAAATTGTGCCACTTTTACATTTTGATGTAAATATAAATGCTATGCATTGGATTTAAAAAAAACTGATACATAAATTATATTTGGAACATTTTCAGGTTTTGACTAAAAATAAATTTGATTTTTTATTAATATCAGGTCTAAACAAAATTGTGTAACATTTTGGAAGAAATATACAGAATAAAAGTCCAGCACTTGAGGTGAGTATGGCAAATATCTCCACACACACAGTGTTTTTGCCTTTGGTGCTCAGATAAGCCGGGATCATTGTGATCCAAACACTGCAGAAGAGCAGCATGCTGAAAGTGATGTACTTGGCCTCATTAAAACTGTCCGGTAATGTCCGAGCTAAAAATGCTAAAACAAAACTAACAGCTGCCAGAAGCCCCATATACCCAATAACTGAGTAAAAGCCAATAGCTGAGCCCTCATTGCACTGAATGATGATGGTTCCAGGGTAAGTGTGAAGGTCCAGTTCCTGAAAGGGAGGAGAAATGGCCAACCAAGTCATGCAGATTATTATTTGAATGGATGAGCAGAACAAGACTACAGAATTGGACAGTTTGACTCCCACCCATTTTCTCCATGAGCTCCCTGGCTTGGTGGCTTTGAAAGCAACACAAACCATGATAGTCTTGGCCTGGAGAGAAGAGACAGCTATGGAGAAGGTGATTCCAAAAGTGATGTTACGCAGCATGCAGGTTATATCCACAGGGCGACCGAGGAACAGAAACACACTAAGGAAGCTCAGCTTGATGGAGACAAGGAGGAGAAAGCTCAGGCTCCTCTTGTTGGCTCTCACAATGGGGGTGTCCTGATATTTAATAAAAACTGTCAATATCATCGCTGTTACAGCAAAAAAGAAAAGTGACATGAATGTGAAAACCACAGAAATCATGTCAATTGTATATGAGAGAAAGTGTTCAGATTTGGGGATACACTGATTTTTCTTCTCGTTGGGCCATTCCTTGTCTGAGCAAAGGAAACAGTTGTCACTGTCTGCAAAGAAAACAAAATACATGGCTGATGTTATTATAACAAGTATTTATTCATATTTTAAGATGTAACTTTAACAGGGGAAGTTATGCACTTGCAGATATGTAAGGTATTACTTGAGTAGATGATTGTTATTAGCAGTGACATACATTGATACAGTGAGACATGCACTGGGACATAAGCAGAGAATATGAGCTTACACTCCACCAGCCTCTATAATTTCCCATAGCACATTGGACCCCCTTCCACTATGGTGCAATCCATTCTGACTACAGCTTACATGACCTCAAAGAAAATGATCCTGCTAGGAGTCTCTTTTCTGTTTATTCTACAGAAGTGATGAGTTTGCTAAGTTTTGCAGCAAAAATGATGCCCCTAGACGCACATCAAAAAAATGTTGTCATCGGGGGGTGGAGTTTGCCTGCTGACTGGGATGGACGCTTAGGCTGAGCGCTCCATCAGAAAGAAGGAAAAACCGAGGGAGAAATAAAAGATCATCTCCCCCAAACAGTACAAAACTACAGCGCTGCATCGATTAGGTGACTAGGGCAAAGCAGACGCAAAAAAAACAACAAAAAGTTGTCACCACTTTCTTCCATTCGGCCTCAGCTAAAGCTGCGCGTGAGGAAATTCACGCTGATGCCATCTTGAACTCACACTATAATTTAAGGTGCCGAGCACAGATAAAAGAAATACTTCAGGACATGAAGCACACATTGCGGTGTGACCTCAAACAACTCACTGAAGAACTCAAATAGGACATCAGGGATCTTGGAGATTGCACGGCACATTTGGAGGACAAAATGGGTGAGTTCACTGAAGCCCATAACGAGAAAAGAGGCTCAAAGCAAGTTCCAGACAGAAATACAGAGCCTCTCAGATAAAGTGACAGACTTAGAGGATAGGTCCCGAAGGAACAATTTAAGGTTCAGAGCCATCCCAGAGGCTATACTCCCTAGAGATCTGGAACAATACATCACTGATCTGCTTAAAACAGTGCTCCCAGACCTACATGCCCTGGAATTAGCAATTGACCCTATACACAGGGTTCCTAAACCCAGAGCAGCTCCAGACAATGTACCTAGGGATGTGCTAGCATGGTTTGTGTTTTACCAAACAGGGGATAAATTACTTTCTCTGGCTCGCAAAAAAGACAGTTGGCCTAGAAATATATATGGACCTATCCCCTGCAACTCTGCTGAAATGCAAAGCCTTTGCAGAAATAACCAGAATACTAAGGCACAACAATATCCCATATCGTTGGGGATACCCAGTCACTAATTATTCAACGCAATGAACACCTACCACTTTATCTACAGTGAGTGAGGCCAAAAAAACATTGGCAAGGTGGGACCTTCCCTTGACTATTGACAACGAGTCGCCTAGTAGACGTCCAAATACTCCACAAACACCGAGGAAGCTGCAAAAAAAAAAGAATGGCAAACAGTGTCACGCTCTCCTGAATGCTTACAGTTCTCTCCCATGCTGGCTTTGATATTGCATATCACTTCAACTCCTTTTGAAACAAAACTTTGACATCTTTCTCCTACCCCACAGACTCCGTAGCAAGATCTCTGGAGTCGCTCAGTGGTTTCCATCAGATAACCACATATGCCAAATTGGCTCTTTATGCACCGTATGGCTTACATATCTCTTTTTTGTTTAATCTAGTTTTAAATGTTGCTTGTTTTTAATTTCTTGGTACATGGATATATCGGTTTTCTTCCTTTTATATTTACTCACTGTATTGGGATGTAATGTCAATATTAGGGAACAGCATGCTCTCCTTTAAAAAAAATGGTACGATTTTATTCAATTAACTGTAGGGGGGTTAAACTCCCCTAATAAACGTAATCAAATTCTTAATGACGCTTAAGTCTAAAAAAGACATTCTGTTTGGTCAAGAAACACATTTTTGTAAAATATCTCCTCCTAAATTCTTTAATAAAATAACTATCATGCGTATGCTAATAACAAATCTAAAGGGGTTTCAATCCTAGTCACATCCAACATGCCATTCCAGTTTAAAGGCATGCATGCTGATCCTGCAGGTAGATACTTGATGTTAATATGCAAACTGGGTAATGTCACATGCTCTTTGATAAACATTTATGCCCCAAACGAAAATCAAAATGTCTTTCTGAAAAATGTTTTTGCAAAACTTTTCCAGTACAGGGTTGGGAAATGTGTTATAGCAGGGGACTTCAATATGATTTCTGATCCCAGCGTTGATGCTTTGAAAGGTAGGGGGAGACCTATTTCACAAGCACAAAGGAATCAGGCTAAAACATTCAGTAGTCCACTTCACACACAAAGGCTGATGTATGGAGGGCCAAAAACCCGTTAGCCAAAGATTATACTTACTTTTCCCCTCGTTTTCAGACACATACAAGGATTGATGCATTCCTGGCAGACCCCCAAACTACCACGCAAACCACACGAACTTGGATTGGGTAAAGGACATGGTCGGACCACGCTTCAATAGGAATAGAAATCCATAACACCACTTCTTTGAGAGATAAACTACCATGGAGATTAAATGATAGGTTGTTGCTTAAAGAAGAAAATAAACTCCACATAGAGCAGCTTATTACACAATACTTTAACCTAAACTCAGGGGTGAAGTAAATTCGCAGACAGTCTGCCTTGCGCACAAAGCAGTGATACGGGGTGAATTCATTTCCTTAGCAAAGAAATTTAAACAAGGAAGAGAAGAGTCCCAACTCCAAATAGAAACAAAATTAAGAGATCTAGAAAAACAAGCATACCAGCAAAATACACCTCCTCACCTAAAAGAGGTAGCTGAACTAAGAAGTAAAGTAAATGAAATCATCACAGCAAAAACTGCTTATAGGCTAAAACTGCTTAAAAAACTATATTACACTAAGGGAAATAAAGCAGATCAGCTACTTGCAAACCAACTTAAAAAACAACAAGCTCAAGCCAGAATTAGCCACCTAACTTCTGCGCAAGGGAAATTAACTGACCCTAAAGCAATAGCAGAGGAATTTGCTAAATATTATGCATCCTTGTATAACTTAAAATTGGTACATTAAAGCAACCAAATTTTAGTACTATTAGGACGTTTTTTTGTAAGTTGAAACTTCTCAACCACAACTCGAAATGTTGAATGCACCAATATCAGTAGAGGAGATTGTAAAGTTTATAAAATACCTAAAAATAAACAAATCCCGAGGCCCAGATGCGTTTTCTAACTCTTACTATAAAGTGTTTACAAAGCTACTTCAACCCCATCTCCTTAAAGTCTTCCAAAGCATTGTGGATTTGGGATTTGTTTACCAGGAATATCTCCAAGCTCATGTATAACCAGGAAAACGTCAAGACTTATGCCAAAATTACCGCCCAATAGCTCATTCAATAACAGACCTTAAGATTTACACCAAACTTCTGGCACAAAGACTTAACCAAATCCTTCCCTCCCTAATAGACCCTAATCAGGTAGGATTCATCCTCCATAGACAAGGCTCAGAAAGTACACGAAGGATCCATTATATAACACATATACTGAAGACACAACAAATCCCTGCACTGCTGTTGTCGCTTGACGCAGAAAAAGCGTTCAGTAGGGTCAACTGGGAATACATGGGAATAATCTCGCTACCCAACCTTTTCAAACAAATAGAAAGTTTTCAGGCAGTCTCATGGTTTAAAATAAATCATTCTAAAACACAAGCACTCCCCGTTAATATCCCGCAATGTATATTGCAATGATATAAGCTTGTGATATACGATCTCAGCCTGGCAATTATAGGCCAGTAAGCTTGACATCTGTGGTGGGCAAATTATTTGAAGGCTTGTTAAGGGATCACATTCAAAATTTTGTCCTAATGAATGGCATTATGAGCAACAATCAGCATGGCTTTATGAAGGATAGGTCATGTCAGACGAATTTGATTGCATTTTATGATGTGGTAAGTAAGATTCTGGATAGTGGGGGGGCAGTAGATGTGATCTATTTGGATTTTGCCAAAGCGTTTGATACTGTGCCCCACAAACGACTGCTTTCTAAACTAAGGTCTGTTGGGCTTAATGAAGTCGTTTGCACATGGATAGGAAACTGGCTACAGGATCGGGTACAGAGGGTGGTTGTTAATGGGACATTCTCTACTTGGAGTAAGGTTCTTAGTGGGGTCCCCCAGGGCTCAGTATTGGGTCCACTTTTATTTAACTTGTTCATTAATGACTTAGGGGAGGGTGTTGTAAGTAATGTATCAGTGTTTGCAGATGACACAAAATTATCCAGCCCAATTAATTCCATCCAGGATGTGGCATCCTTGCAACAGGATCTTGACAAACTGGCAATCTGGGCAGCTAAGTGGCAAATGAGATTCAATGTTGATAAATGTAAAGTCATGCACCTGGGATGTAAAAATATCCAAGCCACTTATACCCTTAATGGGACTGCACTAGGCAAATCCATTATGGAAAAGGACCTTGGAGTCCTTGTAGATGATAAACTTGGTTGTAGCAAGCAATGCCAGTCAGCAGCATCAAGGGCAAATAAGGTCTTGAGCTGTATTAAAAGGGGCATAGAGTCACGGGAGGAGGGGGTCATTCTTCCACTGTATAGAGCACTTGTAAGGCCCCATCTGGAATATGCCGTACAGTTTTGGTCTCCATCACTCAAACAGGACATTATTGTATTAGAGAGGGTACAGAGAAGGGCAACTAAGCTGGTAAAAGGTATTGAAAATCTTAGCTATGAGGAAAGACTGGCCAAATTGGGGATGTTCACGCTGGAGAAGAGGCGCTTAAGGGGTGATATGATGACTATGTATAAATATATAAGGGGATCATATAACAATCTCTCTAATGCTTTATTTACCAGTAGGTCTTTCCAGCTGACACAAGGTCACCCATTCCGATTAGAAGAAAAGAGGTTCCGCCTAAATATTCGGAAGGGGTTTTTTACAGTGAGAGCTGTGAAGATGTGGAATTCTCTCCCTGAATCAGTTGTACAGGCTGATACATTAGATAGCTTTAAGAAGGGGTTGGATGGCTTTTTAGCAAGTAAGGGAATACAGGGTTATGGGAAATAGCTCATAGTCCAAGTTGATCCAGGGACTAGTCCGATTGCCATTTTGGAGTCAGGAAGGAATTTTTCCCCCTCTAAGGCAAATTGGAGAGGCTTCAGATGGGTTTTTTGCCTTCCTCTGGATCAACTGGCAGATAGGTAGTTAATAAACAAAAAAAAAAAAAAAAAGGTTGAACTCGATGGACAAGTCTTTTTTCAACCTTACTTACTATGTTACTATGTTACTATAAATTTGATTGGAGAGACTCATACTTAACCTTAACCAGTAATGCAACGTACTATTAACAGATTCATTTGGGTAAATAAGCCCCCTAGAACAGTTGTTCACAGTTTTCTAGGAAGCCCGGGGGGTTGGGAATTCCAAATATTAAAATGTACTATTTTGCAACAATCTTGGAAACAGTGGCTGCCTACACCCCCCTTCATCTATAAGGAATTAGGTTGACCTTGAAACAGGTTCAGCTAGAGACTAGGAACTTGATTCAACTATTTTGGCTTCCTAAACATAGCAGACCTAGGAACACACTTCTGCGACCAACAACCCAACTCTCACTTCACTATTGGGACATTCTAGCTAAAAAACTCAATGTTAAAGTTTCTCCGTCAATACTAACCCCACTTACAGCACTGAAATACATAATTCCAAACGTCAACCTTCAAGAGTGGGAAGACAGAGGGATTAATAATATCGGCCAACTCTATTTTGCAAACTTTCTCAAAAGGTTCGAAGATCTAGTGGAAAGATTTGACCTACCACAGTCTCACCATTATACTTATCTTCAAATAGTTCACCTTTTGAGAACTAAGGCCTCATGTGAACCTAAAACCCAATACAACACAGATATGGAACACCTATGTGGCAAGGCATGGAATTGTAAAGCTATCATCTCGGAATGTTATAAACAGCAATTACAAACTCCGGAAGTTTGGAGGCAAATAGCTCTTCTCCAGATATATCCAGAACATACAGTTGGCCTCAACAACAAAAAGCTATTATTCCATATCTTCAACTCAGCAGTCACCTTGATTGCACAAACTTGGAAGCAACCTGTAACACCAAACATACATCTCATTTCGCAACTAAAAGTCAGAGAGAGCATTGAGAGAATGGCGGCATCTACACCAGAAACCAGTATCAAATGTGCGAAAATATGGGACCCTTGGCATTCTACCCAAGAACCACAGAGTGATGCTTCCTGACATCCATAAATTTGAATACTCTCTTTGGTTGAGATTTTCCTCTTAGCAAGGGTTGAATATCCGATATATCAACATGTACCAGGTCTTTGTTTTCTATATTCTCTTTTCCACAATCTTTTTCCTTTTACTATTACCTAAGCATATAATTTCTATGATGTAATATTTCCTTATTGTGATGACTGTGCTTATTTAAAGATTTACATGGCTCTCATGTGTTATTAACCATGTAGAATCAATGTTCATGCTATGTCAATGCACAATAAACTTGCAATTTGAAAAAAAATGTTGTCACCCATAGACTTCAATGTATTTTGGAAAATGTCATAATTTTGCTAATTTTTGGCGAAGCGAAACAGGTCAGATTAGCCCATCAGAATTTTACAGGTAATATTTGCACTATTTATTTCAAATCCATCTGTACTATGGCCCTGAATATTGCATTATTACTTTTATTATAGGTAATTGTTGAATTATTTTATTTCTTGTACTTTTACTTTCCAATCTATCATGCCAATATTCCTTTGCTCGCCCAATTAATTGATTTTATAACCCCCCCTTGTAAAGTTCTTTAAGCTTGGGGGACTATCTTCACTCTTCCACTGCTCTCGTCCCGTGACATGGCTGAGGGATTTTATTTGTTAGTTAAGTGGCTGCAATCAGCTGGAATTCCTCAGTCATGTGTCCAGGAGTGGCCCAGTCTGATCTCCCTACAGATGCAGCCACTTTGGTTTGTCTGTTTGACACAGAATAACTAAACACAGATATCCCATTTATCTCATTTAACACAGAAAACTGCGTCACAACATCCCATCTAATTAAAGCATTCACCATTGTTCACAATGGTGCTTTGGTATGCTAATGGAAAGGTTAAATGCATTAAATGAGTTAAGATGACTTTAGATAACGCAGTTTCTTCAATTAACCATGAGTCATGACGCATTTATCTCACAAATCCAAGTGGCTTCATCTGTATTTCTTAAGAAATCATTTGGGAAAGCAGCACAAGGGTGAATCCTTTAAAGTGAATCATTCACAAGTGATCTGAAAAGGAGTTTAACAAGAAGAGCAACAAGGGAGCCACAGTAAAAGATTTGTCAGCCTTTCTGTTTAGTAAACTGGAATCTAATTTTCAAGATCTACTGGCAGAATGTCACTAGTCCTGTCTATGCTTCCACACAATAATGGAGTGCTCTAACCTTGCGTGATGAGTCCCTTAGGACCAGGTGCTCGAACAGTGTTAAATCCACAAATTCAATGTAATAGTCCAATACACTGCAGCACACTGTAGAGTTTTTTTTAAATAAGTGAATTTATTGGCTTTATAGTTTTTGAGAAGACAACATGATAAAGGGTCCTGTGAGGCCCGAAACATTGCCACTTAGTTGTCTGCTCAAAAACTACCAGCCAATAAATTCACTTATTTAAAAAAAAGAATTTACTCTACAGTGTGCTGCAGTGTATTGGAGTATTACATTGAATTAGTCCTGTCTATGCTCTCATTTATCTTTGTGCTTCTGAAAGTAGCTTCTTCCTTTACAATTCCAGCTGACTATTTCCACTCTATCATAATATATCCCTCTCTGCTCTCACTCTCTCTTCTACTGTTACTTGTTGCCATCAATATCTCTACTAATTCAGGTCCCTGCCATATACTTATCTGCCATCACCACAAATGCTGCTATCCTTTGTAATCTTATTCAAATTTCCACTCTTCCTTCTGCTCATCTCCCCTTCTCCTGTGTGCTTCTTAATACCCACTCTGTTACTTACAAATCCACTTTAATTCATGTTGTCTTCTGCTTTAAGTTGTTTAAGCTCTTTTCCCTAACTGAGACCTAACTCTCTCAGAATGACAATCAGCGCCGATCCGCGCCTTTATGCCGCCTGAGACGGCCTTCCGTTGCCGCCCCTCCTCACGGCGCTCACATTTTCTGCGCAGGAGGGGGTCGGGGGGGTTCACGACGCTAGTGCAGAGAGCGCAATTTTTTCCAATGCTCTGACAGCCCTGCAATTATATTGGGTAACATCAATTGTCACATCCATGACCCCTCCCAGTCACGGCCATTACAATTTCTCCATCTAGTCACCTCCTTTGCTCTCCATCAGTGGACAAATACAGCAACAGGATGGTCACTTCTTGATCAGGTCTTTACTAAAAAACAGAACATTCATTCAACATTGATCCTGTTCCTCTCTCTGATCACCATCTTATCTCTTTTTCTATTTTGCAGACTTAGCCAAAAATACTGGTTAGTAACACCCGCACTGTTGATATAAGAGCTCTATCTTATTCTCTCAGTTCTAGCTTCTCCTCCATCACTAATTCCTCTGATACTGATTCACTGGTAAATACCTACAACTTGGTTCTGTCTGCTGAAATCAATACCCATGCCCCTCTGCAGCAACAACGCAGTTGGGCCCACAATCCCCGTCACTGGATGAATGGCCAGACGTTATTTCTGCAGTCCTGCACCCGAGTGGCAGAGCACATGTGGAGGAAATCCCATACAAAAGCGACTTCCTCCACTTTAAATTACTCATGACTTGCCTTGTACTGCCATGACCCAGGCTAAACATGTACACTCATAAAAAATAATTAATCCAACCCACTACAGTTGTTTTCAATATTCAACTCACTGCTCCATCTTCTACAAATGAAACGTTGAAATCTAAACATGTCCCCCTGGACTTTGCTGACTACTTTAAAAGCAAAGTCAATTACATCCACAATTTCCCCACCCTTCAGATACTAACATTCTTACTCTTTCTAAATCTCCTCTTTCCCTTTTCAGCTCTTCTGATCGTATAACTGAGTCTGAAGTCTCAAAACTTCTCTTGTCGTCCCCATCAACAACTTGCTCACTTGATCCTATGCCGTCACCAGTAATAAAACAGTGTGCCCCTGTCCAGCACTTACTCACACTGTATATTCAATTACTCACTCACTTCTGGTACTTTCCCCTCATTGTTTAAACAGGCCTTTGTCAAGCACAATCTGAAAAAGTCTACACTGGACCCATCCTGTTTGTCTAATTATCCCGTGTCTCTTTCTTACCGCTAACCACTAAACTTCTGGAACGTCAGGTCTTTTCTCATATTACTTTCTCTGCACCAATAATCTGCTAGACACTATACAGTCTGGCTTTCAACCTGCACACTCCACTGAGACTGCCTTATGTAGAGTTACAAATGATCTCCACACTACTAAGGCCAAGGAACATTACTCTATTCTCATTCTCCTGGACTTATCTTCTGCTTTTGAAACTGTTGACCATTCTGTTCTAATTCAACTTGTGTCCGGGACCAAGCTACATCCTGGTTCTCTTCCTACCTTTCTTACATCTCATAGTAACATAGTAAGTTAGGCTAAAAAAACACATTTCATCAAATTCAACCTTTTAAATTTATATATAACCTGACTAACTGCTAGTTGATCCAGAGGCGAAAAACAACATTTGGTCCTCCCAGTCCTTAACAGTACCTACAACCATATTTCCACCTCCATTTTCCCTTCCTATGAACATTTTAGAACATAAGTCTAGTCCTGGTACCTATTGGACAATGCATTTACCTTGTGCCCTTTATCCCCTCCCACACACTGCGGGGCAGGGACCCCCTTCCTACTGTGGCTCTTACCACATACAGTTGCACATAAGCTCTGTGTAATCATATGAGCTCTGTGTACTGAGTAATATTTAATCTAAAGTGACTTGTCCTCCCTTTGAGTACTTTTTTATATTGTTTATATTGTACTTTTATATATATTGCACTTTTATGCATTGTACAGTGCTGCAACTCTTTACAAATAAATTTACACATACATAAATAAAAGAATACACACAAGAGCATTAACCCTTTGCCTGCCAAGAACGTACGCCGTACGTTCTGGCAGGCAAGGCTCAGACTGGCAAACACGTACATAGTACGTTGTTTGGCACTTCCGGTATTCTTGTGTGATCTGCGGCTTGCAATGCAGCGAAAAAGCTGCAGATCACTTGGCAAGCCCCTAGGCAATGGGCAAAGGGTCCTCAATCCCCTGCTGGGCCCCCCGATCGACCCCCCACCCGACCCCAAGATGGCCGACCACATGGACACGTACCTTGTGCGATGTGCGCATGTACGATGTCCGCATGTGTAAATCTTCTGTGATCTGCGGCTTTTCCCTAGCATCGCAAGCCGCAGATCACTTGGCTCTCCCTAGGCAACGAGCTCCGGGTTGCCTGCAGGCAACTGATCGCCCCACCGACCGCCCCACCGACCGCCCCACACATGACCAGAAGCAGCGCCGACATCAGACACGTGGCTGCTTCTAGGGGCTGCCTACCAGCACTGCCCCCTTCTCTACTGGTGCTGATCTGTCTGGGAGCCTTCCTGCTGCGGTCCTCCAGTGTTGCTTGAGAAAGAGAGACTTTCCAGGTACAAAATTTGCTTTATTTCACATTTGTTTTTATCAAACTTGTCTTTTTTTTTTGCTTTTTCAATTTTTCACTTCTTTCTCCCACTAATTGTTGTACACCCATATACCCACACATATACTCGCACATATACACACCTACACACACCTATACACACCTATACACCTGTATAATTGTATTTATTTGCTGTAATTTTATCATTATTGCATTTTCTGTGATTTTTTATTGAATATTATTTTCTGTTTTGCTTATGTATCTTTAGTATAGTTTTGGTGTTTGGTGTTTTGGTATAGAAATATGTTTTTTACTTTGTTTGATCCGTGAGAATTTGTGCTTTCCAAAAATATATGGGGTTTCTGGGTTTTTTTTTTTTTTACAGTTTGGGGGTCTTACCGCACATAATGCAGTCGGGGCTGAGTTGGCCAGCGTGAAAATTCATATGCACTATTTTTATTTGGGGTCTGCCCATGCCATTTGCTTTGGTATATCTATGCATATTGGGCATCAAACTGATCGGTAGACCCTTGCCATCAATATTTAGGGTGTTTTACAATTGTATGTAAGAAATTGGGTGAGATATATGCGGCCAATTGCAATATTTTTAGGCGATTTTCAGAAATGTCATAAAAACCGCTGCCTTTAGCGTAGATTTGCAGTATGGTAGTTTGGAGTAGAAAGACATAATTACCTATTTTTGATTCGTCAGCATGTGTACTTTCCAAAAATATATGGCTCTGGGGGGTCTTTGTACTGTTAGGAGGGTCTTGTGGCAGACAATGCTCAGTCACAGATCTTTGTTCACAGAAAGCGAATCGGCAGCGGAAAAAAGAATGTGCACTGTTTTTATTTGGGGTCTGCACATACCAGCTCCTTTGGTATATCTATGCATATTGGGCATCAAACTGTTCCGTAGACCCTTGCCGTCAATATTTAGGGCGTTTTACAATTGTATGTAAGAAATTGGGTGAGATATATGCGGCCAATTGCAATATTTTTAGGCAATTTTCAGAAATGTCATAAAAACCGCTGCCTTTGGCGTAGCTTTGCAGTATGGTAGTTTGGAGTAGAAAGACATAATTACCTATTTTTGATTCGTCAGCATGTGTACTTTGAAAAAATATATGGCTCTGGGGGGGTCTTTGTGCTGTTAGGAGGGTCTTGTGGCACACAATGCTCAGTCATAGGTCTTTGTTCACTGAAGGCGAATCGGCAGCGGAGAAAAGTCAAATTCACTGTTGTTATTTGGGGTCCGCACATGCCAGCTGCTTTTATATATCTATGCATACAGGGCATCAAACTGTTCCATAGACCCTTGGCATCAATATTTAGGGTATTTTACAATTGTATGTAAGAAATTGGGTGAGATAAATGCGGCCAATTGCAATATTTTTAGGCAATTTTCAGAAATGTCATAAAAACCGCTGCATTTAGCGTAGCTTTGCAGTATGGTAGTTTGGAATAGAAAGACATAATTACTTATTTTGGATTCGTCAGAATGTTTACTTTCCAAAAATATATGGTTTTGTGGGATCTTTGTGCTGTTAGGAGGATCTTGTGGCAGACAATGCTCAGTAACAGGTCCTTGTTCACAAAAGGCGAAACGGCAGAGGAGAAAATTCATATGCACTGTTTTTATTTGGGGTCCGCACATGCCAACTGCTTTGGTTTATCTATGCATATTGGGCATCAAACTGTTCAGTCAACCCTTGGTGTCAATATCTAGGGTGTTTTCTAATTGTATGTAAGAAATTGGGTGAGATAAATGTGGGCAATTGCAATATTTTTAGAAATGTAAAAACAGCTGCCTTTATCGCCAAATTTCGGAAAGGTTCTGGCTTGGTGCTTTGGAGTAGAAAGACATGCATATCCAATTTGGATTCGTGGGAATGTGTACTTTCCGAAAATATATGGTTTTCTGGGGTGAACATATTTTTTCTACCTTTGCCGCCCCCCAAAACAATGTAAATGTTGATTTTGCAGCACCTGAAATGACAGACCATATGGGGGGTCTTCGTTTTGGGGCCCCTATATGCCACGTGCTTTAGTACACCTATACATATTGGGCATCATACTGTTCAGAGGACCCCAGGCTTTCATATTTGGGGTGATTTATCTTGATACTCAATAGTATGTGGGACATACAATGCCGCAGGCTGGAAGTTTGGAGGTGATTTTTGGAAATGTCACCAAAATTGCCAAATTTAGGATTGTTTTACAGCTTGGTGCTTTGGTGTAGAAAGACATGCATACCCAATTTAGATTCGGGGGAATGTGTACTTTCCGAAAATATATGGTTTTCTGGGGTGAACGTATTTTTTTCTACCTTTGCCCACCCCAAAACGATGTAAATGTGTTGATTTTGCAGCACCTGAAATGACAGACCATATGGGGTCTTCATTTTGGGGCCCTTATATGCTACGTGCTTAGGTACACCTATACATATTGGGCATCAAACTGTTCAGCGGACCCCAGGCTTTCATATTTGGGGTGATCTATCTTGATACTCAATCGTATGTGGTACATACGATGTGGCAGGGTTGATGGTTTGAGGGGATGTTTGAAAATGTCCCTAAAATTGCCAAACTTAGGAAAGTTTTGCAGCTTGGTGCTTTGGAGTAGAAAGACATGCATACCCAATTTGGATTCGGGGAATGTGTACTTTCCAGAAATATATGGTTTTCTGGGGTGAACGTACTTTTTTCTACCTTTGCCGCCCCCCAAAACAATGTAAATGTGTTGATTTTGCAGCACCTGAAATGACAGACCATATGGGGGGTCTTCGTTTTGGGGCCCCTATATGCCACGTGCTTTAGTACACCTATACATATTGGGCATCAAACTGTTCAGAGGACCCCAGGCTTTCATATTTGTGGTGATTTATCTTGATACTCAATAGTATGTGGGACATACAATGCCGCAGGGTGGAAGTTTTGAGGTGATTTTTGGAAATGTCACCAAAATTGCCAAATTTAGGATTGTTTTACAGCTTGGTGCTTTGGAGTAGAAAGACATGCATACCCAATTTAGATTCGGGGGAATGTGTACTTTCCGAAAATATATGGTTTTCTGGGGTGAACGTATTTTTTTCTATCTTTGCCCACCCCAAAACGATGTAAATGTGTTGATTTTGCAGCACCTGAAATGACAGACCATATGGGGTCTTCATTTTGGGGCCCTTATATGCTACGTGCTTAGGTACACCTATACATATTGGGCATCAAACTGTTCAACGGACCCCAGGCTTTCATATTTGGGGTGATCTATCTTGATACTCAATAGTATGTGGGACATACAATGCTGCAAGGTGGAAGTTTTGAGGTGATTTTTGGAAATGTCACCAAAATTGCCAAATTTAGGAACGTTTTGCAGCTTGGTGCTATAGAGTAGAAAGACATGCATACCCAATTTGGATTCGTGGGAATGTGTACTTTCCGAAAATATATGGTTTTCTGGGGTGAACGTACTTTTTTCTACCTTTGCCGCACCCCAAAACGATGTAAATGTGTTGATTTTGCAGCACCTGAAATGACAGACCATATGGGGGTTTTCATTTTGGGGCCCCTATATGCCACGTGCTTGGGTACACCTATACCTATTGGGCATCAAACTGTTCAGGGGACCCCAGGCTTTCATATTTGGGGAGATTTATCTTGATACTCAATAGTATGTGGGAAATACGATGCTGCATGGTGGATGTTTTGAGGTGATTTTTGAAAATGTCCCTAAAATTGCCTAATTTAGGAAAGTTTTGCAGCTTGGTGCTTTGGAGTAGAAAGACATGCATACCCAATTTGGATTCAGGGGAATGTGTACTTTCCAAAAATATATGGTTTTCTGGGGTGAACGTACTTTTTTCTAACTTTGCCCCCCCCAATCTATGTAAATGTGTTGATTTAGCAGTATCTGGCATAACAGAACAGATAACTCAAATGGGGTGTCTATATTTTAGGGCCCCTATACACCACATGCTTAGGTACACCTATACATATTGGGCATCACACTGTTCAGTGAACCCCAGGCTTTCATATTTGGGGTGTGTTACATTGATACCTAATGATGAGTGGGAGATATGATGCTGTAGAGTGGAAGCTTTGAAGTCATTTTTCAAAAAATTCACCAATTTCTATAAAACATTATAACTTTAGGAAACAATTGCAACTTTGTAGTTTGGAGTACAAAGATATATTTACCCATTTTTGATTCACCAGAATCTGTTCTTTCTAATAATGGGTAGTTTTCTAGGGTAAACCTATTGTTAGTGGAATGTTTGGCCTTGAAATCAGAAGTATGCCGTTTGGGGAGTGTTGCTTTGCAAATTTGGTAGTGTACTGCTTGTAGATTTTGATCTATACAAGTGAGAAATCTCCATAAAACTATATATATTTGGTATTGCCGCATTCAGGAGGCATAGACCTTTCCAAATCAGCTGTGTTCTTGTACATAAAATAAATGATGTTTCTGATATATGTGATTGTTCTTTGTGAAATGTGATTTTTTTCATTTTATTAGACACTTAGAAGCCTATATTTTTTTACAGAAGTAGAATTACACCAAAATTCTTGCATATTTTGAAAGTTCAGGTTCTCCTGAAAAAAACAATATATTGTTATACTGGGTAAACTAAAAGACCACCCCAAGAAAGGCCCTTAAAGTGAAAGAGTACAAAATGTCTAAAAACTGCTTGGCAGTAGATGTTCGCATCTAGTACAAAATGGCTGGCAGGGAAAGGGTTAAACCAGCAATGTTAATTTAGCTATTGCCTAACCTACACTTTTTCTTCATGAAAGGATCAAGATCAAACACAATACCATTTTACATGCAGTTATACCAGTAACAATGGAGATCTCTCCTTCGGAACACAGGACACAATCATAACAACAGGACTTGGCTCCAGACTTTGTTGCCTTCCTAAAGCCAGGGAGACAGCTTTGTGAACACTGAGCTCTTGGAATCTAAAATCAAAATGTATGAAACTGAGAATTAGGTGGGTTCTTACCAATAAGTGGAGAACAATGTGGAGCCAAATAATTGTGTATTCATTAACATGGAACTGGACTATTCACAATAGAGTATGTCTACTCAGTTACATAGTCATGTATTACTGGAGATAGAAAGAATGAGGCAAATTAAATCAGAGCTCCCAATTAACCTGTCCTATTTTTACTTAATGTTTCTGTTTTGTGAAACCCTTTCACTTAAAGTGAAAAATAAAGAGATGAAGAAATCTTTGCCTACTTCGTTGTTTGTTGTTTTCCATCTGATTGTATCCAGTGTGATATTGAGTTTCTGATCTCTCGGGGCCCAGGCTACATATTGTCCAATTCTGGTCTCTGTTACTTGTTGATTAGGCTGAACATAGAAATTAGTAATCTGATAGGGAGAAGCAAACTCCCCATTGTCATTGAAAGATTTCAGTAATTGACCTTGGAATTGAATCTGCATTTCTTTCAGAAGTTGGTGTATCTGTAAAGGACATGTTAGATGGCAAGTAAATGTCAGGGTTAGTAAATGTTGGACAATCATTCATTTTATTAGTTTGTCATTTTTAACATATAAAAGAAATGTCTCAATTGCATCTATAATGGGAACTAACTATACTTATAATGAACAAGCATTGCATTGTGTTTGGGAATTCTTCTCCTTGTTTATACTGAACCCAGTTGAAGACACCATTAATACAATGAGATAAACCATCTATACAAAACTGCTCTTAAATAAATGAAATATGGGCAAAACAAACTGTACGTTTTGTGTGACTAACACAATGAATTATTATCTATGTTTTTGTACAGTAGGATCTTGGTTTCAAGCAAATGTCTTTGAGTTAAATGATAGGGATAGTAGGATCGTTTTTGCACTTCCTTTTTCCAACATTTATAATCAATCAAGTTTCAGATTAGGCAAGTATATGGAGAGGAATGCCATGGTAAGATAGATGAAGAGCAAGAACATAACACTTATGGTTTATTTACTAAAACTCAAATTAGCTCCTTTTTTTATGAAAACAAAGCCAACCAAACTACCTTCCACAAATTGAACTCATTTATCAATCATTTTTCTCAAAAAAATCTGAGAGACAAAACGTCAAAACAAAATGGAGCATGAATTTGTAACGTACATTTGACATTATGAAAACTCAACTTTTTTGGATTATGGGAAGAAAATGTTGACTTTTTTGGATTATTCAGCTCAGATCACAGTATCAAGAAACAACTTCAGGGACATCTGCAATTGGCTTCTACATGGCTGGATTTTTAGCAGCTTTTTGGTATAATAAATCTCTAAAATAGTTTTTTTCCCCACAAAAAATTTGAGTTTTCCCCTAAAAAATCTTGACCAGAAAAAACTGAGGTTTAATAAATGGACCCCAACAAGATTTCATATTTGAACTACTAGGGATTAGCATTTCTTTTCACCAAGTATGGAGTAATAGCAAAATTCCACATTTCACCATCTGCTAATATTTTCATAAAACCACATCAAAATGATGTAAAAATTTAGAGAAAATTTACACTGCAAAAATGTCAAATCTCTATTGCTTCATATCGATTACATATGACTGTATTGCACCTTCTATCTCTAATCAAATTATAAAGTTTGTAGTAGGTCTCATCCCTGATAATAATAATTTATAGAGAAGAGGGTAAAGAGCTGGCAGTTTGGTGTGAGGAATACAATCCATCACTAAGGGGCTAATTAACTAACATTCAAATTTCTATTTTTCATTTTTATTTTTTCAACAAAAAAAGTATAAAAATCACAAAATCTCTAATACAAACATTTGTAGTTGAGGGCTTATAGAAGTCAATGGGAGATGTGGTTAGAGGATTTAATATTTCTCAGAACATTGTTCATCTTTTTTTTTGGTTTGTTCCTTTTACATTTGGATATTTTAATGAATTACATGGCATTCATGGTTTTAGATAGAATGAGTTTATTAGTGGTTTCCAAAGCTTCTAAAACCACTAAAACAAGAATGTTGATAAATGGGAATCTGAATGTTGAAACAACAAAAGAGATAATTGTAGATTTTGGGAACTCCATTTCATAACCCACTAGTGAACTAATCACAACATAGACCACATCGTCTATTTCTGCACACTGGACTATTTTGAAAATTCTTAATTTCATCTCACTGTGCATTTTTATATATTTGTGATGATAATAAAACCTAATCTGAATCTGATTCATTTAAGCAAGAGATGCAACTTTTCCAAGCTCATGAAAAACAACATCTCAGAGCTGTATAATTATAACACACCCTCTGTATCAAGAATGGACCTAGGATGTACAAACATATGTAATAATCTGAGACTTAAATGGAAAGAAATAACAAACTAACTGTCATTCAGACACACAAGTTAGCAAGTGGCAGAACACGCAGGTCACAATGGATTCCTATCCTTAAAACTAGCTCATCTTTAAGTAATTGCTTATTGTCATTAATATAGAATTTATTTCTGTCCGCATATAGGAAATATAATTTAAATCCCTATAAAAACCACATGGAGTCAACTAATGAAACAAACTGCCAATAAAAGTGTCCAAGTGATATGTGGCTACAATCAGTGACAAGACATGTTTCAGAGAAAAGGCATCCTTTAACCTCCCTCTGCTGCATAACAATGGACTCTATTCCACCTCTAAATAGAGAAACATATTGGATTGAAAACAGCAGTGACCCAATGGCAGTGGAAGAACAAACAATTGTTTAATATAGTGCCCCTTTGTGCTTATGAGCTCTTGCATCTGGGCAATGTTCTTTTACAAAGCACTCCAAAGGCAGGTGGTAAAGTCAGGGCAGTCTTGCAACTTCAGGCCCCTGGATACATTCCATGAATATAGTGCCTTCATCCAGAAAATCTCCCAGATCTGCAAGGGGCCAATGCTTAACACAACAACACAGTGCCATCTTTACCAGCATGCAATATGATAAACTACCATAATCTCTAAAATGTACCTGATACTTATAATGGATCACCTTGCTAGTTCCCAAATTCTGCTGATTATGTAATTGCAAATAATGCAGCCCGTCACTCACTACAGCCAAGGTATGAACTGCAACCATGATACTAAACGTATGAAATTCATCATCAAAGGCATTAATATCTATTAGTCGTTCTGCTCCTGTGCATTTATGAAGATGTTGTGAATAAAGGAATTCATGTAAAATATTCCTTTTTTCATCTTTTGACAAACATAAGTGATAGAACATCCAAATGTCTTCTAGCAATTTATCATCTGGGTATGCTGAAGGATGGACACTTTCCAGGAACTGTCTGAAGTGGAGATTATTTTTAGTATAGTCTGCCCTGTTCTGCATAAATATCAAGCTCCCATTAAGTAATGTAAGTGCATAACCAAGAGCCAGGCTATTATATAACCAGTTAGATGGAAAGATAAAGGTCTTTTCACTAAGTAGATCTGATAGTTCATGTACATTTTCTGCATTCTCCATATTCATTATCCCACAAAAAATAACAACGCTGGTTGAGGATCTCTGGATGATCTCCCTATACAAAGGATAATGTTTATGGGAATCGCCATAGCGGATCTTTATTGTGAAGTCAATGCAGATGCCTTCACTGGAGAGATACTTTGTAAGCAGTTGATAAGCTCTGTCTCCAGTTACATCATCCGATGTAATAATTCCAACCCAGGTCCATCCAAAATATTTCAGTAATTGTGTTATAGCAAAATACTGGCTTTCCTCACTTTGTACTGTCCGGAAAAAGAATGGGAAGGTGGCTCTGTCACTGAGGAAAGGGTCTGTAGCTCCATAACTGATCTGTAAAAACAAAAGGGCTGCACACTGAAAAAGATGGTATACTTCAGTCAACACAACACATAAAGCAGACAAGCACTATTCACTAGGGATGAGCAAATGATGAATCTGCACTTGAATTCCTCCATTAGTTTCGCCAAAAAAAAAACTTATGCAGAGAAAAGATGAAGAAGAAACTGTGTCAATAAAATGACCATTTTCCACACTTTCACTAATGTTTTCACCACTGGAAAACAGGACAGTTTGGCTCATCATTACTATTCACTGAATCTTGAAAGCCATGAACCACTGAAGTCTGCTCCACCTGTAGTCCCCCATTATTTCTTTTTATTCCTGAGATTAGTGATGAATAACCAGACACTAACCCTAACACTGACCTTTAATGTGTCCCAGGCACATTGCACCCAAATAAAATCTGTATGGTACAACCATGAATGAATTAGCGGCAGAGCTGACATGTGTATGGTCTCTAATATTAAGTGTCTTTAAATGTTATAATATATATTTATAATATCATATAAATATATATTTATAATATCATATAAATAGATATAATATTATATTATATAAGTCTATACAGTATAACTGTCCCTTCACTTGTTCTAATAATTCTAAGCTACATTCCTCCTTAATTTCTATTCTATAGTGTATTGGGTCAATGGAAGTCTTGACTGGACATCACCGTGTCATGGAAACCAAAATGGTACTTACATATAATTTTATGATTCCGCCTTTTATTTCAAGCCACAAACTGACATGTGAGTGAAAAATCAATGTTTCTGAGGGAACAAGTCCTCCCTTTGTCAGTAGAGTGCAGGAATATTATATGTGAGTGATCTTCCTGTTTCTCTTTTATGAACCTTCCCTAGTTCTACCAACTGGAACAAATAACTGTTCTAATGATCCCCATAGTACAGAGATAAAGCAAAATAATAATATTATTAGGCAAGTACATAAGACTCTGATTGTATCTCACTAGACTACAAAATTACTTCCAGAACAAATTCAAATGAAGCAAAAGGAAATCAGGTTATTTGCTTAAACTGGTCAAGTAGTGACATAAAACAGCAGTATTTATATGATTCATTGAGTGGATTGGACTACACCAACTTTTCTCACTGCACATGTGCAAATATAGAGCTATGCTTATTTTATGGGCCTATGTTTCTTACCTGAGAATAGCCAAGCACACTGAGTATATGAGCAATGGGAATTGTTGTTTCTGAGGTGAGATCCCCAATAAATCCAACAATATTTCTCTTCCCTGCACAGGAATAATTAGGAATTGGGTCTCTGAGTCCAGATAATATCTGTAATATGCTCCTCTGTGCCTTATATACATCTCCACAGGAATCATATATGTGGTATCCCAGCGTCAGGTTTTGTTTCAAGAATAGGGTCTTGTTAAATTCATTGATGAAGTAACGGAAATCCAAAAGATATTTGTAATTTTGGGGACTTGGCCTAAAAAATTTATATAATTTCTACAATGTAGTTATTGTACATGTAATATTATTGCTAATTCCTTAAAGGGTCTCCATCTCCACTCCAAAACCACAGCATCCATTAATCTCAGAAATAGATCTATCTGTGGACCTAATTAAAACAATTCAGAGTTATGCAATGGGGTCGTCTTGCACCATCTCATGACACTTTGGCTCTTCAATGTAACAACCAACAGGACATGGATTATGTTGGTTATATAAAGGAGGTATTTTTTCTACCAATTGAGATTCCTATATTGTAGGCTTAGTCAGAGAGGTATTAACCTTTCTCTCAATCTTTGAAGGATTTTAAGGTACTTGGGCTACATAATCCTATCTGTCTGGTGCTATAAATGCAACTCCAAACAAGGATTAGGCCAGCACTGTCCACTACCCTACTTCATCTGGAGAGAGATCCATCTTCTTCAATATATATATATATATATATATATATATATACAGATGAAGCCGCTTGAATTTGTGTGTTAAATGTGTCATGGCTCGGGATTAACTAAAGAAACTGTGTAATCTAAAGTCATCTTTACTCATTTAATGCATTTAACCTTTTCATTATCATACCAATGCACCCTTGTTCATAATAGTGAACACTTTAATAGAATGGGATGCTGTGACGCAATTTTATGTATTAAATGGGATAAGTGGGATATCTGGGTTTAGTTATTCGGTGTCAAACACACAAACCAAAGTGACTTTATATATATATATATATATATATTCTGTACATTATAAAAATGGAAGAAAAAAAAATAAGGGCATCCATTTGTTGATGTTTGTGCCATTAAGAATAAAGCATTATAGAATTGAATTTAAGTGTTAAAGGGATACTGTCATGGTAAAGTTTTTCTCTCTCTAAATGCATCAGTTAATAGTGCTGCTACTGCAGACTCCTGCACTGAAATCCGTTTTTCAAAAGAGCATATTGATTTTCTTATATTTAATTTTGAAATCTGGGGCTAGACATATTGTCAGTTTCCCAGCTGCCCCCAATCATGTTACTTCTGTTCTGATAAACTTCAGTCACGCTTTACTGCTGCTCTGCAAATTGGACTGCAGAGCAATGGAAAGGTAACCAGATAACAGTTCCCTGGTATATATAAGAACAGCACTCAGTAGTAAAAAATAATAGCCTGTCATAAAGCAGCACTGGCACTTTCTGAAAGCACATGACCAGGCAAAATGACTTGAGATGGACACCTACATACCAATATTACAATTTAAAAAAAGTACAGTTGTTGGATTAGGAATGAAATGTTGTAGAGAGAGTTATTTGCAATTAAACTGTGTAATTTAGAAATAAAAACTACACCATAAAATCATAACAGGATCCCTTTAAGGACAGAGCAGAGAGACAGCACTACGACAGTGAGCTTTGCTTTGGGAACTGAAAAGGGAATAAAATGGAAATATTGTTGTTGGAAGAGGGAGCTCAGTCAGAAAGAAAATAGCAGCTTACTAGAATAGGGATCTCTTCCAGCCAGGACAATGTACCAAATGTACTTTTGTATCAGTAAAAATAAACTGAGCTTCTCCAGACACTACTGTACTGGTACATGTTTGAGATGTCTTCAGAAAAGGGAACCAATAAAATCAGCAATTGGAAGAAGATATTGTGGCAATATATGTAGAAACAGCCATGTACAGGGCAGCACACATCCTCACCACTTTTGGGCATCTACCTGAACATTCTTCCCACAAACCAGAATTACAAAACCTGTATTCAATGTTAATAAAAAAAATAGCACTTACTTCAGACACAACATGAATTTATCATAACTGTGTGTATTTCTGAAACGAGACACCAACGCATTCACAGTTATCACTCCTCCAATCATGATATTTCCTTCTTGAATATATTCATAGTCCTCAAGTGTCTTGATAATCTCCAGATTACAAGAAGGATTCATGGCTTTATCTCCAGAATAACAATATCCAGCATACAGGACTGACATGAGATGTATCAGAATTGTGAAAACTTCAGTTAAATCCATATATCCTATAGCTTTACACAGAACACTGTATCTTTGATAGAAGAGCAGAGTATTGCCACAACGGTGGTTCATGGTACAGGGGATCCAGGACAGGGCTGTATGTGTAGAACAGAGTAAGGAGACTGGCCAATCCAACCCTCATTTTATAGAGAAGAGATTGAAGATTTACACACAATCTCCTGACAATACTCCAGTGTGTGTATTCCAGATTTGATATGTTTACCACAGCCATGCAAATAACATTCCAAATGTATTTCCTTTAAATAACTATATTATTTTCTCTAAATTAACTTCTTTTTAACTGAATCACAAAGATGTTCTCAGATGTTGTATCTCTGCTGCAACTTCTATTTACAGTGAAAGGTTTCTATAGATGCAGATGTAAATATGATGAAGAACACATGCACAGGCTATTGAATAAAGACTTTACCCTAGAATAATCTAGAACAATAATTTAAACAAGGGCTAAAGACACATGTTAAATCAAGCCACCTTAACTTAACTGCCCTAGCCTCTACAGACCTTGGACCAATCAGAAAAAAACTTCTCTTGAAGGCCCTCTACTCATTGGAATTTGTACATAACAAATAAAGAGCTCAAAGGGTGAGAAATATTTTCGTTTAGCAATGTGAGCATAATAATATTGGGAAATGAACTTCTTGGAGGTAGAACCACAACCTGTCACTGAATACATATAAAATGCAATAGGAAATTGTGCCCAACACTGTCTGTTACAGTAACTACATACTAGGATGTCAGCTCTGTGTCTTGGGGTCACATTTATTCCTCTCCATACAATCCCTAGCAAAATCTTGCTGATTATATTTCAAAAATATTGCAAGTATATGCTGCTCTCTCTGTCAGGAAACACCAAAAATACCAGTCCTCGTTTAATCATCTCCCATTGACATCCTGGTGATTGCAACCTCCTTCTTATTGGTCAACCAATCACTCTCTTATCCTCTCTATGATTCACCCAGACTACAGCTGCCAGACTCCTCCACCTCACTAGCAAAGCTGTTTCTGCTGCACCTCTCTGTAGATCCATGTATTGCTATCAATACATTCAATTTATAACATTTAAATTCCTCAATTGCACCTGCAAAGCTCCCAATAGTGATTTTCCTCTTTACATCTCAAGCCTCATCTCCAGCTACTCTTCAAACTGACCACTTGGCTCTAATGACTTTAGACTTTCCTCCTCTCTTGATCCATACCATACATTCATTACTATACAGCATCAGACACAATTCTTTAAAACTCACATCTTCTGTGAAGCAAACACACTTACCTGCTAACCAAACAGATATAGGATATCTCATAGCTCATTAATTTCACATTCTGCTGACACATTACCTCTTTATTAACACTGTTAAAACAAGTGTATTGGGTGGTGTAGCAGTGCAGAAAGTTCTGTGGAGACAAGTAGATGGAGAATGGTTTGGTAAGGAACATCATGTTCTTTGAATTGTTTCCCATAGTGAAGATGGTGCTGTTGGTAGAGAGGAGTTCTTGAACTATAAGGTGAAATAGAATTATTACAATATGATAATAGTGCAGACTATCATTAGTTTTGTGCTTTTTCATTTGAACCACCTATGTAACCCGCCTTTTGTTGTTGTGTATAGCAGCAGTGAAACACACTAGCACAGTCATGTATACTGCAAAGCCACCGGCCCACTTCTCCTATAGATCTTAATGTCCTCAGTTTAGGGACAGGACAGGAAGATCATATATATCAGTGCTGTGCAACTGGCAGCCTGTGGGTCATAATTGAGCCCTGGATTCTTCCACCTCAGATTCAGACTGTAACTGCTGCATTGTTCTACCTCACACTCACATTGTAAGTCTCAATATGGCCTAAGCAATGCCCACAAAAGTCAATGTACAGCTGGACTTTCAGAATACTTGGGTAAATGAAGTCAAGTAGAAGTGTAACTTTCACATATATTTACTACTAATACTGGTCCAAATAATTAGCAGAACATCAAATTGATTCCGTGTGATTAAAAAAGAAAAAAAATAATTTTATTGTCCAACATTCTCACATGGCAGTCAGCAGTATCAGCTATTGGGCTCTGACATAATGATGTCACCAGTGTTTGAAGAAAGAAACGGACTGCAGCGGCAAATTCCATAATTATACATGAGTAGAATCTAATTTAGAGAATGATAATCATTTGTCCCTGTACCAACAACTGAATCATTATCAGATTGATACAAAAAAGAAACCAAAAATTCAAATCTATAATTGATAAAGCAAAACCTCTTCAAGTACATACACTCGTAATCCTCACTGAAAACCACATAGAACAAAATTGACTATAGTGACATGTATTAAAAATGAGCCCTAAAACTTCACTCTTTATTGTCAGCCCATAGAGTTGCATTTATCTGTACAAGAACAATGGTCCAGAAATAGGCACAACTGGGATCTTGTAAATGACTTCAGCAGATACAACTGCCGAGATACATTATTGCTATGGAAAATTTTCAATTAATAGACAACACTATCATAGAAGGACAGCACCAACTCAGAAGAATGATAACATGATGAATTTTCTGTTGATTTGTATTGCTCTGAAGTCACAACATGTGTTATTTTCTTACTTACATAATACTGCAGATATATTAATTGGTTGGAGAGTGAAACCTAATATCTTGCTCTATATCATATAACATAGAAGCTCAAAACTGCAGCTCACATTAGTAGATTGTCACGACCGGCACCCAATACCAGAACAAGTGCCAAGCACCTCGGTCTTGTCTCGGCTTCACCAGTAGTGTGACCACCGTTGGGCTTCGGGAGGAGCCCTCAGCTTACTTGGGTGACACCTGGACTTAACGAGGGGTACAAGGCAAGATGTTCTGGCTGGCAAAGGGGCACGGCGGTTAGCAAAGTCTTTTGGGCCGAAGGTCACGGTACAAAGGATTAGGCAGAAGGATGGTCAGACAGGCTGGGTCGAGGCAGGTGGATATCAGAATCGTCAAACAGGCAAAGGGTCAAACCGGATGATCAAACAAAGGGTTAAGCAGAAGAGTTGTCGTAGGCAGGTAAAGGTCAGGATACAGATTGGAGAGTACTCAGGAAGCAGGCTGGGTCAAAACACAGATAATCAGATCAGATCAAAATACAAACAGACGCACAAGGCTCAGGAAACCAGCAGAACTTAGTTCTATCACGGGCAATGTCTGTACACTGAATTGCCCTTAAATAGGATTCAAATTTTAAATCCTGCTACACTGTAGATCATTTAGACATGCACAGGAGACAGATTTTTGGTAAAATGTAACAGTTACATGTCTTGAGATTATGTGATGCCACCCGATTTGATTTGCAGTTACATATTACCATGGAAGAGAAGTGTAGCCTTCTTCTCCACTTAATTCTAGCTCCACAGATTCTAATACCTAAACAACGGAGGGATTTCAGAATTCCTATTATTGGCCAATTGCTTGTAGGTGTAACTAAAATATATTTCAACTTCCGGTTCTGCGCCTGAAGGAATGGAGGCACAGAACTAGAGCTCCTGTTTGACGGGGTTAAAATCAGCTTCACTTATCTGCACCCCCCTAAGGAATTTATCTTTACCAATTCCAGGAGTCGCTGTGAGAGCTTGGGAGGGTGAGGGGAAGATTTACTTGGCTGAGCGATGCGGCTCTGTCTTCCCTTGGTCGCTCGTGGTGCCTGAGGTGCGGGCTACGGGACCCGCCATTACTGCAATGAGGCCTGCTTCTGCAATTTAGCCACTTTCCTGAAGTTAGTCGACGCTGCTGGATTCTTTGGGGCAAATTCACTAAGCGCCGAAGCGCCGAACGCTAGCGTTAATTCGCTAGCGTTTGGCATTTTCGCTACTGCGCAAATTCACTAAGGAATGCTGGCGTAGTTTCGCTAGTGTTACTTCGCACCCTTACGCCAGGCGAATTTTCGCTAGCGACGAAACTACGCAAATTCACTAACTTGCGCAGTGTACTGAACGCTACCTTTTACGCTAGACTTCCTTCGCCACCTCAGACCTGGCGAAGCGCAATAGAGTAGATAGGGATTGTTTCCAAAAAAGCCAAAAAATTTCCAAAAAGTCCCAAAAAACGCTGGCGTGTTTTCTACATGATGGGTGATAGGCTGAAAATTTTTTGGGGCTCCCCTCCTTCCCCCCTACATTTCCTGACTCATGGCAACTTACCTAGACAGTGGGCACATGTGTAGGGCAAAATAAAATTTTTATTTGCAGATTTGAAGGTTTTCTTGGCATTTGTAGTGCAGATACGTGTTCCTCCATTGAAATTTGAATTTCGCGCCGTATGCAAATTAGCCTTTGCTAGCGTAACTTCGCTTTACATAGCGAATCAACGCTAGCGCAACTTCGCAACCTTACGCTACCCCTGAGCGCAACTTCGGATTTTAGTGAATTTGCGGAGCGCTGGCGAAACTACGCCTGGCGAAGTGCGGCGAAGTGCGGCGAAGTGCGGTGAAGCTCGGTGAAGTTGCGCCTGGCGCAACTTCGCATCTTAGTGAATTTGCCCTTTTGTGTCCCATTCAAGTCTCTTGCAAGGCTGGTCTGGATGCCACCTTGTGGCGGGAAAATAAAATGACGGCCCCTCACTGACTGCTCTTATTAATGCTAAGCTGAGGCTTCAGGAGGGGTGACACAGAGCTGCTGTTTATGAACATAATTTTGCCATTGACTCTTGCTGTGGTTGTTTGTTCTCCCCCTCTCTACTTTATTATTAAAGGTGTCCTGCTCTTGAGGGGAGATTTGCCTTCATAAAGGTCTATATATTGTTGCTATACAAATGCCTCTTCATCCATTATAAATTTCTATTCTATTGACACGAGTTCAGGAGGAATTTTATAAGAATCCTTCAGATACTTTTTGGAAAGTCTATAAATATAAACTTTGAGTCATTTAGTTAGAGGAAAGAAGGAAAAAAATCGGAAAAAAAATATAAAGAGGAAAAAATAATAAATAAAAGAGTGCCTTCTTTACATTCAGAACTATAAGTTGTGCACTTGTACTCTTCTTATATTTATGGAAACATTTTCTCCTTTATCTACAATGTCTTCCAAAGCCAATGGCAAGACGTATGAAAAAGCTAACAGAAAAAGTGGAAAACAACAAGATTCTTATGCTAATAATACTCTCACAAATATACTTCTTCCAGACCCTCTTTATCTGAAGATTATTCTCTCATTGCTGCAGAAGTTGCCAGATTTATTAATCCGGTCATTGAGGCTACTATTAATAAAGCTATTGACAAACTTCAGATTAAAGTTTCAGACATCTCAGAAAAACTTTTGACTTTTGACAAACGTTTTGGAGAGTTAGAAAATGCTGTTACACAAATCCAAAATGATACATTTGATTTAGTATACAGAATGGATTTTCTAGAGAAGCAAAATCTAGAGTTTAAGCTGAAGCTTGATGATTTGGAAAACAGATCTAGGAGAAACAATCTCAGATTCATTGGCATACCTGAGTCATATCAAAATGACTCTCTTTATATTCTGATATCCAAAACTTTTCCCCAAAAGTTGGGTCTTTCCCCAGAATATAGTAATTTCAAAATTGAAAGGCTTCATAGGATTGGACCTTTAAAAGATATCCAACCTCAAAGAACAAGAGCTGTTATTATGAAATATCTGGACTATGCTGAAAAAAAATAAAATAGTTCAAGCATACAAAAAATCCAATGCTCTAGAGATAGAAGAAAAGAAGATTTTGATCTTCCAGGATTATTCGGTGCTTCTCTCCCAAAAACGAAAAGAATTTTCTAAGACTTGCCAGTCTCTAGCAAATCTTCATGTCAACTTTTCTCTAATGTATCCTGCAAAATTAAAAATCGCTCTGCCTTCTGGAACAAGAATTTTTAGTGACCCTAGAGAGGCATCAATCTTTGCCCACCATCTGGAAAACAAAGGTATTGGGTCTCATACTTCAGTGAATCTTTCTGTTCCAAAACTATGTCGAACTCCTAAAGATCAGAGATGGCAGAGATATGAAAAACATCGTCCATCTAAGTCACTTATGACTCGAAATCTTCTCAAGCTCAAACCAAATCGAGATCAAGATCTAGATCTCCTCTCCCTCCGAGATCTGACAACCCTTCACATTCTAGTGAATAGGGATGTAGCGAACGTCGGAAAAAATGTTCGCGAACCCCATAGACTTCAATGGGAAGGCGAATTTTAAAAGCTAGAAAAGACATTTCTGGCCAGAAAAATGATTTTAAAGTTGTTTAAAGGGTGCAACGACCTGGACAGTGCCATGCCAGAGGGGGATCAAGGGCAAAAATGTTTCTAAAAAATCCGTTGTTGACACAGCGCTGCGTTTTGTGCTGTAAAGGGCAGAAATCACACTACATTTCTAAACCTGTGTAATAAAATGCTTTAAAACGTCTGGCGTCTACATGCCAATCAAGTCGTGTAAAAGTTACAGCCTGTTCACACGCAAAGACGAAACGCGGTGCTTACTGCAACGCAAAAAGACGCAAAGAGCTTTAATGAATGATACCGTCAAGTGAGCAAATAATAGTTTTTAATTACTAGTTGAGCTTGTCACCTCCAGGATGTTCGTCCTGTTGGTGGCAATATTTCTGTAGTGGTGTGTTTAGCAGTCACCGTGCTTGTGCGCACGTGCACGGTCAGGCAGAGGTAATTCAATGTACAGTGAAGTGAACCAAAAAACACTGATTCTGCAGTGTGGGCCCAGTTTTGGTCTACTTTATTGATCACCTGCGGTGACCATAAAAGATGCGATTTTGCCACTGTTGCAGAACCCTGAAAAATTAGGCATGTGTACTTTCCTGAAAAATTATGTTTTTTTTGTCGCAGCCACTGAACCAGAAGTCCAGAAACAATATGCCATATAAATGCTGAAAATATTCATTTTTTTTTGTGGCAGCCACTGCAGCACAGAGGCCAGAAAAAATATGCCATATAAATGCAAACAATATTAATTTTTTTTGTCGCAGCCACTGCAGCACAGAGGCCAGAAAAAATATGCCATATAAATGCAAACAATATTAATTTTTTTTGTCGCAGCCACTGCAGCACAGAGGCCAGAAAAAATATGCCATATAAATGCTGAAAATATTCTGTTTTTTTTGGCCGCAGCCACTGAAGCACAGAGGCCAGAAAAAATATGCCATATAAATGCTGAAAATATTCATTTATTTTTGTCGCAGCCACTGAAGCACAGAGGCCGAAACAATATGCCATATAAATGCTGAAAATATTCATTTTTTTGTCACAGCCACTGAAGCACAGAGGCCAGAAAAAATATGCCATATAAATGCTGAAAATATTCTGTTTTTTTTGGTCGCAGCCACTGCAGCACAGAGGCCAGAAAAAATATGCCATATAAATGCAAACAATATTAATTTTTTTTTGTCGCAGCCACTGCAGCACAGAGGCCAGAAAAAATATGCCATATAAATGCTGAAAATATTCATTTTTTTTGTCACAGCCACTGAAGCACAGAGGCCAGAAAAAATATGCCATATAAATGCTGAAAATATTCTGTTTTTTTTGGTCGCAGCCACTGAAGCACAGAGGCCAGAAAAACTCAGGATTTACCTGGATTCAAATTAAACCAGTAGGGTTTGCACCCTAGTTTGTAACGGTGGTGGAGGGAGGAGGACGCTAAAGGACAGCTGTATGTGGAGTCATGAGGCGTGCAGAGAAGGACAGCTGCATGGGGAGTCAGAATCAGAAACTCAGAACAAGTCTTCCGGCGTGCAGTAACCCTCCGAGATCCACCCCTCATTCATTTTAATAAAGGTCAGGTAATCCACACTTTTGTGACCTAGGCGAGTTCTCTTCTCAGTTACAATCCCTCCTGCTGCACTGAAGGTCCTTTCTGAGAGGACAATTGAGGCGGGGCAAGACAAGAGGTTCATGGCAAATTGTGACAGCTCTGGCCACAGATCAAGCCTGCGCACCCAGTAGTCCAGGGGTTCATCGCTCCTCAGAGTGTCGATATCTGCAGTTAATGCCAGGTAGTCCGCTACCTGCCGGTCGAGGCGTTCTTTGAGGGTGGATCCCGAAGGGTTCTGCCGCTGCCTTGGACTGAAAAACATTTGCATGTCTGACGTTACAGAGTGGCCAAAGGGCTTTGTCCTTGCAGGTGTGCTCGTGGCAGGATTACTGGCACCTCTGCCCCTGGAATGTTGATGAGTTCCTGAAGTGACATCACCCTTAAAAGCATTGTACAACATGTTTTGCAGGCTGGTTTGTAAATGCAGCATCCTTTCAGACTTGTGGTATGTTGGTAACATTTCTGACACTTTATGCTTGTACCGAGGGTCTAGTAGAGTCGCGACCCAGTACAGGTCCTTCTCCTTAAGCCTCTTGATACGGGGGTCCTTCAACAGGCATGACAGCATGAAAGACCCCATTCTCACAAGGTTGGATGCAGAGGTATCCATCTCCGCTTCCTCGTTATCAAGGACTGCATCATCCACGGTCTCCTCCCCCCAGCCACGTACAAGACCAGGGGTCCCCAAAAGGTCACCACTAGCCCCCTGGGAAGCCTGCTCCTGTTGGTCCTCCTCCTCCACAAAGCCACCTTCCTCCTCTGACTCCACTTCTGACACCTCTCCCTGCGTTGCAGCAGGTGCCTGGGTTCGTTCTGGTGATTCCGACCAGAAATCGTGCGCTTCCTGCTCCTCGTCACGCTGGTCTACAGCCTCATCTGTCACTCGTCGCACGGCACGCTCCAGGAAGAAAGCAAAGGGTATTAGGTCGCTGATGGTGCCTTCGGTGCGACTGACCATATTTGTAACCTCTTCAAAAGGGCGCATGAGCCTGCAGGCATCGCGCATAAGCACCCAGTAACGGGGGAAAAAAATCCCCAGCTCTGCAGATCCAGTCCTACCACCCAGTTCAAACAGGTATTCGTTGACGGCTCTTTGTTGTTGCAGCAGACGTTCCAACATGAGGAGCGTTGAATTCCAGCGAGTCTGGCTGTCGCAAATCAAACGCCTGACTGGCATGTTGTACCGCTGCTGAATGTCAGCAAGGCGTGCCATGGCTGTATAGGAACGTCTGAAATGGGCCGACACCTTCCTGGACTGCCTGAGAACGTCCTGGAATCCTGGGTACTTTGAGACAAAACGTTGTACTATTAAATTCAGAACATGTGCCATGCAGGGCACATGTGTTAAATTGCCCAGTCTCAGTGCTGCCAACAGATTGCTTCCATTGTCACACACCACTTTTCCGATCTTCAGTTGGTGTGGGGTCAGCCACCGATCGGCCTGTGACTGCAGAGATGACAGGAGTACAGATCCGGTATGGTTTTTGCTTTCCAGGCACGTCATCCCCAAGACAGCATGACAACGGCGTACCTGGCACGTCGAATAGCCTAGGGGGAGCTGGGGGTGCACAGGTGTGGAGGAGGAGGAGGACCCAGCAAGCAGAGGACGAAGAAGAGGAATAAGACGAGGTAGAGAGCGAAGGAGGAGTAGAGGTGGTGGCAGAACCGCGTGCAATCCGTGGCGGTGACACCAACTCCACTGTCGTTGTTGAGCCACACATTTCCTGCTTCCCAGCCATGACCAAGTTCACCCAGTGGGCAGTGTAGACATACCTGCCCTGACCATGCTTGGAGGACCATGCGTCAGTAGTCATATGGACCTTTGGCCCAACACTAAGTGACAGAGATGCGGTGACTTGGCTCTGCACATGGTGGTACAGGTGTGGTATTCCCTTTTTTGAAAAAAAATTGCGGCTGGGTACCTTCCACTGCGGTGTCCAATTGCTACAAATTTGCGGAAGGCCTCAGAGTCCACCAGCTGGTATGGTAAAAGCTGGCGGGCTAAGAGTGCAGACAAGCCAGCTGTCAGACGCCGGGCAAGGGGGTGACTCGCAGACATTGGCTTCTTACGCTCAAACATGGCCCTCACAGAAACTTGGCTGGGGGCAGATGACTGGGAATGGGAACTGGTGGTCAAGGTGGAAGGCGGAGTGGAGGGTGGTTCAGACGGGTAAAGGACAGCAGAGGTAGAGCAGTAAGATGCTGGACCAGAAGGAGGGTGGCTTTTAGTTTGCCTGTTGCCTTTGAGGTGTTGCTCCCAAAGTGCTTTGTGCTTGCCGTTCATGTGCCTTCGCATAGAAGTTGTACCTATGTGGCTGTTGGGCTTCCCAAGACTCAGTTTCTGACTGCACTCATTGCAAATTACAACGCTTTTGTCAGAGGCACACACATTAAAAAAATCCCACACTGCTGACCTTTTTGAGGCTGGCAATCTGGGGGTAAAAGTAGAAGTCGGCGGCGTTGGCGGCAATGGCGGGTGCGTTGGCCGGCTGACCACAGGTGCCGATACATGTTGTTGCCCTACTGTTCCCTGCGAGCTGTCCTCCCTGCTTCTTCTAAGTCTTATTCTCCTCCTGCCTCTCTGACTCTCCGTCTCTCCATCTGAACTATCCTCCTCTTGCTCTCTTCTACTGGGCACCCACAAAACATCAATCTCCTTATCATCATTCTCCTCAGATGCATCAATTTCTTCTAACAGCTCACAGAAGGAAGCAGCAGCGGGGACCTCCTCGTCATCACTCATTATGTCCATCTCTGTTGTGTTCTCTGCCAGAATTAAATCTGGTGTAACGTCCTCATCTCCTTCATCTTCTTCTGCCCAATAATGGTTGCGCATCACTCAGTTCAAGAAACTCATGTGAAAATAACTCCTCTGACTCCAGTGAAGAAGGGGCGCCGGTGGTGGAGGAAGTGTTACGTGGGGTGCCCATAGCAGTGGAGGATGAGGATGTTGTGGTAAAGTTAGAAACGGTAGAGGATGGGGAGTGCTGTGTAAGCCAGTCAACTACCTCTTCAGCATTTTGGGAGTTCAGGGTCATTGCCTTTTTAAAACTGGGCAATTTCCTAGGGCCACAGGATAGCATAGCAGCACGGCCCCTAGTGCCTCTGCGTGGCGGCCTGCCTTTGCCTGGCATTATTTTTAAAACAAAAACAACAACAACTCAGGTGGTGTTTCTGGAGACGGTATTATTATTGATATTTAGACAGAATGTGAACAAGCTCACAGAGCTAGATGGGAGTGGTTTGAAAATGAAGAACACACTGGGCAAATAATGCCTACAAGGTCAACGTATACACTACAGCAGTGGTGGATACGGAATATATTATTGCTGCTTGAAAAACGTCACTCAGGTGGTGTTTCTGGAGACGGTATTATTATTGATATTTAGACAGAATGTGAACAAGCTCACACAGCTAAGTGGCAGTGGTTTGAAAATGAAGAACACACTGGGCAAATAATGCCTACAAGGTCAACGTATACACTACAGCAGTGGTGGATACGGAATATATTATTGCTGCTTGAAAAACGTCACTCGGGTGGTGTTTCTAGAGACGGTATTATTATTGATATTTCGACAAAATGTGAACAAGCTCACACAGCTAGATGGGAGTTGTTTGAAAATGAAGAAGAAGAAGAACACACTGGGCAAACAAGGCCTACAAGGTCAACGTATACACTACTACAGCAGTGGTGGATACGGAATATATTATTGCTGCTTGAAAAACGTCACTCAGGTGGTGTTTCTGGAGACGGTATTATTATTGATATTTAGACAGAATGTGAACAAGCTCACACAGCTAAGTGGCAGTGGTTTGAAAATGAAGAACACACTGGGCAAATAATGCCTACAAGGTCAACGTATACACTACAGCAGTGGTGGATACGGAATATATTATTGCTGCTTGAAAAACGTCACTCGGGTGGTGTTTCTAGAGACGGTATTATTCTTGATATTTAGACAAAATGTGAACAAGCTCACACAGCTAGATGGGAGTTGTTTGAAAATGAAGAAGAAGAAGAACACACTGGGCAAACAAGGCCTACAAGGTCAACGTATACACTACTACAGCAGTGGATACAGAATATATTATTGCTGCCTGAAAAACGTCACTCGGGTGGTGTTTCTGGAGACGGTATTATTATTGATATTTAGACAGAATGTGAACAAGCTCACAGAGCTAGATGGCAGTGGTTTGAAAATGAAGAACACACTGGGCAAAATAATGCCTACAAGGTCAACGTATACACTACAGCAGTGGTGGATACGGAATATATTATTGCTGCTTGAAAAACGTCACTCAGGTGGTGTTTCTGGAGACGGTATTATTATTGATATTTAGACAGAATGTGAAAAAGCTCACACAGCTAAGTGGCAGTGGTTTGAAAATGAAGAACACACTGGGCAAATAATGCCTACAAGGTCAACGTATACACTACAGCAGTGGTGGATACAGAATATATTATTGCTGCTTGAAAAACGTCACTCAGGTGGTGTTTCTGGAGACGGTATTATTATTGATATTTAGACAGAATGTGAACAAGCTCACACAGCTAAGTGGCAGTGGTTTGAAAATGAAGAACACACTGGGCAAATAATGCCTACAAGGTCAACGTATACACTACAGCAGTGGTGGATACGGAATATATTATTGCTGCTTGAAAAACGTCACTCGGGTGGTGTTTCTAGAGACGGTATTATTATTGATATTTAGACAGAATGTGAACAAGCTCACACAGCTAAGTGGCAGTGGTTTGAAAATGAAGAACACACTGGGCAAATAATGCCTACAAGGTCAACGTATACACTACAGCAGTGGTGGATACGGAATATATTATTGCTGCTTGAAAAACGTCACTCAGGTGGTGTTTCTGGAGACGGTATTATTATTGATATTTAGACAGAATGTGAACAAGCTCACACAGCTAAGTGGCAGTGGTTTGAAAATGAAGAACACACTGGGCAAATAATGCCTACAAGGTCAACGTATACACTACAGCAGTGGTGGATACGGAATATATTATTGCTGCTTGAAAAACGTCACTCAGGTGGTGTTTCTGGAGACGGTATTATTATTGATATTTAGACAGAATGTGAACAAGCTCACACAGCTAAGTGGCAGTGGTTTGAAAATGAAGAACACACTGGGCAAATAATGCCTACAAGGTCAACGTATACACTACAGCAGTGGTGGATACGGAATATGTTATTGCTGCTTGAAAAACATCACTCAGGTGGTGTTTCTGGAGACGGTATTATTATTGATATTTAGACAGAATGTGAACAAGCTCACACAGCTAAGTGGCAGTGGTTTGAAAATGAAGAACACACTGGGCAAATAATGCCTACAAGGTCAACGTATACACTACAGCAGTGGTGGATACGGAATATATTATTGCTGCTTGAAAAACGTCACTCAGGTGGTGTTTCTGGAGACGGTATTATTATTGATATTTAGACAGAATGTGAACAAGCTCACACAGCTAAGTGGCAGTGGTTTGAAAATGAAGAACACACTGGGCAAATAATGCCTACAAGGTCAACGTATACACTACAGCAGTGGTGGATACGGAATATATTATTGCTGCTTGAAAAACGTCACTCAGGTGGTGTTTCTGGAGACGGTATTATTATTGATATTTAGACAGAATGTGAACAAGCTCACACAGCTAAGTGGCAGTGGTTTGAAAATGAAGAACACACTGGGCAAATAATGCCTACAAGGTCAACGTATACACTACAGCAGTGGTGGATACGGAATATATTATTGCTGCTTGAAAAACGTCACTCGGGTGGTGTTTCTAGAGACGGTATTATTCTTGATATTTAGACAAAATGTGAACAAGCTCACACAGCTAGATGGGAGTTGTTTGAAAATGAAGAAGAAGAAGAACACACTGGGCAAACAAGGCCTACAAGGTCAACGTATACACTACTACAGCAGTGGATACGGAATATATTATTGCTGCCTGAAAAACGTCACTCGGGTGGTGTTTCTGGAGACGGTATTATTATTGATATTTAGACAGAATGTGAACAAGCTCACACAGCTAAGTGGCAGTGGTTTGAAAATGAAGAACACACTGGGCAAATAATGCCTACAAGGTCAACGTATACACTACAGCAGTGGTGGATACGGAATATATTATTGCTGCTTGAAAAACGTCACTCAGGTGGTGTTTCTGGAGACGGTATTATTATTGATATTTAGACAGAATGTGAACAAGCTCACACAGCTAAGTGGCAGTGGTTTGAAAATGAAGAACACACTGGGCAAATAATGCCTACAAGGTCAACGTATACACTACAGCAGTGGTGGATACGGAATATATTATTGCTGCTTGAAAAACGTCACTCAGGTGGTGTTTCTGGAGACGGTATTATTATTGATATTTAGACAGAATGTGAACAAGCTCACACAGCTAGATGGCCACTGGGCAAATAATGCCTGCAAGTGCACTACTATTGGTGCACTACTATGAAGAACAGCAAACAGCACTGGACACCTTAAAGAACAGTAAGATAAGTAAAATAAAAAAAAAATTATATGTATATTAAAAAAAAAAAATATTCTCGGGTTGGTGCTGCTGAACTACTAGGAGCAGCACAGTAGCACACCAGTCCCACTCCCCAACACTGCTAGACTAATAGCACTTGGCTGTTAAAGTAGCAAAGTAAAACAACAAAAAAGAAAATAAAAGCAGTCCTTACAAGGACTATTGGGTTATTACAGCAGTCAGCAGATGAGATCAGAAGAGATCAGTGCCCACAGCAGGCAGCTACATACAGAGCACTGCAGTAGAAGGTAGATTACTAGCCAGCAAAGCTACCCTAAAATGTCCCTCAAATCCCTGCAGACTTCTGTCCCTCCAATACAGAGCAGTATCAAGTAGATTACTAGCCAGCAAACTTACTATCAACTGTCCCTCAAATCAGTGAAATCACTAGCAGCTCTCTCCCTACACTAGCTCTTCCAAGCACACACAGTCAGAATGAAAAAACGCTGCAGGGCTTCAGTTTATATATGGAAGGGGAGTGGTCCAGGGGGTGTGGGGGTGGTCCAGGAGGGAGAGCTTCCTGATTGGCTGCCATGTATCTGCTGGTCTGGGGTGAGAGGTCAAAAAAAAGCGCCAGGTAAGGCGAACCCAAAATGGCGAACGTCGCGCGACGTTCGCGAACTTGCGGCGGACGCGAACAGCCGATGTTCGCGCGAACAAGTTCGCTGGCGAACAGTCCGCGACATCCCTACTAGTGAAGAGACATGATTTTAATACTTGATGTGAACCTGGGTTTATTCATTCTTTATATGACCCCATAGCGGATGCTGTGATCTCTGTTTTACTCTTCTCATTGAGAGTTTTAAGACCTCCATTCTTAGAGAAAAAAGGAAGGGCTTCCTTATTTGCTGTTTCAATTGTTCACTTGTTATCATTATACTAGTTATTATTGTTAGGTTAACTAGCTTACAATGATTGTTTTTTGTCTCATTTTTGTTAATCCAGTGGATGTTATTCTTAATATTTTGCTTTATTTAAATCTGCCCAAGGTTGATGTTCTCACCTAAATCAATTTCTTTGTCCTTTGTTTCCTGGAATGTTAATGGACTAAATCACTTTTCTAAGAGAAGGAGTATACTCATAAATATAAAAAGTACTAAATGTGACATAGCATTTATACAAGAAACCCATCTTAATGGTCCAGAGAATGCTTGGTTGAAAAAAGATTGGGTTGGTGAACTAACATTCTCCCCTGCTGTTAATAAAAAATGTGGAGTAGATATTTTATTTCACCGTAAACTGAATGTTGCTATAACAAATTCAATCAAAGATGAGCTTGGTAGATTTATCTACACCGAAGTGCTCATTAATGATGGTGTGTGGCACTTATGTTCTGTATATGCTCCAAATAGTTCTAAATCTGATTATTTTAATTGGCTTGAAAAACAAATTTCTTTGCTTCCTGGTAATAATATAATTCTAGCAGGGGACTTGAATGAGTCCTTTCTTAGTAGTGATGGGCGAATTTGCGCCATTTCGCTTCAGTTTTTGACACCGGCGCCCGTTTTTTTGCGCCGGCGTACGTTTTTTTGTAAAAATTTTTTTGGCGCCGGCAAATTTTCGCGGGTGTTTCGCAAATTTATTCGCTGGCGGCGAAACGCGCAAATTTGCTGCAAATTCGCGCCTGGCGAATAAATTCGCCCATCACTATTTCTTAGTTCTTTAGATAGATCTGATTGGAAATTCAATAATCCTGGTAAAAAATCGAATCTCCTACATAATTTTTGTAGAGTTACCAACCTCAATGATGTTTGGAGGCTTTTTCACCCTGCTGGAAAAGATTTTACCTTTTTCTCTTCTGCTCACTATGTAGGTACAAGAATAGATTATTTTCTAATTTCCAATAATCTGATAAATAGAACTATTGAAGCAACTATAGGGAATATCAATATCTCAGACCATGCTCCAGTTTCATTTGTGGTCTCCATTTTACCTACTCCTAGAAACTATGGGGCAAATTCACTAAGATGCGAAGTTGCGCCAGGCGCAACTTCGCTGCACTTCGCCAGGCGTAGTTTCGCCAGCGCTTCGCAAATTCACTAAAATCCGAAGTTGCGCACAGGGGTAGCGTAAGGTTGCGGAGTTGCGCTAGCGTTGTTTCGCTATATAAAGCGAAGTTGCGCTAGCGAAGGCTAATTTGCATACGGCGCGAAATTCAAATTTCAATGGAGGAACACGTATCTGCACTACAAATGCCTAGAAAACCTTCAAATCTGCAAATAAAAATTTTATTTTGCCCTACACATGTGCCCACTGTCTAGGTAAGTTGCCATGAGTCAGGAAATGTAGGGGGGAGGAAGGGGAGCCTCAAAAAATTTTCGATCTTTTTCAGCCTATCAGTCATCATGTAGAAAACACGCCAGCGTTTTTTGGGACTTACAAAAAATTTTGACTTTTTTTGAAACAATCCCTATCTACTCTATTGCGCTTCGCCAGGTCTGAGGTGGTGAAGGAAGTCTAGCGTAAAAGGTAGCGTTCACTACACTGCGCAAGTTAGTGAATTTGCGTAGTTTCGTCGCTAGCGAAGATTCGCCTGGCGTAAGGTTGCGAAGTAACACTAGTGAATTACACGCCAGCGTTCGTTAGTGAATTTGCGCAGTAGCGAAAATGCCAAACGCTAGCGAATTAACGCTAGCGTTCGGCGCTTCGCGCCTTAGTGAATTTGCCCCTATGTCTCTTGGTCTTTTCCTGATTTGCTTAAAGATAATCCAGACTTCATAAAGATGCTACATATTAGATGGGATTTGTTTTTCAATGAAAACAAAATACACTCGAAAGATCCATCCTTATTATGGGAAACTTGGAAGGCAGTAGCTAGAGGGGAAATATCTTCTTTTAAATCTCACTTCTTTAGAAAAGTCCACAAAAATTTTCTTGATTTGAGTAGAAAACAAAGTGTTTCTTACCTTCGATTTAAACAGCATCCCATTTTTTTAAAATGCTCAAAAATATAAGAATATTTTAGATGAACTTAAAGTCAGGATCAAATTGAGGCAAAATCTTTTTGCATCTTTTTCGCAGGCTAGGCTTAATAATTTAAGTAACAAAGCAAATAATTTGCTTTTTAATCTTACTAAGGCTGAAAATAAGCAGGCTAAACTTATTAAGATTAATGATACTCATAACCAGCTAACTAATGATCCCAATAAAATTGTAGGCATTTTCAAAGATTATTATAAAGATTTGTACTCTAATCCAAATATAAACTCTGAGAAATGGAAAAAAAAATTGAAAATTGTTAAATCCCCCAGATTTCGAAAGATCAGTTGGAGAAGCTAAATAGTCCAATTTCCTCCGAGGAAGTGTCCACTATTATTAATAATTTCAAAACTGCAAAGGCAGGTGGCCCTGATGGCTTAACTCCTTCTTTTTACAAAATTTTGAAGGATAAAATCTCACCTTTTCTAATAAACTTATTTAATGATATTTTATCCCTTCCCTCCTCCTACAGGCCTATTTCCTTATTGAATCAAGATATCAAGATACTATCCAAGGTCCTTTCTGATAGGCTTTCTTTAATTCTTACCTCTATAATTTCCGAGGTCCAAAAGGGTTTGATTAAGAATAGATCAGGAGTTAAAAATATTAGGGCTTTGATCCATATTTTATATTTTGCTAAAAAACACAAAATCCCTAGTTCTATACTTAATATTGATGCTGAGAAGGCATTTGATAATATTACTTGGGAACATCTATTCATTTTCCTTAAAAAATTTGATATCACGGGCGCTTTTTTCCAATATATCAAATATCTTTATAAGAATCCTTGAACACAAATAATTTTGGGGGGTGCGAGGTTGCCACCTCTTGAAATTTTTAAAGGGACGAGACAGGGCTGTCCTTTGTCACCCCTTTTATTTAATATTGCATTAGAACCGCTAATTCGTTTTCTTGATCAGTCCAAGTCAATTAAGGGAATTACCCTTAATAGTAGACATATTAAGATATTAGCATTTGCCGACGATTTATTATTAATTTTAAAAAATCCTGAGTCTTCACTTAAGGTTATTTTTGATTTATTCCAAGACTTTCAGTCTTTTTCTGGTTATAAAGTTAATGTTGAGAAATCTGAAGTAATGAATATATACAGATGCAGCCACTTTGGTTTGTCTGTTTGACACAGAATAACTAAACACAGATATCCCATTTATCTCATTTAACACAGAAAACTGCGTCACAACATCCCATCTAATTAAAGCATTCACCATTGTTCACAATGGTGCTTTGGTATGCTAATGGAAAGGTTAAATGCATTAAATGAGTTAAGATGACTTTAGATAACGCAGTTTCTTCAATTAACCATGAGTCATGACGCATTTATCTCACAAATCCAAGTGGCTTCATCTGTATGGTTATTTTTCTAATTCTCTACTTAAGAAATTTCAATTTAAAACCCTAAAATATCTGATAAAATATTTAGGATTAATAATTCCATCAGATCTAAATAATTTATATTCTTTGAATATTTCTCCAGCCTGTCAAAAGGTTTTTTCTATGTGTGAAAAATTGGCCAATTCTCCCCTTAATATAAAGGGACGAGCACTCTTTTTTAAATCTTTGATATTTCCCAAGCTAATATATCCATTAATTAATCTCCCTTTGCTTCTTAAACCTTATGATATTAAGAAACTTGACTCTTTAAATAAATTTATTTGGAATGGTAAAAAAGAGAAAATTGCCCTTTATAAATTGAGAGCTCCAGTTAAACCTTCCTGATTTCAGAATTTTTAATCTATCAGCCCTCATCAGATATCTTATTGAGGGGATCTCTCAAGGCAATAAATTTATAAACTGTGACATTGAGATCTTTCAGGAACCCTTCTTTGATATTTTATCTGTTTTACATAGCAAATGGGGAAATGTTCCTTGTGATTTTAAGAGGAATCCTCTCTATAATGACTCTATTTTTGTGTGGAAACATTTATTTTCTCGACATGGGTATAGTTATACAGAAACCCCTTTCATGCCAGCTAAACTCTTACTCAAACCCTCAGATTATCAAAAGTCAGACTCCTTTGTATTTTCTATTAAGAGAAATTTATTAGTCTTAGTAAAAGACATATTTGATCCACTTAAGAAAACCTTAATGTCTTGGTCAAAACTTAAAGAAGAGTACAAACTTCATGATTCTGATAGATATTATTACTCAGCTTGTCAATGTGGTCTTTCTCTGCTACATAATATCAAAAACCTGATTTTAGCTGATCACAAACTAGCAGACGATCTGACAGAATTTTTGGAACTCCCCTGTTTGATCTCTATTAGCTCTCTATCTAAAAAATGTTGGAGTGTTTATGGTACAGACTCACACCCATTATCAAAACCTTCTATCAAATGGTCTGAGTTTTTACAATGCCAAATGTCTTGCTCAGATTTGGTGAAATCTATTAATGATTACAATAAATTAATTTTAGCAGAGAGCAGGAGGATACAACATTTTAAGCTTATCCATCTAGGCTATGGAAACATTTTCTCTAAAACTTCCTCTAATAGTCCTATTTCATATTTTCCTAAATGTGACGAGACTAATGTGTCACTTTCCCATTATCTATGGTCTTGTCCAAAGATTGATCTATTTTGGAGGGAAGTCACTAAATTTCTGAATTATAAACTGAAGATAAAAATTAAATTGTCTCCTTGCTTTGCTTTATCGCACCTAGATAACATGATTCTTTCTTCAGTTCCTAAGACACATTTTATCTCCCATGAGAGTAAGTTCTTGACTATTTTTTTTCTAGCTGCTTCTAGGAAAGCTTTATTTAATTCACGGTTACATAACATTATCGGATACCATTTCCTATATGAACCAGCTTAGCTGGCAAGAAGCTTTAATATCTAAAACCAAAGGGAAAAATTCCAAAGATTCTTTTAGGCTAATTCGGTCTCCTTACTTTGTGATCTGTAACTCCAATACTGGTGATCAAATAATGCGGTTTCTTAATTTGTAAGAATATCTTTCCTGCATTCCAGTCAATGAATGGGCATTTTTTCTTTCATTCTTTTATTTCATGTGCATCCACTGGCTTAGATAATTTTCATTTGTTTTTGTTAATTTTCTTGAATGGTATACAGTTTTGATAGCATCATGCCACTGTATCGAATGCAACATATTTTCTTCATCTGCATAACATTTGCTGTCATCCTGATTTCATTTGTTTAATATGAAAATCAAATAAAATGTTTTAAAGTATAAAATATATTTCAAAACTAAAGTATATTTAACAGAGCAAATTACCAATTACCATTACTTTATTGCAACATGGCATTTGCAGATCTTCTCCATAAATGCTTAGAATAAATTGTGAGGATTTAGCTATAGATAATTCTGTGTGATTATTGCTATATTTTTATTTTTTTTTTGTAAAATATAACAATAAAAATTTTGAGCAAAAAAATCAAGAAAATAAAAAACCTGTATAACTTTTTTGTCATTCTCATTGTAATATGTGAGACTCAATTGGCACACAGCATATTATTTCTACTTGCAGTGCTCACTGAATTCACAGAAACAATGATTTTTTTTTTATCAAATAATCAGCTTTTTATGCAAAGCTCTTTGTTGCACTTCTCTAACTGCCCCCATATACTTCCTACAAGAATCCTTAACTTCAGTATCTCTCTCACACACAAAATCAGCCTAAAATTGTCAAGTTATCACACCAGTAAACAGCAAGCCTTCACAATATGGGAGTCAAAATATGTGGCTCAATGTTTATTATTAGATGTAAAAGTTCATTATTATTGCAGTGCTAAAAATTATAACAATGCTGTTTTTTCCTCAGCTTTTTTACTATGTTTTTGCACATTACTACCCAAACACCACAATACAATACTAAGCTTTATACACACTTAGGGCATTATTGAATTTGCATTTCTGTAATTTTTCAGTTTTTTTTCTACCATGAATTAAATCACAATTAAAAGCACATGTTTCCTTATTTATTTAAAAATAAAATCTGTGAATGAATAAAATCGCAGGACGAATATGAATAACTCAAAAGCCATCTTTAAAGTAAGAATTTGTGTGTGATTACAAGTAAAAAATCCTGAAAAATTGTAAAACCTCAAAATAAAATTATTGTAAAATATTTAACAATTTGCGAAGATAGCTTCATTGTCTTCTATATGACCTTTGCAGCTTTTTTATGGCAATGTTTTATATCAGAGTGTTTTGTGGATTTTACATTTAATAAATTACAAAAATCCATGGTTTTAGAGTAATTATTTAAATACACAATTTTTAGCAATAGAAAGTTCCGTTTGTGGACAAGGAAAAATATAAACGTTAATAAATTGGCCCCAAAATGTCAACCATGTACATAGCAAAATGTTGCGTATCTATTTTTTTACTCCTTAGTCAACAACCGTATTCCCCGCCAAAAAATTTAAATTTTTATTAAGAGCAACATATGCCCTTTTGACATGAGCACATTGAGTTGTTTTATGTAGAAAAGTTGAATAAAAAGGATCTGACCTTCCAGAAATACATATATTTTCTAACACAGATATACATGGTTCACAGATTTAAAGGAAACATAAAATGAAGTCCCAACTATTTCCCACCCCGCTCCTTAGGCTCACAGTGATTCAACCCCCCACTCACATAGTTTCACTTCAATCAGGAAAATATTGAACAGAGAAACACCTGTGATTAAAGGTACACAATTTCTACAGTGGCTTCATTTATTTCTAGAAAAAAGTTGATTTTACAGTGGCTAAAGTGACATTAGATAAATTAAGTAAATAAGATAAATTAATGCTGAATCTTTTCTTTTCCAGAGCATTACACGACACAGTTAAAGTTTGCATAAAAAGAGAATGTGTTTTTTTTCATAAAACAGGGTAATTAAGAGATAACAATGTCCCTTTAGCTATGTATTCATCAATGTGTCAGAGTGATCTTCAGTCTTGGTGTAAAGTGTAAAGTTCTTCACATCAGTTCTAGATTCTTTTGACGATAATAGATTTCAGTGGATTTACTGATTATATCATTTATATTCTGTAAAAAAGAAACAAGATACAGTACAAAAGAATAAAAAATAAACCATAAACCAGTTCTAGTCAGCAGACAAAGTCAAGAAACTGATCTGAACAGACCAACTGTATCCTGACAAAATCACATACAGATCTTGTGGAAAAAAAATTCAAGAGGCGTTAAACATGGCAGAAAAGTCTAAAATGATGAAGAAGCACAAAAACTTTATAGTAATAGGTAACTACTATATAGATATACTATATTCAATAACATACCCAACATTATCTAAATTGGCACTGGCCGATGGAAATACAGTATATATGCTATGCATTAGATTTAAATAAATTGATGCATAAATTATATTTGGAACATTTTCAGGTTTTGACTAAAAATAAATGAGATTTTTTATTAATATCAGGTCTAAACAAAATTGTGTAACATTTTGGAAGAAATATACAGAATAAAAGTCCAGCACTTGAGGTGAGTATAGCAAATATCTCCACACACACAGTGTTTTTGCCTTTGGTGCTCAGATAGGCCGGGATCATTGTGAGCCAAACACTGCAGAAGAGCAACATGCTAAAAGTGATGTACTTGGCCTCATTAAAACTGTCCGGTAATGTCCGAGCTAAAAATGCTAAAACAAAACTAACAGCTGCCAGAAGCCCCATATACCCAATAACTGAGTAAAAGCCAATAGCTGAGCCCTCATTGCACTGAATGATGATGGTTCCAGGGTAAGTGTGAAGGTCCAGTTCCTGAAAGGGAGGAGAAATGGCCAACCAAGTCATGCAGATTATTATTTGAATGGATGAGCAGAACAAGACTACAGAATTGGACAGTTTGACTCCCACCCATTTTCTCCATGAGCTCCCTGGCTTGGTGGCTTTGAAAGCAACACAAACCATGATAGTCTTGGCCAGGAGAGAAGAGACAGCTATGGAGAAGGTGATTCCAAAAGTGATGTTACGCAGCATGCAGGTTATATCCACAGGGCGACCGAGGAACAGAAACACACTGAGGAAGCTCAGCTTGATGGAGACAAGGAGGAGGAAGCTCAGGCTCCTGTTGTTGGCTCTCACTATGGGGGTGTCTCGGTATGAAATGAACACTCCCAATATTATCATCGTTATAAGGAGTAAAAGGGCTGAAATGACTGAAAAAAACACAGGAATCACATTGTTAGTATATGAGAGATATTCTTCTGTTTTTGCAATACACTGATTCCTCTTCTCATTGGGCCATTCATTGTATGGACATCTGATGCAGTTTTCACTGTCTGTTATGATAACAAGAAAATGATACTTATTTTACTATGCCAAGGAGATATTATACAATATTCTAATGAAAAGTGATTTTTTTAATGCTACTTTTTTAAAATATAAATTACTGAAGCAAATATGTGGAATCATTTTTAAGCCATCAAAAATGCTAAATTCTGTCTAAAGTTGTGGTTAACAGACAAAACGTACTCTGGCAATATACAACTAAGTATATAACAAAAAATTTAATTCATACTTAAATTAGAGATATTCTCCTTGATAAATGACTTTGTTCCAAAACTATCTCACACACCACACATACATAATAGCATAGTAGATAAGGTTAAAAATGACACACATTACTTTTGGCATTAAAATTTTTATCATTTTTAAAAAGGTAATAAGTTCATAACACTCATCATGCTAATGTGCATGATACAGTTTCTTTTATTTTCCATATGTATGACCTAACATCTATTGTCTAGAAAACTTACAGGCACCCCTACTTGTCCTACTGGACAGGGAGGTAGGATCTCCCTCCTCACTCTTTTTATTTTTTGGTGAATTTTGAGAGAAATCAAACACAGTTTTTCTTTTTTCTTTTGTATTTTTTGTTTATTTTTTACCTCTGTGTGGACACAGAGAGATGATTCCCAGGTAATGGAGAAGATTTTACCTGATGTCTCAAGATGCATAATCTGTAAATTATCGCTTATTGGGAAGAAATGCAGGTGTGGGCATACCCATGGTCCTAGCCCTGTGCTAAAATAGCCCCCCTGCTATATGCCCAGCGAGGCACAGGTTTCAATCTAGTGCTTTTTGGGATGAGACACAGTTGTGGGCTTCCCACATTGTTACTTGTGAGCTTTTTGGACTCTCCTTTGCTTTTGAGTTATGTGAGGCTTTACAGAACTTTACAGATCTTCTGCAAAAGGGCCATGAGTATTCATATGGTCTAGTTATAACAGCCTGAAGCTGGTGAGTCTGATTCTTCAGTATCCACTGTGTGTTTTAAAATGCTCAGTGCACTGGGAAGTCTGCATGCTAATTATCTAATTATGTCCCTCAGCTGAGAGCTATCAGGGCTTTCACTGGAGTTTCCATCCAGCTAATTAGTCACTATCTGATAAGGTGCAGGTGTTCCTTTTGGCCCCTTTGCTATTGCTGTTTAATATTTTAAGCATTGTATGGGTGATATTGGCTCATGTTACAAGGCACTTCTAGGAATGGCTAGAGGTTTGCACTGCTCAAGCATTATGGCACCTCCTTCCTTTCTTATGAGTCTGCTCTTAACAAGCAGTGTTCCACCTGTCTGGATATTCCTGCTGACAAGTCTGAGCTATCTGGTAAGGTGCCTGTGTTCCTCTGACTTCTGGTATTATATGAAGTCTTATGTTGTGAGCTGGTGTCCTCTGTGCAAAATGCAGTATTGGCTCTTACACAAGGTACTTTCAGTACTGGCTGGTGAATCTCTCTGCTGAAGCAGTGTGGTACCTGAATCCAGTGAGTTTGATTTATCAGTATCCACGGTGTGTTTGAAACATTCTTTACACTGGGAAGTCTGCATGTTAATAAGCTAATTATGTCCCTCAGCTGAAAGCTATCAGGGTTCCAGCTGAAGTTTCCATCCTGCGGACTTTTCATCGCTATCAGGTAAGGTGCAGATACTCCTCTGGGCCTCTTTGCTACTGTTGTTTCTATTGCCCTCTGTGCAGACACAGAGGTCATATTTGCCTTTTATTATACAGGGTGCTTGCAGGGTTGGCTGGAGGCTTGCACTGCTGAAGCAGTATGGTAGCCCCTTCCTTCCTTACAATGAGGCTGCTCAGTGCTGTAACCTGATGTCATTGGGCCCCACAGCAAATTCATTTTAGGGCCTCTAACATATCCAGAGGTTGTGCTGTTTTACAAATGTATATTGAAATTGCTCTTTATTTGGGCCTCATGGGGACCGCAGGGTCTGCTTCCTCTGTAGTATGCCCCTGAGTCTGCTCCTAAGAAGCAGTCTGCCACCAAGGATTTGACTGGATTATTCCTACTGTCTAGCGCATATTTTCTGATTGTGTGCCAGTGTTCCTCTGACTTCTTGTATTGATGTCATCTGAGGTCTTAGGTTTGTGAGCCTGAGTTCTCTGTGCAGACACAGTAGGTAAGTGTGATCTTATTACACCTGGTATTTCCAGGACTGACTGGGGGTTTGTTCTGCTGTAGCAGCATTGTACCCCATTTTTTTCCTATGATGTTTCCACACTTAACAGGCAGTGTTCTCATTTGTATGGTGTCTTTTTGTGTGATGTAGGCTTTCTCTTAAATATTCTATTCCCATCTGGTGGTTTTTGTTGGGAGCTCAGTTGTAGTTACACTACATCTTCTGAGTTTTGGTGGCTGTAGGTTTCCCTTCTTAAATTGGTGGTATGTTGAAGGGCACTTACTGTTATGTCTGCTGGCACCTTAACAGGCTTAAAGTCAGCTTGTAGTCTATGGCCCTTTGTGTGGCCTCGGGCCTCTCGACAGGGAGCTGGCTTTGTGTGGCCTCTGGCTTTCATTATGGCCCTTGGCTTGGTTTAGTGCCCTTGTTTTGGTCCATGGCTAATGGGTCTGCTGGCCTTTTTCCATGGTCCTCAACTCATGGGTCTGCTGGTCTTTTACCATGACCCTCAGCTCATGTTTCTGCTGGCCTTTTACAAGGGCCCTTGTTCTGCTGGCTTGTTGCATGAGCCTTTGGCTCTTGTGGTCTTTTACCCTTGGCACATTTGTTTGGTTGACCTTTTACCAGGGTTATTGTGGCTGCTGACCTGTTTCCATGGCCCTTAACTTAGGTGCTTGTTTGCCTTTTACCAGGGTTCTTGGGCTGTTGGCTTTTTTCCATGGCCCTTGGCTAAGGTGGCCACTAGTTTTTATTATAGTCCTTGGGGGCTTGTGGTTGCCAGCCTTTGCTGTGACCTATGGTGCATAGGTCACCGGCTAGGCGGTGGCGGCTGATAAGCGTGACTACTGTTCTTGCTGTGGCCCTTGGTAGGTACAGTATGTCAGTTTGCCTTGCGGCAATCCTTAGCAGGACAACAGCCATTGGTTTTGTCTTGTCTACAATCCTTGCAGTCATGGTTCTGGTTACTGTACAGAGAGGTCACGTGCCCTTCACCACTGGTTCCGCTTGGTGCTAAACGCCTAAGGGAGACGGCACCCCCAATTTCCAAGTAGTCAAGCAATACAGGCTAGCACACACAGCGAGTTCTGCTTACACCAGCAGTAGGCATGATTGGCTATTTAATTGGATCTAACATGGGTTGTACCATCAGTTGGTGTTTCACAGCCCATAGATAATTTTGTTGCTGATTGGTATTCAGCAGCTGCAGTTGGTCATATGTTGTTGGTTACAGCTAATATTTGCTTCTGCCTTACATGCATTGTTTTTGGTCTTGTATGCCACTGCTTATTATCAATAAGGCTGACTTGTGGACCAGGGTTTTGCAAGTTCAACAAGTGACTTGTGCTCCATTGTTGCATGTATGGAAATTGACTTTTGTGTCCGATGCCAGTGCAGTTGGTGACTTTGTCTCCTAGGGTGGCATTCACAATAGCTGGCTTATGTACTATTGCTTGTGTAATAGAGTTCTACTCTGGTGTTTTGCATACACTGCAACATCTTGGCCTGCATAAAGACCTAAATTTGGCATAAAGACATAAATAAATTAAGATATACATTACAGTTTGTCAAGGATTTCTTGAGTTCGCATATTATCTACTGAGCATTACCCTGCTGTATGGTTGTTTCATAATTTCACCTTTGAAAACATCTTATTCAAAGCTGGATCCTAGGTATACTTTTTAAAATGACTGATATTATTAAAATATTATGCTATTTGTAGATAAAAATAAACATTTATACCAGTTCTGTTAGAAATGTCTCCTTCTGAACATGAGACACAATCATAACAGCAAGGCTGGGCTCTTAGCTTTAACATCTTTCTGAATCCAGTGGGACAACTGTCTGAACACTGGGATTTGGGGACCTTAAACAAAGAAATGTCAGATTAGGTAGAGATAAGGGAGATTTAAACATTAAAGAGTGAGAAAATGCAAAGAATTGAGACAAGATGAAGAAAAAAGAAACACTTGAGGAAAGAGTATTTTGAAAAGAGAAAAAAACTGATTACAATAAGAAGGTGAGTTTAGGAAACAATAAGGGAAAACTTTAGAAGAAATATGTTAAGTAGAATGCAAAAGCATTCCAGACAGATATATATATATATATATATATATATATATATATATATATACATTAAAACATTTGCAATTACATTTTTGAAAATTTTTTAGTTTTCTTTTAAAAAAAATCAGAAATTTGAATTTGAGTTTCTAGAAACTTGAATATTCGAGATTTACTAAACCCATCAAAAAAGTTGACGTCTAATATTGACATCTACTTCTGTAGAGGTCAATGGGAGTTGTATTTTTAAACCGTAAGCAATTTTTAAATTCAAGTTTCTGAGATTAATTAAAAAATTTGTCAGATAAAAAACCGGTGTTATTTATTCAAATTTTTTATAAATTAGGAAACTGTGATTTTCAAGTTTTTTGTTTTTTTTCTATTCAAATAGACTGGTTAACATTATGAAAATGTACAGCTCTTAGAATTGCAAATGTTTATATATATATATATATATATCTGTCTGGAATGCTTTTGCATTCTACTTAACAGATTTCTTCTAAAGTTTTCCCTTATTGTTTCCTAAACTCACCTTCTTATTGTAATCAGTTTTTTTCTCTTTTCAAAATACTCTTTCCTCAAGTGTTTCTTTTTTCTTCATCTTGTCTCAATTCATGTGCTCCAACAATGTTCCTTAGATCATATATAATACATAATTCTATATTTGTAGTGGGGGAAATGCTCTGTAGGAAGTAGCAGCAGCTCCTTTCATACAGATAAGAGGTGGGCATGCATTAGGGATGGGCGAATTTGAGCTGTTTTGCTTCGTCAAAAATATGCCGGTGGCGAAATTTCACCAATGCCCATTAAAGTCTATGGGCATCAAAAATTTGGACGTGTGCCAAATTTTTTTTGACATATGTCTTTTTTTTTTTACACACAATGATGGAGTGCTCAACTGTTGTGCATAATCCGATTGGATCAGGTGCTGAACAGTATGTTAACCAACCTGCCATGGGTCAGTAATTATACATGAAGTCCAATAAACTGCAGCACACTGGATGGGTGTTTCAATTTTGTGTAATTGTGATTTTATAAAATAAAATCACAATGACACAAAATTGAAACACCCATTTAGTGTGCTGCAGTTTATTGGACTTCATGTCTTTTTTTTTGTTTTTTGACGCGCGACTCCATTCAAGTCTATGAGCGTCATTTCCGCGTCGAAACAAGGCAAAAAGTTCTCCCATCCCTAACATATATGTCACAGAAGACAAAAAATGAAAGTTCATACAGCAGGGTTCTAAGTAGCAGTCTTGCTGATAAATAACCTTTCCTTCAAAAATTACCCTCAACCACCTCTTAATGTAAATATATTTCCTCAATTGTCAAAATATGTAAGGTTTTTATGATTTTGTGAGCTAAATGGGTCTCTACAAGTAAGGTCAAAACAAATTAGCAATTTAGTGACAATACCCTTGTAGCTGAAAGCCATTTTTGTTATTTTTTAAATAAAACTGCTTTTATTTTTTTTCCTGTCTGGTGGAATTAAAGACATTTTTCTTTAAGAGACTTTTTGGGGAATATTTACTAAGCTCTGAATACCCGAAATTCCCCAAAATCCGAAATATTTGTGATTTTTTTTTTTATTAAATCACATTTTTAAAAAAATCTTGAATTTTTAGGAATTTATTAAACCCCGAGGGCTAAAAAGCCCGAATATAAAAACACAGCATCTAAAACCTGTCGAGGTTGCATAAAAGTCAATGGGAATAGTCCCATTGATTTTTGGTTGTGTCGGGGGTTTCTGGCAATTTCACGATGTTCACGAGCTTTCAGGTGAAAACGCCGAAAAATTCGGAGTTTTCAGGGAAAATTCACGAAAAAAATCATGAAAATCTGAGCTTTTCCCGCAAAGCAAACTTTCGGGAAAATGTAATGATAAATAAGTGTTAAAAACCCGAGCGGGTTAGATCGGAGTTTGTAGCAGCCGATATTGAGATAAATTCGGACCTTGATAAATAACCCCCTTAATGTCCTGACACCTAATTTTTGGGAATCTGTCATAGCCCTGTATAAATAGATTCATCCTTCCCTAACTTAAGACTGTAGTCAGTGCAAAAAAAAAATCAGCCTAATAAAAAGGTTTCTAATTCTTTACAGTCTAAGCTTATTCATTACAATAATGTTGAAAGTGGGTTCGTTTGCCTCTTTGAATTGAAACTTTGCTTTCACAGAATGCTGTGCTTACTGATAGAGGTCTGACTTTCTCTCACTCCCCTCAGACCACTGGACATGGCGGGGAAGTAAGAGTTCTCTTTTCTTCTTACTGTCATTTTAAACCTGTTCCTGTCCCTCCAACATTTTCATTCAATTCTTTTGAAGCCCATAATGTTCCAATCTTCTACTGTCTTTCTCTGTATGTATGGGCTTTATTAACAGACCTCCTATTTTCCTTGTTGATTTCTAAACTTTGATTTCTGACAGCCATTGTTTATAACTGCATTAGTGAATAATTTGCCAGTTGAACACAAGTACACAGATGATCAAGGAGCATGTATAGGTGCCTTTAGTGTATTTTTTCAATGGCGCTGATATGCAGTAAATTTTGGAACAAATTGAATTCTTTAATTATGGAGCATTGGGGAATGATGAGCTTTGCATTAAATATTCATGTGTGGAATACTCTGTGGCTGTGGGATTTAGGGCAAATGGGCAAAATCTGAACTGAGGCAGTAACCCATATCAACACATCTGAGTTAAGCCTGCTTCAAGTAAAACAATGAGAGCAAAATATTGATTTGTTGCAAATGTGTACATAACATATGTATGAGAACATGACATTTCTGCATCAGATGAAACATATTATGAACAAGGAAAGCATGAAATGATAATTACGTGCAGCCAAAAAATGTTTTTGGATAAAATGAGAAAAGCATGAGTGTGAGCATGACCTTGTTATCTTTGGTTATCCATTGTATTTCTCTTGGTGTGATATTTAGTTGCAGATGTTCTGGAGCCCAGGGGATGTAAGCTCCACATATTTTCCAAGCAGATTGTTGCTCTGACATACCAAATATATTCAAAATCAGATATAGAGAAACAAATTCTCCCTTTTCATTTAAAGAAATAACATGATCGTCATAATCGAAGTACCAAATTGTTCTCACATAAAGATGTATCTAAAAGTGTAAGAAAACAACAATTACTATGAAACACTTTTGTTCAGAGTTGTCATAAGACACGATGGGGCCTACAGTATATTTCCACATGGCCATGCAACTGACTGACCAAATACCACCCCAATCCAATCTAACTTCACCAGTTTTCAAATCGGCTATCAGTTATGTTATACAGGTATGGGATCTGTTATCCAGAATGCTCAGGACATGGACTTTTCCAGATAATGGATATTTCCTTAATTTGTATCTTCATACCTTAAGTCTACTAGAAAATCACGTAAACATTAATTAAACCCAATAGACTGGTTTTGCTTTTAAATAAACAGGGATTAATGATATCTTAGTTGGGATCAAGTACAAGCTACTGTTTTATTATTACAGAGAAAAAGGAAATCAGTTTTAAAAATTTAAATTATTTGATTATAATGGAGTCTATGGGAGATGGCCTTTCCTTAATTCAGAACTTTTTGGATAATGGGTTTCTAGACGATGTACCTGTATGCAGAACATTTACATTTTGGATATATAGAAACAGATATGTGATCCGTTACCTGGAAAACTGTTATCCAAAAAGCTCAGAATTATTGAAAGGCTGTCTCAGATAGACTCCATTTTATCCAAATAATCAAAATTTCTAAAAACAATTTCCTTTTTTTCTGTAATAATAAAACAGTAGTGTTTACTTGATCCCAACTAAGATATAATTAATCCTTATTGGAAGCATAACCAGCCTATTTGGGTTTATTTAATGTTTATATGATTTTCTAGTAGACTAAAGGTATGAAGATACAAATTAAGGAAATATCCATTATCTGGAAAACCTCAGCTCTTAAGCTTTCTGGATAACAGGTCCCATACCTGTATCATATCTTCATTAGGATCAAAAGTAGTAAAAAGACAGGATGACAAACATTGTAAAGGGATGACAAGGGGAATTCAGAATTAGAATTCCAAAGGAATGCTCATGATTGAAAGCCATTAAACATTAAACAAACTGAATAGAATTGTTTTTCCACCAGTATGGGATCAAGTACAAGTTATTGCTTTATTATTACAGAGAAAAAGAAAATCATTAAAATGGGCTCTATGTTAGATGTCCTTCCCATAATTGGCAGCTTTCTGGATAATGGTTTTCCAGATAATGAAAAGCCTGTAAAATAAACAAATAATAACTTACTTGATTTGTACCTAAACAATCAAATAAAGTAACAATTATACAGCTTACCTTGTACCTGTAATTATACTTCTTTCTGTTCATCCCCAAAGTTTCCAAGCTAAGTGACTTATGCATAACATACAGTGCCTTTGCAAACATATCAGCAGCAAAAATCATGTTTAAAGTATGAAATCCACCAAAATAAGTAGAAATGTTTAAAATACTGTCCTTTTCAGAACAATTATGAAGACGAGAGCTAAATTCTTTTTCAAATTCAGAACAATTATGAAGACGAGAGCTAAATTCTCCCCTGTCATCATCAAATGTAATAATTCCAACCCAGTTCCATTGGAAATACTTTGCTATTTTGCTTATAATAGGATAAAAACTGTCATCGCTTTCTGTTGTACGAAAAAAGTACGGGAAGTTGAATCTGTCGCTGAGCTGTGGGTCTGTAGCTCCATAACTGATCTGTAAATATAGAAAGGAGATGAAATACTGGCAACATAATTAAACTATACTCATATTTTGCCAGTGCAAGATATTGTATTCTATCACATTATAGTATTATTCCTACTTATATACATTTATACTCATAACCTCTTCATAAAGTCATACCGGTGTAGTGGACTAGGTGTTTAACTAAAACACATCAAAGAGTAGCTCCTTCTTATAGAAAGATAGACAGACCGACAGCTTGTAATATTACAGTATTTTAAGAGAATCTTTCCAAAGCTGACAGGCTTCTTGAATATATACTGTATTCTATATTCTAAATTACTGGTAACTTATTTTATTATTTGTACAGTGTTTGGCACATTCTGCTATTATTTATATTATAAAGATTATTATTTTATATCAAGCGCTACACTATTGTAAATATATATATTTAAATTTAGCACATTCTAAATGTAATAGCATACATTGCTCAGCTTTTAATCTGCAAAACAATCTCTTTATTAGTTTCTCTACAAAGCAAATGAGAGATGATTCCAAAAATGTCAAAAATATCTATCTTAATAGAAAAACTATGGTCAAATGGTTCAAAAAGGTGGAGAGAAAAAAAAATGAGCATGCTGAGAAATGTATTGTTCCTTGTTAACTGTCATAAAAATCAAATGTTTTTTTTTCTATTATATGGAGCTGTCTGTAAATACAACCTTTTTTGTATTAAATGTATCTTTATAAAGTCACTAAATATTCTCTCTCTTTCTTTCTCTCACTCATTCTATCAAAACTCAATTCACTTCAATAAATAATGTGGATAATTTTTTTTTTACTAGAAACAAATTTTATTTATTAAATAATGTGGAAATTTGAAAGCTTCTCTTTTTAAGTCAATATATTTCAATTCAACTTGTAGTTGAAAGAAAATGTATGCTTATTAGAAACAGTGCATCTGATTTAGGGAAGTTTACAGTTTGAAAAATGGTATTGGTTTTTTTTTTAAATTATAAAATTTAAGAAAAGTCCATGATTCATGATTTTATGTAAAATTTAAGACCAAGGGGCAAATTCACCAAGGGTCGAATATCAAGGGTTAATTAACCCTCCATATTCGACTGGGAATTCAAATCCTTCGACTTCGAATATCGAAGTCGAAGGATTTTAGCGCAAATAGTTTGATCGAACGATCGAAGGAATAATCATTCGATCGAACGATTAAATCCTTCGAATCAAACGATTCGAAGGATTTTAATCCAACGATCGAAGGATTATCCTTCGACCAAAAAAATTTAGGAAAGCCTATGGGGACCTTCCCCATAGGCTAACATTGGGTTCGGTAGGTTTTAGATGGCGAACTAGGGGGTCGAAGTTTTTTCTTAAAGAGACAGTACTTCGACTATCGAATAGTCGAATAGTCGAACAATTTTTAGTTTGAATCCTTCGATTCGAAGTCGAAGTCGTAGTCGAAGGTCGAAGTAGCCCATTCGATGGTCGAAGTAGCCCAAAAAACACTTCGAAATTCGAAGTTTTTTTACTTCGAAATTCGAAGTTTTTTTACTTCGAAACCTTCACTTGAGCTTGGTGAATTGGCCCCCAAATGTCTGAATAGTTTAATAGGATTTTATGGTAAATGGTAATTTATTAGAATAGTTAAAGTTAAACTTAAAGGGGTTCAGTATCTATTAAAACGTCGACCAAACTCCCATCTATCAATTTAACTCATTTATCAATAATTTTTCTTGAAAAAGTCAGAGTGAAAAAATGTCACAACAAATGTGTGCGTCAATTCAAAATATGCAATTTACACTTCGAAAACTCAACTTTATTGGATTACTTCAGAGACATCGGCCATTGACTTCTACATGACCTCAACAGTTTTGAGATGGAGTATTTTTGAATTTTTAGCAGCTTTGGGGTATAATACATCTCTAAAAAATAAAATCTCTAAAAAATAAAATCTCTAAAAAATAAATCTCTTTTCCTTGAAAAAAATTTGACCACATAAATTCAAGATTTAATAAATGGGCCCCTAATAGTTGAGTTTTAGAAGTTGAATAGACTTCTACCCATAGTATTGATGCTTTTGTTTGACTTTTGATTAATTTTAAATTCATTAAAAGGTATCTCTGGTGTGCTTATTGTAACATATTTACTGAATATGTCTAGATCTTTAAAATGAAATTCATTTTAACAAAAATTAATTCTTAAAGGGTGTTTTTATCCACCAAACAGTTTAATATAACTATCATTTTAACTTTTTTTTCTTTTCTTTATTTTTGAGGAGTTTTAAGCTACTGGTGTGATGAATGTGATGATTATGAGTGCACCTTTTTGTCCCCTTACGGTGCAGCAGGAGAGGCTTAAGTTACTGCTGCCTCTGTGCTCAGTTCTTTTACTCCAGTCACACTGAATTCAGGAGACACTTCCTATATCAGTAAGTAGACGTTCTGCTCATCCCTCAGGACAATACAATAAAGGGGTCTCCCATAACAAATTTCTATTCAGGCCTCTCCTATTCATATTCCATGGGACCCAAGCAACCAGATTGCTGAAATGGCAATATGTAACTCAAAAACCACAAATAATAAAAAAAAAACTTGCCAATTGTCTCAGAATATCATTCTGTACTTCATACTAACAGTTAATTCAAAGGTGAAAAACCCAGTAATACCAAATACGTATAATTTATTTTATAGATCAAAATCAAAAGAAGTACAATGGCAATTTTAAGGTAAAAAAATCCACCAGTAGTAGATTGACCCTAGAAGAAAATATATTGATTCACAAAGTCCATTTTATAGCATGTAATATTTGCATTTTCAATGCAATTAAATCACCTATAACTATTTTGGGGCAAAATTACTAAAGGGCGAAGTGGCTAATGCTAGCGAAAACTCTGGCGTAAATTCGCTAGTGAAGTGGACCTACTCTAGCGCTACTTCACACCCTTACACCATGTGAAGTTGCGCTATGATGAAGGGACGTAACTACGCTAATTCACTAACTTGCTTCATTAGCCACTGATTCATTAACCCAAAAGTTCTTCAGAAAACCACAAAATATTTCTGGGTTTTTTTTGTCGGTAACAGAGATGACACAACTAATGATGCCACATCTTTGGGCAGGGACTTCATTCCATCTGTAAACTGATATTTATTAATTCTCGCTTTCAAGTTTACAATTAATTACTATACCCCTGCATGTGTTTAAGCTCCCCAACTGCATAAACCTTGAGTGTGTGCGGCTCCATCTATTTTGGAAGCTAAGGGAGCCGGCCTGGTCAGCAGATAGCCAGCACCACAAGTGCAGTAATTGAGAGGACAAGAGTGTGGTGGATTCAGTACAGAAGAGATTATACAATAACAAATAACCATGTGCATGTAGATGCATCCCTACCATTGTCAGCAATGTCTAGAGATACTTAGCTAGGATTAAGGCACATGAAAACCTGCATCTGCTCCTCAATTCTTGAATTGGGTGAAAGTCGTTTTGGATTCTGTTTTGTGGGTGCCCATTACTGCACTGGAATTCTCTGGGAAAATATTTCAATGTGGAATAAAATAATACGGAAATGTATATCTGAATGTAGCATTTTTCAAATACATATCTGATAATGTTATACCAATTAGATTTTTTGCGGCTTTGTTAATATGTATTAACAGACATACTTTGTCTTCTCACCTGTGTGTAGCCAAACACACTCAGTATCTGGGCTATGGGTACAGTGGTTTCTGAGACAAGATCCCCAATAAATCCAGCAAGTGTTCCCTTTCCCACACAGGAGTAATTAGGAACCGGCTCCCTGGATCCAGATAATATCTGTAATATACTCTTTATAGCCTTCCGCGGGTCTCCACAGGAATCATATATACGGTATCCAAGAGTTGTGTTGGGAAAAATGTCAGGGTTCTTGCTGTATTGCTCAATGATATAAAGAAAATCCACAAGATATTTGTAGTTTTGGGCACTCGGCCTGTAACAGAAAATTCAATTCAATGTTTCTATTTATTAATACCTACAAAAAGCACTTTTATGTGTATTTTTATGGATTGATATAAATATTGATCAAGTAAGTACTACATTTTACCACAATTTTGAATAATAAATATCATCAGATATTAAAGAGCGACCTACTCCTTTCTTTTTTTAGAAACACACAACACTTTAGGGCAGGAGAAACCCAATATCTTCCATTAATGTTAGTAGGAAATGATGGGAAGGAATGACAATACAACTAAATTTAAGAGACATGTCACACATGTTGGTTCCACTGAGAGTCCCTGATAAATAAGGGTAGGCTTCCCATTAGCATTGCAACATGTGTGCTTTGAAACAGCTGGCCAAGAAATGCTACTTGCTGATGATAGCCACCCCATGATAGCCACCGTTTGGATAAATATATTAAGCCAAATATAGCCATATTTTTCAATTCACTTGTAAGAAACAAAACTCACAATATACATGTCAGTCCTGTGAAGTAATCCATTGGCTCAAACATACTGACAGTCATCACCCCTCCGATCATGATGTCTCCTTCCTGAATGTATTCATATTCCTCAGCTGTTTTAATGATCTCCAGATGACAAGCAGGTTGGATGATTGGACTAACAGATCTGCAGGGTCCCACACACATTACCGTTAGACAGAACAGTATTTTTATTATAGGCATGCCCCCCAGAATTGTACCCCCAGGTAAAATAATATACACAAGACAGAGGGTCAGAGCGCTTCCCCAGAAGTCATCAAGTGAAGTTCCCATAATGAATAAAGTATTTGTTGCATCTGTAGATCTTGGAATCTGTAGAGTAAGGGGACTGACTAATCCAACTGTCATTTTATAGAGAACAGAGACATGATGAGCACGGTATCCTGAATAAAGGCACATGCACCTGAGGGAGCTCTCCTCTATTCTGGAAGTGTTAATTATTATCTAAGCTGTGGATGATGGAGAGCCCAAAATACAACTCCTTAATACAATTCTTTCATTTGGTTCCTGAGCAGAAACACATGCTACAATCATCATCATCATCATTTATTTATATAGCGCTGTCAAGATACGCAGTGCTTACAATACATTGCTGTCTGTATTACGTTAACACTAGAAAGTAGTTTTAGTATTTTGCAATATATTTAAATATTTGAATATGCATACTGTAGGTATGTAAAGTAAAAAGCACCCAACATAAAATATGGTGCCATCTTTGCTATACAAACAATATGAGTGCAACAAAAACATTTTCTGTTTGAATCCTTCCTCCTTGCCACTGAAGATAAAAGAGCTGATCTCTTGCTCCCCAGCCATGACTTGCTCTCTTGACCCTATTTCCTCACACTTTCTAAAATCTCGGTTGTTTTTTCACTATAATACATATTTAGCTTAAGCCCCTTTATCTGGTATATTTCCATCCACCTTCATGCATGCCTTTATTACACAAATACTTAAAAAATCTTCCTCTAATCCAAGGTTCATTGATAACTATTGGACCATTTGACTCCTGCTCTTCCCCTTCATGCGCCTACTATGGAATACTATGGAATAATTATCATGTCTTTCCTGGAAAGGATAATGACATGGACTAATGTTTTATAAGTAGAGGTACAGAAGGAGCGGTGCATTATTCACAACTTTCTTTCTTCTTTCCAAGAAATGTCATGTCCAGTTCAGAGATCCAATGTGGGCTAAGAAAATGAGGGAAGTGACACCTGCCGTGACACCTGCCTTAGGGGGAATTGAAGGAAGAGTGATATTGTTGACTGGTTTTAGGTGAGACTATGAGTAGTTCAGTCTTGGACATAAGAAATGTCAGGTGTTGAATAGGCACCCTGGGTACTACAAAGCTCCTGCCTTATTTAAACCCTGAAAAATCTTCTAGATACTCATACTATGCTTTCTTTGTTCTAGATTTCCATGAAGTAGACAGTTGCCCCTTAGCAGTTCTAAGACTATTGGTGGAAGTGAACGTCAAAAGTTCCGTTGACATTGCTTGATAGACCCTACAAACAGTTTCTGAAGTTTAATTTTGTTCTCTTGGATCCAACTACAGGTATGGGATCCATTATCCGGAAACCTGTTATCCAGAAAGATCTAAATTAAGGAAAGGCCATCTCCCATAGACTCCATTTTATCCAAATAATCGAAATTGTAAAAAATGATTTCCCTTTTCTCTGTAATAATAAAACAGTAACTTGTACTTGATCAAACTAAAATATAATTGTTATTATTATTGGAAGCAAAACCAGCCTATTGGGGTTGTTTAATGTTTACATGATTTTCTTAAGGTATGAAGATCCAAATTACGGAAAGATCTGTTATCCGGAAAGCCTCAGGTTCTGAGCATTTTTGGATAACAAGTCTCATGCCTGTACTTTTTTTTGTGGAAATCTTCTTGTTATCTTGTATGTCAGATCCACAAGCTAGGTTCTGCCTTCAATTGAGTCAATTCTACAGTGTGGAAGTATTCATATTTTGCATGGTTTTATTTGATCATATTTTTTTTATTTTTATTGTTTAGAAAATAAGTAACCATTTGTGTTTTTTCAAATTGTGAGGTTTTTTTAGGTAGAAAAAACCTCTAAAATTACACAAACTTTAATTTTGTTGTTGGCTGTTAAGGGGCAGTATACCATGAACAAGTTGGGAGGGCTATATATGAAATTTTGGGGCAGATTTATTAAGGGTTGAATTAAAAATTAAAATTTTCTAATTTAATTTTTTTTATCCAAACCCGATTTGTGTTTTTTTTAAAAATTTGAATTTGATTTTCGTGATTTATCATACAATACAAGTCAATGAGAGAGGTCCAGTGATCAATTTTGAGATATTTGCAGCCTTCCTGACAATCAAGTTTTATTCGGAGAAAAAACTCAATTCGAGTTCGATCTAATTTGATTCGAGTTTTTGGGTCCTTTAAATTTGTTTGAGTTGCCCCCAAATACTGTATATACTTGTGCCAGCAGCAGCCAAAAAATCCACAATATTGCCCCCAAATACTTGTGCCAGCAGGTTTTTTTTCGGTCGAATATGTCCATTTTTGATCGAATAAGTCCGTATTTGGCCTAATTCTAATCAAATTTGATTCAAATCCTTTATTAAGTAATTTGTCATAAAATTGTTTACATTTTTCAGTCAGATCACCCAAGATCTCTTTGTAACTGGATGAAGAGAAGAGTTTGTAAGGCCCATCTATGTCCACACTGTATCATTTTATCAAACATAGTTTTCCAATTTCCAGAACATTTGCCAGTCTAGGTTCCTGTAACAAAACATCCCCCAACAATTCTGAATGCTCCTCTGTATACTACAAGCTCTTTTATTATACATGGTACAAATCCAAAGCTGGGATGATGGACCTGTTCCTGATCAGACTGGCTTTGTCATATTTGCAAATGTAGGTATTTATACAGATGAAACCAGCTTGGTCCATATCTAAACATATTTATCCCATTTAATGCAGAAAACTGCGTCACAACATCCCATCTAATCAAAGCGTTCACCATTATGAACAATGGTGCATTGGTATGCTAATGAAAACTTTAAATGCATTAAATGAGTTAAGATGACTTTAGATAACACAGTTTCTTCAGTTAATCTCGAGTCATGACACATTTAACACACAAATTCAAGTGGCTTCATCTGTAGATGGGCCAGATTGATTTATATATAAAATCCAAAACTTTTTTCAGCACTCCACTTTATGCAACAAATGGCTCAGGCGCTACCTGTATATGCTGCATTCTGACACTTTCTAGAGGAACAGGTGCACATCAGGATCCTTTAAACATTAAAAAATAACTTTATTCAATATAGGTTGACTTGTAAATGGGTTTAAATGGATAAATCAAAGTGATTTTTGTAATGTTATTTTAATGCTATGCACAAGATTAAAACATTTTTTAAAAGTAAATTACATTACCAGTTTTTGATTGAAAGTAAATGAGATTTTCTAGTCATCTCAGTTCTAAATAAAATTGTGTAACATTTTGGCAGAAATATACAGGCTAAAAGTCCAGCACTTGAGGTGAGTATGGCAAATATCTCCACACACACAGTGTTTTTGCCTTTGGTGCTCAGATAGGCCGGGATCATTGTGATCCAAACACTGCAGAAGAGCAACATGCTGAAAGTGATGTACTTGGCCTCATTAAAACTGTCCGGTAATGTCCGAGCTAAAAATGCTAAAACAAAACTAACAGCTGCCAGAAGCCCCATATACCCAATAACTGAGTAAAAGCCAATAGCTGAGCCCTCATTGCAATGAATGATGATGGTTCCAGGGTAAGTGTGAAGGTCCAGTTCCTGAAAGGGAGGAGAAATGGCCAACCAAGTCATGCAGATTATTATTTGAATGGATGAGCAGAACAAGACTACAGAATTGGACAGTTTGACTCCCACCCATTTTCTCCATGAGCTCCCTGGCTTGGTGGCTTTGAAAGCAATGTAAACCATGATAGTCTTGGCCAGGAGAGAAGAGACAGCTATGGAGAAGGTGATTCCAAAAGTGATGTTACGCAGCATGCAGGTTATATCCACAGGGCGACCGAGGAACAGAAACACACTGAGGAAGCTCAGCTTGATGGAGACAAGGAGAACCAAGCTTAGGCTCCTGTTGTTGGCTCTCACAATGGGGGTGTCCCAGTATGAAACCAAAACTCCCAATACCATTATTGTTATAAGGAATAAAAGGGCTGAAATGACTGAAAAAAACACAGGAATCACATTGTTAGTATATGAGAGATATTCTTCTGTTTTTGCAACACACTGATTCCTCTTCTCATTGGGCCATTCATTGTATGGGCATGTGATGCAGTTTGCACTGTCTGTCATGGTAACAAGAAAATACATTATAATTTTACTATGCAAAGGGGATATTATAAAATGCTACTTTCATTTGAAGGTAAATTACTGTAAGGAATTACATGGAATTATGTATATATTTTGCCAGAAAGATTATAATTTTTTTAAGTTGTGGCCTAGTAACAATTCTGACATGTAGGGCTCCATTTAAGTTTGCTTGAGGATTTCAGATTGAACTATCATCAAGAAAAGTTACCATGAATTTCCTTAATTCACACTGCTTGTCAATTTCTGTAAGTTTTACTGTATGGGGCCATCAAGTCATACACTCTGCAGTGTATAGTGTATTTAATTAACAATGTGCAGAAAAAAAACAATTGGCAGGCGTGAATTCACAGGGAATTTCCGTGTTTTGTCGCTAGCAAATAAATGCGCAAAACTGCTGCGGAAAATTTGGACATGCATCGGAAAAGTTGCTAAAGTCAACACTCATTGACTTTAAAGTCAGCTTCAAAATTGATGCAAGTGGCAGAATTTACACATGTGTCAAAATTTACACTGGCGCCAAAATTTTCGTTTCGGGACACATTTGCCCATCACTGCATTTAATTAAAGAAGCACAGAATTAATTTCATCTTTAAACTTAGAAATCTTAGAAATATATACACAGTCTGGCACTGGTATACAACTAGATCTCTGAAGAGTATGTCATATATTTTGATGGATTTTATCTGCATATATATTTCATAAGGGCAAAATTTAAAAAAAGGTTTGAGAAGAAAAATTATGAGTATGGACATATAAATTCTAATAATATGGCTATCATTTTCAAATCAGTAAATCTCCCTATCTGGGATAGTATTTTAAATGTTCTAGCTAATTCTTGTTTTAATTCTCTTTAAATATGTAGATGAAAAACTCAGGTAATCAATTCTAATCAATTATGACAAATTTATGTAACAGTTTGTATAACTTGTACCATCCCATAGTATTTGTAATTGAATGTGGTTCACATATTATCTAGTCAGCTTCTTTAAATGTCTTTTGTACTGTTGTTATTTTAGAAACATCTGATTCAAAGCTGGCTTCCATGGACAATGTTTAAAATCAATGATTTTACTGAAGGATTATGCTAAATTAAACATATGCATTATAGAGAAAAATGCCTTTGCACAAATTTATACCATTTCTGTTAGAAATCTCTCCTTCTGAACACGGGACACAATCATAACAGCAAGGCTGGACTCTTGGCTTTAATGTCTTTCTGAATCCAATGGGGCAATTGTCTGAACACTGAGATCTTGGGACCTTAAACAGGGAAACATAGTTACATAGTTAATTTGGGTTGAAAAAAGACAAAGCCCATCAAGTTCAACCCCTCCAAATGAAAACCCAGCATCCAAACACACACCCCTCCCTACTGTCACATAAATGATATATACCCATATCAATACTAACTATAGAGTTTAGTATTACAATAGCCTTTGTATTATGTCTGTCCAAGAAATGATCCAAGTCCCTCTTATAGTCATTAACTGAATCAGCATCACAACATCACCCGGCATTGCATTCCCCAACATCACTGTCCTCACTGTGATGAACCCCCTACTCTGTTCCTTTAAATGAAACTTCTTTTCCTCTAGTCTGAAGGGGAGGCCTCTGGTACGTGATTCTCTTTATGGGTAAAAAGGTCCCCTGTAAGGGATGTAGCGAACCGCCGATAATGTGTTCGCGAACGCCGTTCGCGAACACCGGCAAAAAATGCGAACAGTTCGCGAACAGTTCGCGAACTTCGAACATCCGAAAATCGTTCGATTCGAACGATCGAAGGATTTTAATCGTTCGATCGAACGATTTTCGTTCGAATCGAACGAAAATCGTTCGATTTTAGCGACCGAATGGTCGAACGATTTTGACGCGAACGCCTATTGGCGAACGTCGCGCGACGTTCGCGAACTTGCGGCGGACGCGAACAGCCGATGTTCGCGCGAACAAGTTCGCCGCAGAACAGTCCGCGACATCCCTAGTCCCCTGCTATTTGTCTATAATGTCCTCTAATGTACTTGTAAAGTCTAATCATGTCCCCTCTAACCAGTTTAGTTGCACTTAGTCTCTGCACTCTCTCCAGCTCATTTATATCCCTCTTAAGGACTGGAGTCCAAAAGAGACATAATTATGTTTTCATCCCTTGAGTTAATGCCCTTTTTTATGCAAGAACTTTATTAGCTTGTTATCTACAAAGACCCCTAGAGCCTTCTCATTTAAGGAAACTCCCAACACACTGCCATTTAGTGTATAACTTGCATTTATATTATTTTTGCCAAAGTGCATAACCTGCATTTATCAACATTGAACCTCATTTTCCAGTTTGCTGCCCAGTTTTCCAGTTTAGACAAATCACTGTGCAAAGTGGCAGCATCCTGCATGGAACCTATAGTTCTGCACAATTTAGTATCATCTGCAAAAATAGAAACAGTACTTTCAATGGCCACCTCCAGGTCATTAATAAACAAGTTGAAAAGCAAGGGACCTAGTACAGAGCCCTGCGGTACTCCACTAACAACACTGGTCCAATTAGAAAATGTTCCATTTACCACCACTCTTTGTAGTCTATCTTTTAGCCAGTTCTCTATCCAGGTACAAATACTATGTTCCAGGCCAACATTCCTTCATTTAACCAGTAACCTTCTGTGTGGCACTGTATCAAATGCTTTAGCAAAGTCTAAGTAAATCACATCCACTGCCATCCCAGAAAAAGGTCTCTACTTACATTCTCATAAAAAGAAATTAAGTTAGTCTGGCAAGATCTATTACGCATAAAACCATGCTGGCACAAACTCATAGTATTATGATTTGCTATGAAGTCCAGTATCTTATCCTTTATTAACCCTTCGAAAAGCTTTCCTACCACTGACGTCAGACTAACTGGCCTATAATTTTGAGGCTGAGAACAGGATCCTTTTTTGAATAGAGGCACCACATTAGCAATTCGCCAGTCTCTCGGCACTATGCCAGACCTCAATGAATCCTGAAAAATTAAGTAAAGAGGTTTGGCAATCACAGAGCTAAGCTTGCTAAGTACCCTGGGATGAATACCATCTGGCCCCGGACCTTTGTTTATCATACAACTTTGTTTAACATACAATTGTTATATTGAAGCATAACTTCCCCTTGTCACATTTTTTCGGGGACATATCAATATACATATCAATATATATATATATATATATATATATATATATATATATATATATATATATATATATATTAAGAGTTCAGAGCTGGTGCACCAATCAACCAACAAAATGCCTGGGTGCTGGTTATATACAGCATACAAACGAAAGAATGAAACCGCACTCCTAGGAGTGCGGTTTCATTCTTTCGTTTATATATATATATACATATATATATATATATATATATTTAAATTCCCAGCCATTGCCAGAAACTTCCTGTGTAAATCCAGTGGTGGAGCACCAGACTACAAGCTGTAAGGTGTGCTTACGTCTGGTGCATAGGGTGGCACCTGTTACATTTGTCTCCCAAACCCAGAGTAAACCCCAAGGTCCCGTTCACGGCTCACTGTTCTGCCTTTAACAGCTGCCTTTCACTTTGGGAGGAGCCCTCTGCTACTCAGATGCCACCAGGTCTTAATATGAGAGGACCAAGGAGAGGACACTAAGCAAGCACAGGAACCATATGTACTACTGGACCAGAGAATAGGAGCATAGTCAAAGAATGGAACTGTCATTTACATAGAGGGAGTTATAATCACTTACATGGTGTTGCATAATCTTTTATACTTTTTGTATTTTTTAATTTTTTATTCTTTTACCCTGAGGTATGGTTTGGGGAGTAAGTAATTATCGTAAAGGTTTGATATATTGGCACACATTTTCCTTTCATCAATATTGACACGGGTTATTTTAACCTACACATATGGGGTTATTGCACATATATTCATATAAGTGGGGCGATATCTATATCATTAAAGATTTATAGGCGGGACATACTCCCACACCATCCACACGTGAATATTATTGTATAAATTATGGGTTCCTAACCCTGGTCTTGCCCCATTGAGATCACATTGTGTGCTATAGGTTTTATAAATGGATCCAATACGTATAAAACACAGTCTCCTTGTACACAGTTTGTCTGATGATATGTCTAAGACCCACTAACTAGCAGATCAGTTTCCTTTCTCCAGAGAGCAAAATAGGAACAGGTGTGTTTTAAAACAAGGATATGTAATAGTCCAACCATTGACACCTTATCATATAGGAAGCTCCCAAAGAATGGGGAAATAGAACTTTTATAAAAGGATTAAATTAACTATGGATGCAATAGCCCATGATAGTTTGGTAGATTGATACACAGTGCAGAATATACTCTAAGTTTTGGACATTATTGTAACAAAATCTTTTAATTTGTTTCATGGTAAAGTAACTAAATAGTTAAACATCAGTGGTTACAAATGTCTTGTTTTTTACTGTAATTGAAATGAACTAGGGGATACATATTGTCTACTTTTGGTTTATATGTGGATTTTAGATTATTTAAGTATTTAAAGTGAATGTACTAATAGTATTTGAATTACTGATCATGTGACTTTTACCAGCTGTTTGTTCCTGCCACAGTGTATATTTAAGGTGGTTTAATGTTCAGTTTGTGTAAGGGAATCTTACCCTGGTGGTATAGTGGGGGGACGGCAGGGACGCCCGCCGCGTCTTTCGGTTCTTCAGTGCGCTGCTCTAGGGTGCGCGCGCGCACCTCTTCCTGGATTTTGTGCGCGTGCGCGCTGACGTCATTACAGTGGCGCGAGATTCAAAAATGTATTTAAAGGGATTTTAGGTTGTACACAGTGCCTGTGATAGGAATTGCTTCCTGGTGCCTTGTATCTTGTGCTGAAAAAGATTCTTGTCTGTTTTGATTCCTGTGATTGACCTCTGCCTGGCTGTTTGACTACTCTGATCTCTGGAACCCGACCTTTTGGCCTGAAAACGACCTTGATTCTGCTGTTTGACGTTCTGGTTTGACCTCTGCCTGTTATTTGTCTCCGAATCTGCCTCAACCCTTCTGATTGACTATCCGGTTTTGACCCTTTGCCTTCCTGACGATTCTGATATCCGCCTGCCTCGATCCAGCCTGTCTGACCATCCACTTGCCTTGACCTTTTGTACCGTGACCTTCGGCCTAAAGACTCTGCTAAACAGCCGTGCCCCTTTGCTAGCCAGAACATCTTACCTTGCACCCTTCGTTAAGTCCAGGTGGCACCCAAGTAAGCTGAGGGCTCCTCCCGAAGCCCAACGGTGGTCACACTACTGGTGAAGCCGAGCTGAGACCAGGGTGCTTGGCATTTGTTCTGGTATTCGGGTGCCGGCCGTGACAGTTTGTTACTTTGAGAAAGGCTAGGGACCTAACCGAAACGTTAGTCATTTATAATAAATATTATGATTTTTATAAGTCCTGAGATTGTGGATCTTCATGTAGTATATATATATATATATATATATATATATATATATATATATATATATATATATATATATATATATATATATATATATATATATATATATATAGTCAAATACAAAAGTCCTCTGACTCAACCCATTATCAATATATTTAAGACAGCGACATTTTGTGCTACTGCTACTAAAAAATGCCTTACCCTTTAAACAAAACAGGGATTGTTTGTCCATATATTGCAATATATTTAAGCTGGCCAACTACGTCAAAGTAAAAAAATAGTGGTGAGCACAACTTTCCCTTGTTTGTTATAGTTTATACAGGAGCAGTGACCAGCTCCATGTTGTAGCTCCCACCCCTCCCAGCTATAGTCAGGTGATCCCACTGGTGTCTAATAAAAGGGCAGCCAAGTTTGGGAGTTTTACTTTGAAAGCAGCAAGTAAGTTGCAGGTAAAACTTAGTCCCTTTGTAAAATGTATAATGAAGCAATAGAATTCTTAATGAATCAGATAAAATTGAGCATAGGACTGGCCAGATATGGGATGACTGTAACGTAGTTGTTCAGCTTAAATATATTGCAATATATGGACAAACAATCCCTGTTTTGTTTAAAGGGTAAGGCATTTTTCAGTAGCAGTAGCACAAAATGTCTCTGTCTTAAATATATTGATAATGGGTTGAGTGCAGAGGACTTTTGTATTTGACTTTATGTATTTTGTGGTCACACCCTCATTGCACCCCCGCCTAATGGTTTTAAAAGATAGTGGTGAGCACAACTTTCCCTTGTTTGTTATATATATATCTATTTATTTTTATTTTTTTAACAAAGTGCAACACGCAATAAATAAATAAAATGAAAGTTCATTTATTCAAAAGGAGACTGACAACATTTGATAAATAGAATGGTTAAGCAGAATCAAGGTCGGTTTCAGGCAAGGGTCAGGTTCCAGAGATCAGAGTAGTCAAACATATAATCAGAAACAGATTCAAACAGAATAGCAATAGCTAACAGCACCAGGAACAAATCCTATCACGGGCAATGACATAGAAGAAAATGTCCCATTAAATCCTATTTTGCATTTCGCGCCATTGCGCGCTGACGTAATCACGCCAGCGCGCATGCGCCTATAAAAACCGGAAGTGCGCGCGCGATGCACATTAGGAAGCCGGCAGGGAAGGAGGAGGACGGTGTGGCGGACGTCCCCACCGCACCACCACTAGACCACCAGGGTAAGGATTCCTTACAGAATATTTTCATTCATCCAGGTCATGGTATATCTAGTATAGGTAAATCTAAAACAACTGGACTTGCTGAGTAATCAATGAAGACGTTTCACTACTCATCTGAGCAGCTTCTTCAGTTCAACTGCTCTCCAAACGAATGGCTCAGCATAGGAGGGCGAACTCTACAGGGCAAAACTGAGCTGCCTTTCTACACCTAAAAAACAAGGGACACTCCTTTGATGATAGCAAGGTCCAAATCTTGGATAAAGAAGACCACTGGTTTGAACGAGGCGTGAAAGAGGCGAGGTGGAGAGACCATCCCTGAACAGAGGTGGGGGCCTTCGACCCCACCTGTCTGCTACATACAATGCTGTTCTAAGATCTGTACCCCGGCAGTTTCAGAACACTTCACACATCCATTCATGCAGCTTTCACAAGTAACAGCTGTATCTAGGAGTTGCATGACACATTGGATAATCCTATCACAGTAACTACACAGAATCAACACCTCTGTGAATTTCTTCAGATGTCACTAAAATTAGATAAAGTCGAGTATTTTTCAAGAAGAATTATTGATAAATGAGTCAAATTCATGGATGGGAGTCAGGTCAACTTTGTTTTAATAAAAAAATTTGATCAATTTGAGTTTTACTAAATAACCCCTAAGCATTTCTGTAAATATCTCAATGAGAATAATTAAAATGTTTAGTTTATCTTTGAATTTCAGGAACAGTATATATGTTTTTTCGGATATCAAGCTGTTGTGTTGGGGACACTATAGTTACTTCCTTATATAGGAAGGACTGTACAGCTCCTAATATATTACAGGCTACGTCCTCTCATCCAAGACATCTTATCATACTGTAATATCCCATTTTGCCAGTTGTTAAGGTTCAGGTGTTTGTGTTCAGATTTTGGGGCTTTTACTTTTCAATCTTGTGATTTAAGAGGTTATTGGAAGGTAGTACAGTATGTTGCAACTTACTAAAGCATTTAAACAAGCATTTGCCACCCCTTGTATGCTTCATTTAGATCAAATAAGTGACTCTGTGACAGAAAATATAATTTTGGCAAGGGATTGTAAAATTATTTCTTAAAAGAAAACAAGTGATCCCAGATGTACTGTACTGTATGGACAAGTCTTCCTCTTCTAATAAGCCCATTGTGTGTCTTAACTTATAGTTCTCAGTACTCACAGACAAAAAATAACAAAACATATTATGTTATATACTGATTCTAAGTTAAAATGGTTCTAGAATTGCAGAGCTGTGGTTTGGAGAAATTGTACTTTAGGAAATATTCTTTCTCCCAGAATGAGAAATCGTCATAAGTCTGAGAATTCTGTTTGGTTGAGGCACATGGGCAGTTTTAAGTGTGGAAATAAAGATGTATGCTCATATCATTCTTTTGGTGATAAAATTATGTCATCTGTAACAAAACAAACAAATGACATTAAACAATACATTAATAGTAACACCAAATATGTAATATACTTGATCACATCTTTGTGATTTGCAACATGTGGAATAAAAATCTTGGAGTTTGAAAGATGTCGCTGATATAAGAGAAGAGGGAGAAACTAATGTCTCATTTCACTTCAGTTATGTGCATAATCTGATTTATGTTGAGCCCAGGGGATAGAAAGGGTTCATCTGAGACCATGATGGGGTGATATATTTTGTAATATGCTTAAACGTAAGGCTTTTTGAATTTTTAATTTGGGTACCAAAATCCCCTTAGGTAAGAATTCTGAATTTGATATTTCATGCTACTAGCATTGGATTTTATCTTCTCTTTATCTCCCATCTATTTATCAGTTTTTATCAGTCCTTCATAAGTCTCCTTATGAGTAAATGAACACCCAGTTTATTTATTTGGCTTGTTTTATCTTACTAAGATCTAAGTCATATTCCATACTTTATGCTGCATTAGTGATGAGTGAATTTTTTTTGGCAGCCATGGATTCACAGCAAAATTCCACATTTTGCCATTAACATTTTTTCACGATGCTGGAAAAATTCACTGTGACAAAAAAAGTTGCCAAGACAAAAATAAAGCTGAGACAAAAAAAGTTGCCGTAAGAAAAACTGCCCTTTGACTTTAATTCATTTTCGACAAATAAGTCTCCATGAGAAAAAAATGCCGATTTACTTTAAAGCATTTGGAAAAAAATGCATTAGAAGAAAAAAATTGTTGCATGCGTAAAAAAAAACCTGTTAAAAACCTGTTACATGTAAAAAAATGTTTGTTGCTCATTGACAAGTGGGAAAAATTCACTCCTCACTATTCTGCATATTTACAGTACATTTGTGCATATGTATAAGTAGGGATTTAGAAAGAGGTGCAATGTCCCTTAAATGGAATTTCCTGTTTTATCAGCTTTTGTTAAATGTTTTTATTGGTTGTTGTATATAAGTAGCTATTTATTGTTGATCTCATTAGCCCATGATTAAGTGCCCAATAAGCACAAAAGGCATTAGAGTTTTCATTCCAATAAAAGTTCTTTCTTTTAATGGATTTGTCTTACTGGCCTTTGGGGTTTTTTTTGTGCCTATTCCCCAATTTTTTGTGATATTCTTGGTTTGTCTTCATCCCTTCTGAGGGTTTGGGGTTTATAATACTGTGCCAAAAAGCACAAGCATTACTGTATAAATAGGCCCCTTAGAGAAGCAAAGAAAAATGTTGATAGAGAGAAATCAGAAGGTGAAATAAGAGAAAACATTATAAGAAAACTGGATAGTAGAAAAATAACATAGAAATGATGAGCAAAAAGTTGAGTTTTATATTTTACCACAATTCATATTTTTCATGGCAAAGATTTGTATAAGATTTATTAAATGCAGAAAAAAACCTTGAAAGCTCAAATTGAAAAAATTTTCATCTAAAAATGGGTGATTTTGGCTTTGTCATTGAAGCTGAACTTACTTATGGTGTCCTCTCTTTCTCTTATTCCCCTCAGATTAATGATCGTAGTGGAAATTCTCCTCCTCACTGTCATTTTAAACATGTTCCTATCCCTTGTGCCTTCTCATTCAGTTCTTTTGAGGTCCATGTTGTTCAAATATTCCACCCTTTCTATGTAAATGTGGACATTTTTTCTATCAAACTCCCTCAGTTACCTCTACTTTCCTCTTTGACTTTGATGTGTAGATTGTATTCTAAAATTACTGCCACGTCCAAGGTGCTGACCAGTACAGGTGGCTCTAGTGTCAATGCACCTCTGCATTATCCATCACTGCATGCTGGATGGACACATAGTAGCCCCCACAGGTACAGAAAAGTTCAAGGAGCATGTATTGGTGCTTTTAGTATTTTGTTATGAATGATGCTGGTATGTACACAATTTTGAATTTAATTTAGTGCTCCTTTATTGAGGATTATTGGTGAGTGATGAGCTGTGCATCAGATGTTCATATATGGAATATGTTGCACTTGTGGGCCTTTGGGGATTTGACAATGACCCTAAAAATCTGTAGTGGGGCAGTTCACATATCAACTAATCAGAGAAGAGCTGTATTCAGTCTGAAAGCAAACAGTTGATCTACTTGTGAATTACCTAGTAATTAGGACATCAATACAGAAGGACTTTCCCAAAACAGAAGAATTATCGAGCTTGGAAATAAGCCATGAAAGGAAGAAAAACAATATTTTGTAATTGTGAGTGAAGGTATGAAGAGAGCAGACGTTGCACATGATATGACAATTCCCACTCTGCAAACCAACTCCAGGAGCTGCTAATGTGACAAACCTGTAATTCTGCCATTTCTGGCCACTAAAATGATATTGGATAGAGTGGGAAGAGAAAAAGTGTCTGACCTTGTTATCTTTGGTTTTCCATTGTATTTCTCCTGGTGTGATATTTAGTTTCAGATGTGCTGGAGCCCAGGGGGTGTAGGTTCCACACATTTTCCAAGCAGATTGTCCCAAATTAGGATATAAATTGATAATTAGATACTGAGTAACAAATTCTCCCTTTTCATTGAATGAAAGAAAATGATTTGTAGAGTCTAAGTACTGAATTTTTCTCAGATAGTGATGTATCTAAAATTGTAAGATAGAAAGCAATTACTAAGAAACAGTTTTGTTGAGGGTTGTCAAGAGCCCTG